>NC_056737.1:1905272544-1905465044 GCF_019279795.1 Protopterus annectens
CTAACACTAATAAACCTTTCAATGGTAAACCATGTATATATATGTGTGTGTGTGTGTGTGTGTGTGTGTGTGTGTGTGTGTGTATACTATCTCTTCTGCTGGATATGTCATGATTATGTGAATAGTGTGTAAACATCCTTTTGTTGGAAGCTGCTTCCACACTAACATCAACCAATGCCAAGTCAGAAGTACATGTGGTAAAGAATTTAGCGAGAGTCAAGGGATGAAGTACATTCATCACACTGGAATCTAAGGAGGAAGATGTACCATAATGGTCATTAAGAAGAATAAGGAATATTTTGCCTGATCCAAAATGAAATGAATAATTTTCAACCTTCCTTGACACTCATTTCATGATGAAGATAGACTCTGGACTGTATTACACTTATATGAGCTAATCAAGTTACAGCTCCAGCTGCAAGCTGACAATTAATGCAGATCATTAAGACAATGAGATGTTAATCATCTGCTTTCTGTAGTCCAGAGTTTGATTCTTTCAGCATCTATTTGCCTACCTTTGTGACTTTTCCCAGGCTTTATCTAAAAAAGTTCCATGTGGATCAGTGCTATGCCTGGCTAAAAGATACAAATAAATAAGGCCCGATCCTCTAAAGTAAATGTTTCTAAAACGTGAAATGTTTGGAGGTATGACTAAAAAGGAAGGCAGCACCCCTCTTTTTCATCTGAGCCATGAGCTAAAGAAATAATATGGTCATATCCCATTTATATAATTTCATATAGTTAGCACTAAAGGCTGTATAGAAACAACATCCGTACAAGTTGTTTCAGACATTAGAATAGCCTGTTGAGTTTTACAACAGAATTAAGGCCACTAATAATACCAAGAAATTACATTTAAGTCTAAACTATAGCCCCTGAACATTGTGCCTTCTTTGGAAGGTTCGGTGCCGGGTTGGCAACTCGACACAGTAAAACTCCACTGCCAATCATGAGCAGACAAGGTGATCCACTGTGGCAACCCCTAGCTGGGAAAAGCCAAAAGAAGAAGAAGAAGACTATAGCATAGTCAAAATATATGATAAGATCCCAGTTATTGTCACTAGTATTAATCCTCTATTTCCCATTTTTACATGGGCTCAAGTTGTCAAATCAACATTAGACAATGCAACAACATTGCCTAAAGCCAATGTTTATGCTGTCTAGTTGCTGAATCTTTGATGAAACACAGATTGTTGAGATATGAGCAAGAAGATAAGATGTTAATAACTCTTATATCCTGTTTTATCCAGTCTGTCCAATCCAACTATTGGGACATAAGATGATTGTTGGATCTTATAGCTTCATAGGTTCATAGTAGGTACTACGCTATCTGCCCAAAGGCATTTATAGCCAGAATGTGTTGGCTTTCACCACCCCCTTAGATTAGTTCCCTGTGCCTCTGTCCAGTACAGCCATTGAAGTGATCCCCAGGGTAAACTTTCTGTTTCCCATCCACTCGTCAAGGTTTCTCTTGAAGAGGGTTAATGAGGAGCTCTGCCTAATGTAGATTGCAATCTTGTTCCAGAGCATGGGGAGTCTCTGGAACAGGAATCTATCCCTCCAGCACATCCTATTTATTGTTGTGGTGAGGTTTAGATCCCTATAGCATGTTGCGCAAGGGGATATGGTTTTCTTTAGGTGAAGCATGTCCATCAGTTCTGGGTTGGACATGGCCTTGTATGTCAGGCAGAGATCACCTCTGAGTAGGCGGTATGCAACCAAGTACAGCTGGAGTTTTTTCAGTCAAGCTGCATAGGGCATCTGTTTGAGACCAGTGATCCTCTTGGTGAGGTACTTCTGTGGTCTTTCCAGCTGTTGCATGTGTCTTGTAAGGTACATCCCAAATGGGGCGTTGTACTCTATGATGAGTCTGATGAGTGATGCGTAGAGGGGCACAATGACCTCTTTTGATCTGGATGCAAACCCTTTTGTGATTAGGTGGGCCACATAGAAGGATTTTCTAACTACTTTGGCAATGTGATTATTAAAGGAGAGGTTGCAATCTACTTGGGTCCCCAGATCCCTTATTACGTCTTCCGTATTTAGGGGGCTACCACCTATGTGGTAGTTTGTGGGTACTTTGTTTTTTCCAAAGGGGATGACTACGCACTTTTTGGCATTTAGTTTGAGACCATGGTTTTGACATCAGGTATCTGTCTCAGTGAGACCCTTTTGGAGGATGTCTGTGTCTGCCAGAGAGTCAATTATAGCCCCTAGTTTGCAGTCGTCTGCAAACTTGGTCAGCCATACTCCTTCCATGCTTGCCTGTACCTCTGAGAAGTATATGCCGAACAGAAGGGGTCCTAAGATTGAGCCCTAGGGAATGCTACTTGTAACCAGTTTAGAGTCAGATCTAGCTCCCACAACGTTTACCATGTGACTTCTGTCCATGATCCAGTTGGCAACCCATCTCGTGACGTAGTGGTTTATGTTCAGGCTGGTGAGCTTGTCTATAATATCTGAATGGGTGATGGTGACGAAAGCCTTTGCGAGGTCTAGGTAGGCTGTGTGGACCCCTTTTCCTCATCTATAGCCTTGGTAACTGTCTCAAAGAAGTCCACCAGTTATGGAGGCATGATCTGCCCTTAACAAAGCCAAACTGGGTAGGGTCCAGTGTTTGGAGGTTCCCAATGTCTCTGTTTATGAGATCCATGATGATGCATTCCATAGCCTTGCAGACCAAGCTAGTCAGGCTTATAGGGCGATAGTTCCCGGGGTCTGTTATGGCTCAACCTTTGTGGACTGGAATAACCATTGCTGTGCACCACTCTATGGGTATGTAACCTGTGGAAAGGCTGAGCTTGAACTGTGTGTTTAGGTGAGTGGTTAGTTCATCTTTGAGCTCATGTAGGAAGCAGCCTGGGACACTATCCGGTCCCAATGATGCTGTGTTTTTGGCTTTGGAGAGGGGTGTTTTAACCTGAGTGTCTGTGATTTCAGGAGCACTACATTCTTCTGGTATGGTTATGGGCCCTTTTGGGGTGAGAGGAGTGTGAGGTTTGCAATGAACCTGTCTGCAAGGATGTTAGTGATATTGGTCGGTTCAGTAAATTTTGTGCCATTCTGCAATAACTCCGAGCAGATCTGAGAATTGCCACTTAAATTCTTGGAATAGCTAAAGAATGCCTTGTGGTTATCTTTGGAGTCCTTATCAATTTTTCTTTCAAAGCTAGCCTTTGATGATTTTATGAGGGATTGTAGTTTCTTGCTGATACTGATCCGGGATGTCTTCCCTTCTTGAGATTTTACTCTTTTCTGTACTAGTTTTGTCCTTGTTTATTGTAGGGGTCCACCAGACTGGTTTCCTTTTCATGGAGGAGTGAGTCTTGGTTTTTCTTGGAATAGCACAATCCATGCATTCTTGTAGGTGCCCATAGAGTGCATTAGTAAAGGATTTTTCAGCTTGGACAGCATTATCGTTTGGCAAGGGGGGGCGGGGGGGTTGAAACTTTCCACCTCTGTCTTAAGTAACGTGAAGTTTGATTTTGAAAAGTTTTTCACGATGGTTTCTTTGACTGGGGGTTGGGGCAGAATGTAGATATCCAGAGTGATTAGTTTATAGTCAGATCTAACCAGCGAGGGGTTGACCTCCAGTGTGGAACACCGGTCGCCCATGTTGGTGATGACCAGGTCCAATATGTTGTCACCTCTGGTGGGGGTGTTGACCAGTTCATCCTGGGCATTTGAGTTTATAAATTTTAAAAAATGTTGGGCAAGGGAGTTAGTACTTGAGTAGTTCTCCCAGTTAATGTTTGGGTAATTGAAATCACCCAATATCAGGGTGTTTGGAAGGAACTTTATGTTTCCCAGTGTTTCCAGAAATGTGGAATGGGGGTCCTGGGACATGGTAGGTGATCTGTAGCAAGCTACAATTTGAATTGCAGTTTTGCTCATTGTTAGTTGCACGTGGATGATCTCTGAAGCATCATGCTGTGCCACTAACCTGAAGGTGTGGGTACCCTTGATGAATATGGATACGCCCCCGCCTTTTGTATTTTGGTCCGGGTTCTGTGGCCAAAATGCATGGTATGAGTGATAACCTGGTAGTGCTGGGGTGCTCTCTGGAGCCTTAAACCAGGTTTCTGTCACTGCACATATATCGATTTTCTCCATACTGAGGAGTGCCTCGAGTGTGTGCATTTTGAGGTTTAGACTTCTGGCATTGATTGGCATTACCGTCAATTTTTTGTTACTTGTGCTATTTATGGTGGTGGGTTTGTCTTTTGAGCCTGGCCTAAAAACAGCACTATGGGGGGGTGACAAGAGCCTTGGCCAGTATTCAAAAGCCTAAGGGTGACAGGTGCAAGCCATCTCTAGCAAAGCAATGTGTCTTGTCGAGCTTGTCATCCCAGGCTGACAGACACTGGATCCCCTTTGAATGACACCAGACTCCTAGCCAATTGTTGAAATTGATCATTTTTTCTTTATACCGTGGTGTCATTCTTGGTGAGGGCAGGATGCTGCTCAGAGTCAGGGTCATACCGGCCTGGGCTATGTGATCAGAGAGCTCCTCCATGTCTCTTTTCATGTAGTCCAGGAAGGTACGACTCAGGTCATTCATACCAACATGGACAATGACAGAGTCATATTTGTACTTGTTCTGGAGTGACCTGAGTGCTTGTGTTATGGGGGGCTCCTGGCACCAGAAAGGCAGCTAACAGTAACCTTCTCCTTATTCAGCCTAGTGAGTGGGACGTCAGTGTGCCTGACTATAGAGTCACCTATTACTGGCGTGTTGGGTATGTTATTTTGCCTTAAGGGCTGCGATTGCATGGCACACTGGTTTTGTGAAGTATGTGTTTCCTGGTTTGTGTTGGGGGTGGAGGTTGCTTGGATGTCTGCTTTGGAGGTGTCTGTTGCTTTTGCAGATTTTTATTTAGAGCCTCCGAGTATGTTTTTGTGTATTTATGTGTGTTTTTTGCCGGTGCTGGTTTCATAGGTCTATGTGAGACTGATGGTGTGATGCAAGTAATTCCCTTCTCCTCTTTACTGTCTGGTCCAGTCTTGGGTTGAGAGAGCTTAGCCTCCAGTTTGGCTGTATAATTACATCTCTCGCATGTATTAGTGTTTGGTGGTAGGAGGATCAGGTTGTCTGTGTACATGAGGCAATTGTATCATTGCCTCAAAATGCCCAGATTCACAAGTTGGACCGGAGAGTATACCTGAAACTGCCCTTTGGACATGCCTGAATATGTACAGTGAACTGTTTTACTGATTGGCTGGTAAGGTCGAATAGAGAGCCTTGTCCTTCTCTGCAGTATAGGAGGTCTAGTGCTAAGGTTTATTAGTGCTTGCTATGAATTTTGAGCAAGTGCCGGGGTAAGAAGTGAATGGTTTGAGTGCTTAAGTTGAAAGTTTGTCTAGTTCCAAGGGAAAAATTGAAGAGTAGACTTTGTGGAGCTGGGAATAGTCATACCCTAGCTAACTGGGGCTGCCCACTGTGCAAAACCACTCAAATGCGGGTTTTATAGCAGGGAAATGAAAGAGATAGAAATTAGCCCAAAATGGCCAATAAACTACTAATTTCTGGGCTGAAACCACTCCTCCAGGGACAGATAGGCTGCTCAAAACTCCCATTTCTCACAGGTGAACAGAGAAACTTCCTTCTATCCAGGTAAGGTATGGGCAAACACAGAAACTTGTAACACATCCCTGATTTCAGTGTTCCTTGCCTCAAGCACATTCAGAAAATCTCCCATGTTTCTCCTGTGCTCCATCTGCCTTCATATCTCATTTGCCACCATTAGCAATTGGACATAACTGTGCTGACTCAGCTAAGTGCTCCAATAATTTCTTTCTTTTTTTCACTATAATAGCTTTTCTGTCAGTTAGTCTCTATTTATGACTTGCATGAAACAGCCGATGGAGTACCTCTCTTGAGAGAGACAGGCATTACACTGAGACATCATGCCTGGCTCCATCATTTTGATTTTGTAGACAATTTAAAGGTGTCCTCTACCAATGTCACCTATGATGGGTCCTTCTTCTCTGAACCTCTGAGGAAAAACAAACTAGTAAAGTGTGAGAATATAAAAGTTGAGACTCCTCAAAGATCCTACAACAGCAATAAGAAGGGGTCCAAATCCCTATGGTTTCAAAAACCCCAGTAACAGTCTTGACATACTCGGAGGCTCTGAGTAAAAATTTACCTAAACAGCAGAGGCCTCCAAAGCAGACACCCAAACAACTGCTACCTCAAGACACCCCACAAGCAACACATAAACCACAAAATCAGTGTGCAAAGCAGTCACAGCCCTTAAGGCCAAATACAACACCAAACATACTTGTCATAGGTGACTCCATAGTCAGACACACTGATGTCCCACTCACCAGGCTGAACAAGGAGAGGGTCACAGTAAGCTGCCTATCGGGCGCTAGAATCCGCCACATAACACAAGCACTCGGGTCACTCCACGGCAAGTACAAATATGACACAGTCATTGTCCATGCTGGTGTGAATGACCTGAGACGTACCTCCCTGGACTACATGAAAAGAGACATAGAGGAGCTCTCTGATTATGTAGCCCAGGCAGGTATGACCCTGACCCTGAGCAGTATCCTTCCTTCACCAAGAATGATGCCACAATATAGAGACAAGATGATCAGCTTTAACAATTGGCTTAATGTCTGGTGTCATTCAAAGGGGATCCAGTGTCTGTCTGCCTCGGATGACTTGCACCTGTCACCCCTGGGATTCCGGATATTGGCTAAGGCTCTTGCCACCCCCATAGTGCCTTTTTTAGGCAAGGCTCAAATTCTAAACCTACCACCCTAGAAAACAAAAATGGGAAGAAACTGAGGGTAATGCTGCTCAATGCCAGAAGTCTAAATCTCAAAATGCACTCACTCGAGGCCCTTCTCAGTATGGAGAACATCGATGTCTGTGCTGTAACTGAAACCTGTTTCAAGGCTCCTGAGAGCACCCCGGCACTATTAGGTTTTACCTCATATCATGCGTTCCGGCCCTAAAACCCGGACCACACCACAAAAGGAGGGTGTGTATCCATATTCATAAAGGATACCCACACCTCCAGGTTAGTGGCAACGCACAAAGCTTCGGAAACCATCCAGGTGCAACTAACCATAGGCAAAACTGCTCTACAAATTGTAGCATGCTACAGGCCACCCTCTCAAACTCAGGAACCCCACACAGCCTTCCTGAAGACACTGGAGGGTATAAATGTATCTCCAAACACCATCATATTGGGTGACTTCAACTACCCGAATATAGACTGGGAACATTACTCAAGCCCTAACTTTCTAGCCCAACGGTTCCTGGAGTTCATAAATTCAAATGCCATGGAACAGCTAGTCACTGTTCCCATGAGAGGAGAAAATATACTAGCTCTCATTATCACAAACATGGGGACAAAATGCTACACACCGGAAGTATATCCCTCATTGGTGAGATCTGATCATAAACTAATCTCACTGGAAATCCACATCCCGCCCCCACCCCAAACAAAGAAGACCACAGTGAAGAACTTCTCTAAAGCAAACTTCACACTACTCAAGACTGGTGTGGTATCCTTCAAGGCCCCTGAGCCAGTGGAAACCACAACCCAAGCTGTGGAAGCCCTTACAAATGCCTTCTATGAACACCTCCAGGACTGCATGGATCAGGCAATCCCAAATAAAACCAAGACTCTTTCCACAAAGGGCAAACGTCCAGTCTGGTGGACCCCAGCCATTAACAAACTTTACAATAAGAGGAGAAAGCTATTACATGATAGAACAAAATCCATAAAAGGAAGTCACCCTGATCATTATTAGTAAAAAAATACGAGCACTCATAAAATCAACTAAGGCCAATTTTGAGAGAAAAATTGCCATGGATTCAAAGGACAATCATAAGGCCTTTTTCAGCTATGTTAGGAACCTGGGTGGAAACTCCCAGATATGCTCAGAATTAGTCCAAAATGATACAAAAATCACTGAACCCACAGACATTGCCAACATACTGGCAGACAGGTTCAGTGCAAACTTCACCCTCCCCTCTCCCCCCCTAAAGGAGAGATAACTATCCCAGCGGAGTGTAGCCTTCCAGACATCTCAAATGCGCAGGTGAAAGCTGCTCTCTCTAAAGCTAAAAACACAGCATCAATGGGACTGGATGGTGTCCCCGGCTGTGTGCTACACGAGCTAATTGAGGAATTAAACCCGCACATAAGGCAGCTGTTTAATCTCAGCCTTACCACAGGATACGTGCCCAAGGAGTGGTGTACGGCAACTGTGGTCCCACTCCACAAAGGCAGTGCCTCTACGGACCCTGATAATTACCGCCCCATAAGCTTAACAAGTCTAGTCTGCAAAGCTATGGAGAGGATCATAATGGAGCTCATAAACAAAGATATAGGGGACTTGCAGACATTGGACCCGACCCAGTTTGGCTTCGTCAAGGGCAGATCATGCCTTTTGAACTTGGTCGACTTCTTCGAAACAGTCACCAAGGCCATTGATGAGGGAAAGGCAGTCCATACAGCCTACCTTGACCTTGCAAAGGCTTTCGACACAATACCCCACTCGGGTATTGTAGAAAAACTTACCAGCTTAAATGTAAACTCATATGTCACAAGATGGGTTGCAAACTGGCTTAAGGACAGAACCCACAGGGTTAGAGTTGCTGGCGCTATGTCAGACTCCAAGCCGGTCACAAGTGGTGTCCCACAGGGCTCGGTCCTTGGTCCCCTATTGTTCGGCATCTACTTCTCAGAAGTACAGGCCAACATGGGAGGACTTTGGCTGACAAAGTTTGCAGACGACTGCAAACTGAGCGCCATAGTGGAAAGTGCATCGGACATGGATATCCTTCAGAAGGGACTCACGGAAACAGATAGCTGGTGCCAGAGCCATGGCCTGAAGTTAAACGCCAAAAATGTATAGTCATACCCTTCGGGAAAAACAAGGTAACCCCAAGCTACCATATAGGTGGCAATCCACTAAGCACAGAAGAGGTTATCAGGGACCTGGGGACCCAGGTTGACAGTGGCCTTTCTTTTGACACTCACGTTGCTAAAGTGGTTAGAAAGACCTTTTACATTGCCCACCTGATCATGAAGGGATTCACATCCAGATCTAGTGAGGTCATTGTTCCCTGTACTCTTCACTTATCAGACCAATGATCGAGTACAATGCCCCATTTGGGATGTATCTCACCCGACATCTGCAGCAATTGGAGAGACCTCAAAAGTTCCTCACCAAAAGGATAAAGGGACTCCAAAATCTGTCATATGCTGCCAGATTGAAGAAACTCCAGCTCTATTCAGTTGCATACCGTCTGCTCAGAGGTGACATGTGCCTGACATACAAGGCCATCTCCAACCCGAATTAATGGACATGCTCCACCTCAAAAAATCCAAATCCACCAAAACCACTAGAGCAAGCGACTTAAACCTTAGCACGGATATAAATAGGATGTGCTGGAGGGATAGATTTATCACTCAGAGACTCCCTATGCTGTGGAATAAAATCCCGGTCCATGTAAGGCAGAGCACCTTGCTGGCTCTGTTCAAGAGAAATCTTGACCTGTGGATGGGAGATCGTAGGTTTACCCTGGGAATCATCTCTGTGTCACTGCTGGACAGAGGCAGAAATAATGGAGAGTCAATGGCTCAGCATTGAATCTTTGGCATTACTCTCAGCATTAGCTCATTTGGTGGTACTCTCAGTGTCAGAGTCTTTGGAATTTGATGTGATGGTTCAGATCTTTATCTTAGGATTGCCCAGGTCGTTCATGTCAGAACTTCCTTCCTGCTGTTTATGTCCATTTTGGTGGGACAGTAAGGGTGCTGGGCTGGGGGATCTCAAATGCTGACAGACTCAGAGGCAACCTTTGAAAACTATGGAGAGAATGATGACCTCTAATTTGAGAGCACCTCCAAAGCCTCCATCAGTATTATCTCCAACCCTTGGCACCATGCAATTAATCCTTCAGTCTACTAAACAGATGTACATGAGGCAAAGCAGAATATAAATTCTCACTGAACCTGCACAGGTTCAGTCTGAGTTTTCTGGGGGTTTCAGATCAGCCCCCACTGGATATTCAAAGGAAAAGGACATACAAAAGGAGGCATGCGGACTCCTCTACAGAGTCGTTAACTTCTAACATTGATTTGGCTGATCAAATGCATTACCCCAATTCACCTTCTACAAGATGCCTACCATTTGTGAAATACTTGCATTAATGAGCTGGGGGAATCTTGGCCTACAGACTTCCCTTCTCAAGAAAAGACATGTTACATGAAGCTTATCCTTCAACACCTTCTATATCCTGGGTAGTCCCTCTTGCTAACTGTCTTATAGATTTGGCCACCAGAAGGACATGGAAGGAACCAGATTCCCCTAAGTCTAGTCCTAAATAGCCTGGTAAAAACACTTCATTCCCATATGGATATGTAGCACTTGTTCAAAAGGCCTGTGGTAGACTGCATGATTGTAGCGGCAGCCACAAAAAGAGATCTGTCCAATGATGCATGTGCTGTCCATATGCTTAACAAGGAGTCTAGAGCACTGGACAGGATGGGGAAGCATGCCTACTCTGGGGAGCTTTGCCCTGAGAACTATGCAATATACATTAATCCCTTCCAAAGCGATTTAGCACAACAGATTTTAGACTCTTTGTAACACCCAAGGCTGAATCCAGGAAACAGACTGAGATTCACATGAGTGCTATATTGAACATTACCAATGTCTTCATGTGGCTGTTACATAATGCAGTTAATTGAACAGCCAGAGAAGTGGGGGGGCATGCATTAAACTGCAGCATCATGTTTGGCTCCATCTTTATGAATATGTGAACCATTTCCAGTTGTTCTTCACCAATGCCCCCTACAATGGGTTGTGTCTGTTTGGACCTATGGTGAAAGACAGACTGTTGAATTGTGAGCAAGAAGATAAGATGCTGTCCGGTGAAAGACAGACTGTTGAAGTGTGAACAAGAAGATAAGGTGTTGTCTGCCACAAGTGTCAGATGTAAAACTCCGCAAAGATCCTACAACAGGAACCAGAATGCGTCAGATTCCCTATGATTTTGAACATCCCGACAACAGACCTTTGACTTCTCCTGTGATAATGCTTGTTGTTTGTTGCAGTGGCAACCTTTCAATGGACTCCTTTACAAAGGTAGAGGAAGTCTACAAAACCAGAGATTTCAGGGTCCATTTTCTGGCAAGCAGTCCAAACATCCCTGAGGGTTTATCAACTGCTCCCCTCTGGTGACCGTCAGGTACTGCTATCTCTTCACTTGGCTACATGGATGACCATCATGCAGGACAACTGGATGAGAGAAATTTTATATATATAAATATATATATATATATATATATATATATATATATATATATATATATATATATATAGATATATAGATATATAGACATAGATATAAAATGCACATTTCCCCCAGTCAGTTACAGCCACTCTAAGACGTTCCATCACATCAGCAAAAAGCAGCAAAAGTAGAAAGATTCTAACTCTCTTAGAAAGAAGAGAAATCCAAGAAGCCCAGCAGACCAGTAAGGGTCAGGAATCTGTTCATAGGTTCATAGGTTCATAGGTTTATACTAGGCTATCTGCCCTAAGGCATTTATAAGCCTAGCCCAAATTTTTGTGGCTTACGCCACCCCTTATATGAAAAAATACTGTGCCCATTAGTTTGTTGTGCCTCTGTCCAGCAGTGACACAGAGATGATTCCCGGGGTAAACCTACGATCTCCCATCCACAGGTCTAGATTTCTCTTGAACAGAGTCAGCGAGGTGCTCTGCCTCACATGGACCGGGATTTTATTCCACAGCATAGGGAGTCTCTGAGTGATAAATCTATCCCTCCAGCACGTCCTATTTATATCCGTGCTAAGGTTTAAGTCGCTTGCTCTAGTGGTTTTGGTGGATTTGGATTTTTTGAGGTGGAGCATGTCCATTAATTCCGGGTTGGACATGGCCTTGTATGTCAGGCACATGTCACCTCTGAGAAGACGGTATGCGACTGAATAGAGCTGGAGTTTCTTCAATCTGGCAGCATATGACAGATTTTGGAGTCCCTTTATCCTTTTGGTGAGGAACTTTTGGGGTCTCTCCAATTGCTGCAGATGTCGGGTGAGATACATCCCGAATGGGGCATTGTACTCGATCATTGGTCTGATAAGTGAAGAGTACAGGGGAACAATGACCTCACTAGATCTGGATGTGAATCCCTTCATGACCAGGTGGGCAATGTAGAAGGTCTTTCTAACCACTTTAGATTCTTCTTTTGTTCAAGATTCCTTTTGTTTCCAAAGAAAAATGGACCTCAAGCCAGCTCTGGATCTGAATGGTTTAAATCTCCACATCCTGAAGACCCCATTCAGGATGGTCACAGTGCAAGCAATTTTGCTCTGTCATAAGGAAATGATTGGATGTGCCCTACATTCTCCAAGATGCCTACCTCCATATCAAAACTGCCAAAGCATCCAAGCAGCTTTTGTACTTCCACCTGGGATACTTTCCATTCAGAGCCTTGCCCTTCAGTCTCACGATGGCCCCACAGGTGTTTACCAAGTGCATGGTGGTAGTCACAGCCCATCTACCACTAAGAGGGATCTGAGTGTTCCCATACTTAGATAATTGGCTCCCCATTACTACAACTGTAGTAAGCTATTTTACTGCCATAGGCTACTTATTTAATAGCCATGGTCAACCTTGTGTCATGTACATGTCTCGCTCTTCTTATTATTATTAATACTGTTCTCAAGTTTTCTGAACTAGTTCCTTAATTATTCCCTCCATGAATTTTCAGAGAATGCTTGACAAACTGAATGATCTATAGTTTTCAGAGGTCTGAAATGATATCTTCCTTATATATGAGGAATCTGTTGCACTGTTTAAGAGTAGAGTTCTGGAGATATCCAATTTTATAGCCTTTATTGTATAATACTGACAAGGTTTAGCAAAACAGTCCATTATTTTTTGTAAGAAATCACTTAGAGCATGATCTTCACCCATGAAGCCTGTGTTTTGAATTTTAGTGATGGATATCAGGATGTCCTCTGTGATGTGAAGTATGTTATGTACCATTTAGATATATATCCATTCCAACAGGGTGTTTAAAAATCTGCTTTAGTAATTTTTTTTTGATAAAGTCAATTATACCTGGCCCTTGCTATCATTTGAACAGCAATTTATCCAGTAGTTCTATGTTAAATGAAGTTGCCTATTATAACTGTGCTATCCCTGATTTTAAAGTTTTAAGTTTAATCACAAAATTCTCAATGTTTTCAGTTTTCAGGGAAAGGGTGTAATAACATTTTATGGAACAGCAGTCACTGAAACCAAGTAAAACTAATAAAACAAAAATTATACTACTTAGTAATTCATGCTGTAGTTGTACATCGTTTATCCCAGCTTTAACATTTTCCCTAACATTTATAGATACACTGCAACAGAGTCTAATGAATTTGTATCAGAGGAAGGAAGAAACCCTGATATTTGGACAGGAACATGCTATATCTTTAACCAAATGTCACTGTGGAAATCTCAAAGTTCTCCGAGCCTTACGGTGCTCATTGTTGGTTAGAATCAAGCATTTAAAAGCTATAAGCACCTTTTTGGGATCCCTCTACCTTTTGGCTATTAACTTGTTTCTTGTAAAGGCTGTTGAGTGATTTTTTTTTTCTGATCAAGGAGTCACCAATTATGTTGGAATTGTCAGGCTCCTGTGTATGCTTTGGTGATTGTATTACAAGATAGTGTGTGAAGTGTACTGCAGTACACATGGCTTATAGTCTCGCCTGAATGCCCTTTTGTGGTTAATCTGTGTATGTGTTTTCACCTGGAAGAATGAAGGCAAGGATGATATTTTCATGTGTGGTGTGTCTGATTTGTGGATGCATGAGACCTTGAATGGAGTCTTGACAAGATCATCAGTACAACTTTACATATAATTATGTATTTTTGCATGGACAATAGGCTCTGTGGAAATTTTGGTCTCAAAGTTTTGCATTTTCTTACATCTTTTACAGATAGTATGTGTATTAACAAATAACAGCTCGCTCTGCATGAGATTATAGTAGACTTTTGATACCAAGTACCTCTTCTTGAGATGTTTGGTATGCAGTGAGTTCTCATAACTGCATCGTTTTGACTAGTTAGTTTTGCAGCCATTTGGTTCTTCAGTTCTATTCTTAGCTGTTATGACTTCTCTGTAAAGCCTACTTGTCTTCTTTGGGGGCGCGCACGCGCGTGTGTGCGTGGGTGTGCATGCGCATGCATGAGTGCATGTGTGTGTGTGTGTGTGTGTGTGTGTGTGTGTGTGTGTGTGTGTGTGTGTGTGTGTGTGTGTGTGTGTGCATGCATGCACGTGCTTGTGTGTGTGTGTGTGTGTGTGTGTGTGTGTGTGTGTGTGTTTGCCTGTCCAACTCTGTTTATGTATGTGTTTATGATGCAGTCATATTAGTTTCTTTGCCTAATGTTATTGATTGCTGCGTGTGGTTCAGGCTCCCCCACAACTCTGAATTGGATTAAATGGGTAACAAGAGAAAGAATGAATGAGTACTTAGTCTAGTATATACCTAGACATTGAAAGAGATGTCTGCCTATCATCTAGTGTAATTTAGAACAACAGAAAGAAATGCATTATGGAACAAGTAAATGATCTAATCCATGCTCATAAAAAGTCATGTGGCGATGAACCACATAGTATAATCCACACACCGAATGACATGCCTCATCAATAGTATCTCCATAAAAAGAGTGCAACTCACTGCAACTACAACAGACAAAAATAAAACAATTTTTACAAATTAACAAAGATATAGGAAATCTCCAAACTCTGGAACCCACGCAGTTTGGCTTTGTGAAAGGGAGATCTTGCCTGCTCAACCTAGTTGACTTCTTTGAGCCAGTCACCAGGGCTGTGGATGAAGGCAAGGCAGTGCATACAGCCTACCTTGATCTGGCCAAGGCCTTTGATACCATTCCTTACTCTAGAATTACTGATAAATTCACCAAACTAGGCATCAACCCTGATACCACTAGGTGGGTTGCAAACTGGCTCACAGATAGAACACACAGTGTGAAAGTAACGAACTCCAAGTCAGACTGCCGACCAGTCATGGTTGGAGTCTCACAGGGATCGGTTCTGGGTCCTCTCCTGTTCAGCATCTACTTCTCAGAAGTCCAGGCCAACACAAAGGGACTCTGGCTGACCAAGTTTGCAGATAAATGCAAGCTGGGAGCCATTATTAACTCCCCAAGTGATGTAGACATCCTACAGAAAGGCGTCACTGAGACCAAGGATTGGTGTCGAAACCGTGGCCTTAAGCTTAATGCCAAAAAATGCGTCATCATCCCCTTTGGTAAAAACTCAGTTCCCACTAACAATTACATTGATGGGAGCCCACTGAACACTGAAGGCATTATAGAGATCTGGGGATGCAGGTTGACAGCAACCTCTCCTTCGACCACCACATTGCCACTGTGGTCAGAAAGTCCTTCTACGTGGCACATCTCATTACCAAGGGATTTGCATCCAGGAAGAAAGAGGTCATCATCTCTCTTTACTCTTCCCTCATTAGACCAGTCATAGAGTACAATGCCCCATTTGGCATGTACTTCACTAGACAAATGCAACAGCTGGAGAGGCCACAGAAGTACCTCTCAAAAAGGATCCTAAGCCTTAAACACATGTCTTACAAGGGCAGACTCAAAAGATTCCAGCTATTCTCTGTCTCATATCGCCTACTTAGAGGTACTCTCTGCCTGAATTACAAAGCCATGTCTGATCCAGCTCTGTTAGAAATGCTACATCTAAAGAAATCCCAATCCCTCCGCAATGCATGCTCCAGAGACCTCAACCTCATTACCTCAATCAACAGAACATGCTAGAGGGACAGGTTCCTCACCCAGAGACTGCCCATGCTCTGGAATAGACTTCTTATACATGTCAAGCAGAGCACCTCGCTATCCCTCTTCAAGAGAAATCTTGATGAGTGGATGGGAAATAGAAAGTTCATCCTGGGGATCACTCCAGTGGTTCTACTTGATAGAGGCACTGGGAACTAACGTCAGGCAACACAACGCCAGGGCACTTCTATGGGCTAGGCTTGTAAAGGCTCCAGGGCCATTAGCCTAGTACACACCTATAAACCTATGAACCTATAATCCAAATATAATAACTGATAAAAGTATTCCTGCTCCCATGGTAGCTGTACTCACCCATTCCCTACTAATTCTACTTAATATTTATAACATTACAAAGCCAGAAACATATTTATTCATTTATTTAGCCTTTGTTGATCAGGTTAGTCCCACTAAGCTAGTAGCCTCTTTTCATGAGAGACTTGATTTGATATTTATACTACTAGGGGAATTTTGTTAGGGCATTAGAGAACTTCCCCTGCTCTTTTTGATCAGTGCCATGGGATCTTTTACATCCAATTGAGCTACCACCAACTCAAGCAGATGGGGCCTTGGTTTAATGATTCATCCAAAGGATGACACACTCAGCAGCGCAGCATCCCCCCCCCCCCCTTACACTGCACTGCAGTGCCAATAATCAATATGGAAACAATCTGAATTATGTAAAACTTTCCGTTACTCTCTGTTTGCATGCTCTTAACAAAATGATACTTTCAATGAACAGGAATTTTGATGTTTGGGACTGAATGAGTGATCCCTTGTTTCTTAGCTCTGTTTTGAAATGGAGTGGTCTCAAAGCGAGTAAATGTATAACACTAGCGGCTCCCAGTAAAATTTCTCAACACAGAAACTAAACCTAGAGAGGAGCAATGCTATACAAAAGTCAATGTTTAGTTTGGTCAGACCCAGTAATGCCACTTCATGCTGTGCTCATGCCCACACATATATGTACAGTGTGGCTAATTTAAGTACTGCTGGATAGAGCAGAACACTGAAACATTAGTAATGACTGTGAATGACAGTCAGCAACCAAGAAAAATAAATTAATAGCCGTATGCAGATGGACCAGATTTTGTGCAGCCTCTCTGTATTCTTGCTCCATCCACTGTTCTGCTCATTATAAAGGAAACAAACAATGATGGTATAAACTCTGCAGAGTCTCTGCCTCTCAGAAATAAGCTAGTCAGGAAAAGAGGGTCAGAGAAGGTAATGTAATTTGCATGGTAACTGGGAATTAGGTAAAGTATGCCTCAGTCTCTCAGAAATAAACAAGTCTGAGGTCATCCTAGCAGATTCCTCCTTTACAGCTGTCTTCGCAGGCCTCTCCTGAAGAAAAAAACATAGTACTGGGGTTTTCTGATGGCATACATTGTGTTGCACTCTACCCAGTGTCCCTAAATTATATTGCAAACTTTTCATTGCGAGCAGCTATTCTGTTATTTGTTCCTCTTCAACATCCACATCCACCTTGCTTTCCATATCTAAAGCACTGTCCCTTCCTTTTCGTATGCATATCATGTTAGATATGCATGTTTTTAGTTATCCAGAACAACCGTGGTCTTTGTCTGCTAAGCTACTGAAAATACCTTCGAAATAACACCTTTTTTTCAAAACCAAAACAGAAGTTTCTGATTTGCAACCATTGGCTGTCCACTTCTCTAAGCATTAACTGCCTACCTTTATCACTTTATTGTCCTGGTTCTTCTTCATCTCTGGAAAAAATTCGCTAAACATTTATCCCTAAAAAAGATATTTCACTGACAGAGAAAATTCCTTAATTTCTACCTCCAGTCAATGTTCCATCCCAAGGACTTGTCTTTTATTGCCAATTATTTTATAATCAGATATTTCCGCAAATGTCTTGATGGGCAAGCAATCACTACTGACCTGCACGTATAGAGTTGCTACTCAGTTTGGCACATATCCAGAAGTCCAAAAACTTTGCAAATACAGATTGAGGTCTCAAGGAAAGCACCATACTCTGACAAGAATCAGTTTTGAGCAGCTGCTTTAGAAGTTTAAAGCATAATTGGGTGAAGCTTATAGCCACCTAGAGCTTGTGCTGTAGACCAGCCACAAGCCTCCAGCCTCCAATGATTTCTCTCCCCTTTTAATGACAGACTTCCTTTATTCAGCAACTACTAGTAGGTTCTCGGCTGCTGGACCACCTGAGTAGAAATTGTCAGATGACTGTCTAAGTGGAGACCTCAGGTTCAGGTACCTGCATAGGCACTTAGAGGGTCTATATTAGAACACTGAACATTCAAAATGTCGACTGTTCTAATATCGAACCCTACCAATCGAAAATACCAAACACTGAACATTCAGAACAGCAAATTTTTTCCTAGGGAAAACATTTGCTGTTCCAAAACACATACACACAACACAAGCACACCAAACAAACAGCAATCCACACACATACACCTAAAATCTAACAACTAACCCTCCACTAAACTATACACACACCACTAACTATCCACTTACCTTAATCCAAACCCTAACCCTAAGGTCCATCACTATCGCACACTCACCTCACCCGTGCACTAACCCTAACTCACCTAACCCACCCTAACTCTCATGTCCACACAATCGCACACATACCTAACCCGCACCCTAACCCTAACTCACCTAACCCGCCCTAACCCTCATGTCCACACAATCGCACACATACCTAACCCACACTCAATCGCACACTTACCTGAACCTGACCCGTAACTTTCCAACAGATCACTGAAAATACCGAAGCAACAGAAACGGACAACCAAATTATTTCCCTAGGAAAGAATTCGGTTTTCTGCTTCTTCAGTATTTTCAGCGTTCACCGAAAATGGGTCGATATTAGAACACTCGACATTTTAAATGTTCGGTGTTCTAATATAGACCCGCACTTAGAGCAGTTCATTGATATTTGCACTGAAATGGCAGTAGTCCATACCTTGTTACTCTAGCGCCCATGGCTTTGGATAATTTTGTATTTAATGGAAATTACAATACAATAGCTATATACTAAAACCAGCTTGTTAGATTTTATCTGAATGTTTTACTTTTCAAGGATCTTTGTTCCTGTTTACAATATCTGTAGGTTGAGGGATATGTTGCATAATCAATTTCCTACTTCATTTAGTTTTCCAACAGTCACTGCTTCTTCACAACTAATTTGGACTAGGTGAAGGACATCCATAGTGATTAATGGAATCCATGATGTTCTCTGAAGAGATGTCTGCATGACTACATGTACTGTGACTCTTCTCTGCCCATAAGACCACGAACCTCATGACTTACTAGCAATAAGCTGAGGTTTGTCATTGCTATCACCACCTTTCATTTTGTCTATTTTCTACTGTATAAAAGTTCCTTATAATTTTTTGTCCATGTTCCACAGTCTGTAAACAGTGCAAATGATCTTTATGCTCAGATATTGCCATTCCAGTTAATGGATTGTTGAGAATGAGATTGCTAATGATGATGAACATAACCTTTCATTGGGTGATTCTTATGGAGGGAGTTGATTCATTTGATACCTCTATCATGTAGGTAGCTTTAATTTCTGAACCCACTTACTAATTATTTTTTACCTCCAAGTTACTGTAGATCAGAGAAAAGGACAGTCATACTATTATTTCGTATACTTAGTCTCCAAATAGAACCATTAGAATTCAGGGACTAAAATATCCTCATGAATCCCACACACAGTAGCTGCGTACCACTTGTCCTATCCTTGCTGAAAACCATCATCCTGACAAATCAAGCCTCTAACAGATTGAGTCCTTTATCTCCGAAGAACTGTCTGAGGAGTCTCAGGAATTCCAGTCCCTGGAGTACAGTCTTCCAGTGAAGAATTGTTATAATTTGCAAAGATTTTTTTGAAGGCAGTTGCAGTTAGGTCTTCTATAGCCCTGATTATGTATTAGTTTCTGTTTTATCTGATATGTGAAACACATCAAAAAGCTGTATTACTTCATTCACAACTATAGCACCTATTTTGTACCCTTCCTTTTAACATCCATGGCTTCTTATAGCATCATGACATTTCAGGGGCTGGATTATTTAATAAAATGACTTACCAATTAATAGCAATCAGCATATAAAAGGGCAAGGTGAAAGTAACAAATTGTTACTATGTTTAGTCTGAGATGCAGTGTAGTAGACATATTAACACCTTTCTGTCCCTAGGTATTCATATTTTCATATTTTATAACTGGATGAGCTACATATCAATGTGGGAATAGTATGAAATGTCATGGTTGTCACTGTCCATCTATACTGCACTATACTAGAGATATTACTAGTCATTCACCAGTGATTATGAAAATATGCAAGATTTCCACGTGTATATTAATATTTCCAAAACCAAATGATTAGCAAGCTATTGCATGCACTGAGATGAAACTTTAGATGAGACATGCACTGTACTTTATATAACTTGAAAGATACTGATTATTTGCACTACTTATGTAAATAGGCATAACTTTTCATGTTAATTTAAATAGCTCAATACACAATCTGCTAAAAGGGAATCACTGTCATCATGTAAAAGTTTAAATCTACATAAAACTCCTGCTGACAAAATATGTTTAGGTTGTAGTCTCCAGAACACAAAAGTTATTGCAAAAATTTACAGATAAATATTGTTCTGTATTTTTGTACACTATAGTATATTTCAGTATTGATGCAAAGAGTATGAATATACTTTGGAAAAAGACCTTTTGCTCTATACATTGCTGTTTGCACATGTTGATAGTATTTGCTTTTCACAAGATATTTATATTTGTTTGGCTTATGTTATTTAACTCAATTTTTTCAAAAAGGGCTCAACTTAAAAATGTCTTCCTTAAATAATACCATGATTAAAATTACCCATGTACAAAATTACTTGGCATGACAGTCAATGACAATCTTTAATTTGATTTACATTTCCACAACAGCATTAAGAAAACCCATCAAAAACTACCCTACATAGAGTAAAGAAATTCCTTACAGACTTTGCCAAGGTAACTCTAGCTACCGCTTACCTCTTACCCTGTCTCATATATGTAGACCATATCATGATCAGCCTGCAAGCCTCACTTAGTTCTAAACATGAACAGTGCTATAACAAGTTTGCCAGATTTGCTTGCAATAAACTTTACCAGATCCACCACTGTTTAGCACTAAAAACATTTAGCTGGCTTGAGCTTCCTCACCATGTATCTTATACTCGGCTCACCTTAACCCATAAAATCATCCATGACCCATCTGCCTGCCCAGAAATTAGACCCCTACTCCGATACTGTCTTCTACATCATCCCTTTGGTCAAATAATAATAAACAACTGATTACTATCTAAAATACACAAAGGGCAGATGAGGTCAGTGTCTATTCCAATAATGTAGTTAAAATTCCTTTATCAATCAGATCTATCACATACCTTCATCTTATCAAACCATTACTAAAAGACTTCACCTCTGCCCCCTGGCTTTGTTCCTGTTCCTCATCTGGGACATGGCTCTTCTAATACCCTTCATCACCATTCTTACACTTCCCTTTAAAACACTAAATCACTTAATATACTTATCTCCTTCTAATACCTCGCCTTATTGTACTTCTTAAACTACTATACCTACTTCTAATTAGCACAACCAAATTACTATTCCATCACTATTTCTCCATTAGCACTCAGACTTTCTTATCTCCTCTAATACCTCACACTATTGTATTTCCTGAACTATTTCTACCTGTCGTATACACTACTCTTCTATCTGTAAAGTCTCAGTACAAGGCTTGTAAATTAAATGTTTGTGAGTATCAATACAAAATTTATTATACTATTATGCTAAGATGGGCCTCCACTGAAAAAGGACACCTGTGCCCATTTGAACTCTCTCAGTAAACAAAGTGCAATAAATAAATAAATCTAATATTTATTTTTGCAAGCTGGTGGAAGTGCAACATGTCACAGCTACTAAGTGTTAACAACTTAAGATGTGTTAAATGTAATAATATTTCAAAAAATGTGTGAAATCTGTGATTGTTGGTTCTAGTAAAAACTGCATTATATAACAAGTACATAATCAAAAATATGGGACTGCTTTCAATGGAAACACAGCAGGAATGATAAAATGTGAATCTGGCATCATAAATGTGTATATATTTCCAGTGTCTAAAGTTCAGCATTCCTTTAAATGTTACTGCAGGTCAAAGGATTCATTACTTTATTTGAATTACAACTGATACCCAGAGTTGTGTCACTCTGTAAACAGGAAACTTTACACTTTTAATTAAAGCAAACAGGAACTACAGAACCTGGGACACATAAGCAGTGAAAGCAGCTGTTTGCATCCAGTCTTTATGTTTCTTCTGAAGTCCCCACAGTGGACTAATGCTGTAGAATAGAAGTTCAGAACTGGAATTTATTGCTTGTGAGGCTGTGCACCTGCTGTCTGGACTAACTAAGTAATAGTTACACAGATTTCAGCAAACTATTTCACTACAGATAATGATAACACCAGATAAGCTGTTAGACAGAGTTTTGTATATGCCGTTTGACTATTAAACCCATTTATTTTGTATTTATTGTATAAGGGATCAGCACAATATTAAATACTTATTTTAACAAAATCAGTTGCTTAATTTTATGTATTTAAATAAAGTGTCTTAGTAATTTAATTTCAAAAGCCTGTTGTTGAATTTTTATTGGTAGAAGGGTATGGGCATAGTCATGGTGACACCTTAACTGTTAGCATCTGCCTTTTGAAGGGAAACTTCTCAAAGCTGTGGTAATCAAATGAATATGTAATTGCTGGCTTATTTTAAGGTAAAAATTAATTACATTCTTTGTATGCCAGATTGGTCAGGCTGATTTGTAGCAATGTGGTATCAAGAAGTCAAGGATGATAGCACTGAACATATATCATTAGCCCCTCCTAGAATCAATGAAGTACTGCATATTTGTGTGTGTGTGTGTGTGTGTGTGTGTGTGTGTGTGTGTGTGTGTGTGTGTGTGTGTGTGTGTGTGTGTGTGTGTGTGTGTGTGTGTGTGTGTGTGTGTGTGTGTGTGTGTGTGTGTGTGTATGTGTGTCTATGTCTGTGACAGTGTGTGAGTGTATATGTGTATATACATGTGTAAGTGTGTGTGTGTGTGTGTGTGCGTGTGTGTGTGCGTATGTGTGTGTATGCTCATATGTACAGAATAATCATAGGTTCATAGGAGGTTACTAGGCTAATGGCCCTAGGTCCTTTACAAGACTAGCCATATAAAAACCTGTGTACCCTAATTGACCATAGTTAGGAGGTCATTGTTAGCAGAGCAGTTTTATTATCAGCACTGACTACCCCTGTCCATGAAGGACATAGGTGTCACCCCCAGGTGAATTTACGATCACCCATCCAATTGTCAAAGTTGTGCTTAAATAGGGCCATTGAGGGGAACTGCTTCACATGAAATGGGAGCTTATTCCAGAGGAGTGGCAATCTCTGGGAGACATATCTGCCTCTGCAACATGTTCTGTTAATGTCACAGGCTAGGTTGAGATCCCTGGAGCGAGTGACTTTTGTCCCATTTGATTTGTGGGTGTGCAGCATTTCCATTAGGGCAGAGTCAGAGACTGCTCTGTTGCCCAGGCATAGGTTGCCTCTCAGCAGCCTGTATGATACAGAGTACAGTGACAGGGCTTTCAGTTTTTCATGTCACTCACAATTTGGAGGCCCTGGGCTCTTGGTTAGAAACCTCTAGATCTCTGCAGTTGTTGCAGGTGTCTGATGAGATACATACAAAAGGGATCATTGTACTCAATTAGTGGTCTGGTAATCATGCACAAGTTTCAGATACTGTTGCCAAGATAGCACTGGAAGGCCTTGGCCTGGGATCACGGTGATTGAAATGCTGAACAGTGTAAAATGTATTTGTGTGTGGCAGAGACTGGGTATTACTCAAGGCAGCAGTATATGTTTACTGTGTTCTCTTAATCCTTATTGTCCTTTATATTACCTGGCTGTAACTGTGTAGATCATGAGACTGTAGGCCCTATCTATCACATACACATCTGTGCCATGGGCAGAAATGTACACTGTGCTGTCACATAATTCATTGGTTTTGCAGTAGTATGGATATGTTGTAAACTGGATTGTATAGCATGCAAAAATGTTTTGTTGCAAAATCAAATGTCTACCCTTATAACTATAAATAAATAAATATACTGTAGTATATAAGCACAGCAGTTATTTATTTTTTAATTGGAGTAGTTATGAAATGGATAAAACATGTTCTGTAGAGTATGAAAAACATCAGTGTCACAGGGTGGTGAACAAAAGCTGTATGAGGGGGATAACAAAGGTGCTATCACAGTAGTGGTGGTGGATTGCCTTGAAACCACAGCTTTTCTAGATTATCTTTAGGGCCTGTACTTTGTCTTCTTAGAAAACAAAGGAACCATTGTAAGAAGGGTACTGTATCAGACATATATGCTGCTAAGATTGCAGTTGTTAAAGAGGGACATTACTTGCCCAGTCAGTCTACTCCAGTTAGGGCCACGGCTGGTAAACAGGTTTTTGGTACAATTGGTCAGAATTCCCTTGGTCTCGGAAGTGGACAGTAAGACAAGCTGTTGGCATTGATTGATAACATCCCAGCTGATATTATAATTGGTAATGGCTTTAATGATGTTGTACCTTGTGTACATATGATTACAATCAACCAAGCATGGAAACAAGCATGTGGAGAAAATAGCAGAGGGAAGATCCCAGCCAGTGCACACACACTGACTACAGGCTAGTGATGTTTCTACTTCTAGAAAAGAGACAGGTAGTAACAAAAACCTGGAATTTGAGCCCCTGATATTAAAAAGTACTGTACTTCCTCTGGAAGAAGTTATGTCAGCTGAAGAAATGGTTGGTAGTGACAAGACTGAATCAGAGACACAGTTATCAAAATTTCTAATTAACGTTTGTTGGAAGGGGAACTGGAGAGGATCACAAAGAGAACTGAGACTTATACAGCTGCTGGACTCCATCTTATAAACCTTGAATGAAGTAGCCAAGGAAGCTACACATTTTCCAGACTGGGGTAGTCTATATATTAAGACAAGGAATTACTAAATTAAGAATGGACTCCTAGAGGGAGACGTGATACAACAGTTGGTAGTCACACTGGAGTACCACTGAATACTTCTGGACATAGCCCATGGCATTCTTTTTTCAGGTCATATGGCCATAGAGAATACAAGAAAGAGGTTTATACAACATTTTTACTGGCAGCATTGCAAAATATGCAAAATGCATGTACGCAGTGTCAAATGGTTGGCAAAGCAAGAGACAAAGCTAAGGTTGCATCGGTGCTGTTACCATATTATTTAGGAACCATTTCAGTGTGTACTCATATTTTGTGGGGAGTTTTAGTACCCCAAGCACCACAGGTAAGAAGCATAGCTTGGTGGTTGTAGACTATGCAATTAGGCCGCCTGAGACCTTGGACTCTGAACCAGGCATGTAACAGTCTCTGCCTCTGGAACTGTCACATGACATGAGACACAACTTACTCCATTGGATGTAACATATCACTAAGCACAACTCTGATCAGGGCACCCTTCAACAAAACCTCTAGGTGAGACAGAAGTCAAGAAAATAGCAACAGCTATCTGATGCTCACTTTCTCATGACCATTGAACAACAACCAAAATTTAGGTGTACATTTCTTGACCAATCAAGAGAGAAGTCAAACTGTAATTGCTTTCTAGATAAAAGATAACTCACTTTTAATATTAAAGAGATCTCTAAGCTACAAATAGCTAAGCATATTATTTCACTGATTCTTCCTTAGAGTAATTTTCTGTTTCGTATAATTTTAGAAAAAAATGTAAATACTATACATTTACATGTACACTTTGTAAAATTTCACTGTAGATATTGTTTTTTTGTTTATTCAAACTGACAGTATATAGAAAAATATTGGTGTCTCTGTGTAATGGCTCTGATTGTGACTGAAGAGGGTTTTTGAATCAGTACATCTACTTGGTTATTAACGTTAACTAAATAAATAAGTTTAGTGGTTTTTACTCTTCCCTCTACTTGCCTGTTATTCTCAGGATAATGTGGTTTTGCTGTATCATTTTTAAACTCATAGCTGGTAGCAAATCATTTACATTTTTTCTATACATAGCCAATGAACAATATTAAAAATAGCATCTGGAATACCGTTGAGAAAATGTCTTTATAAACACTGGTAGAACTAATGCTAGTTGTACATTTCAGCTGTATGACTTCAGGGTACTTATACTAATTGTCTATGTGTAAGGGAAATTGATAATCTTTTCGTGAAGCAAGACATCTACTTTATTCCATGAAAGACATGGAACCTCATGTGAACTTATATATTTCTTTCTATTATGTTTTGTTTATCTAAAATTATACAAGTCATATCTGCTTGCAAATTTGCCTATGTGCTCTGACGTCTCAGGTCACTATAAAGTACCTCTTGCTCATCTCTTATACCTGACTATGCCTATATGTGATTCATGAATCTTTATTAGACTTATTGATTCTGTCACTGAACTAAAAACAATAACCTAATATTCTTTAAACAGCACACATCAAACTCATGAAAGCTTATCCCTACAATGAAAACAAAACTGTATATCTTGGTAGTCTGACAAAATATCCATAAGGGATTCTCTCAACAAGTACATTTTTCTTTCTTCTCTGGTATACCTATCATGCAATTTATCAGCAGAAATGGGTAGCTATGGAATAATACCTTCTAAGTCTTTTTCTATGAGTGCTTCCTTCTATACCTTAAGGTATGTTTTACAAAATTTGTCATTTATATACATTTGCTTTCCTCTGTTTATGTATGACAAATGGCTCAGAGGGTTAAGGTTGCATGCTGTAGTACTCATGGTCCACGGCCAACCTTGAACAAGGCACTTAACAAAACAATGCTAGGGGGCCACTGGGAATTTGGGCTAGGCTCCTCAAAGGTCCCCTGGGCTGCAAGCCTAGTCACTAACTATGAACTTATAATTTTTGCTGGCCCAGTAGCATGCTTTATAGTCTATCTGAAGTATTACTTACTTTAATTTGTTCATTTTATCCTTAGAAACATTGGGTGTAGCTTTTTTATGTAACTAACCATACTGTGAAACAATACACAAAAGTGAATGCAACCTTAAATCATTGATGATAACAGGTAAGAACAAGATATTATTTAAAGACATTTTTAGGAGTAAATCTGTATAAATTAGGAGATTCATTCTTTAAAATAGTATAGGTATAAGAAATCCCTTTATAAAGAACAGAAAGTGCAGCTTTAGACTTTATGTATTGTGGCAATTCCCATTTCAAAACAGAATACATGTTCATATTTATAGTGTTTGTGTACTATAAACTTATAAACTGGGGAATATATAAATATCCATGATAAAAATTGTAAGAAAATATATCACAGAAATATGTAATTCTATAAATAAACTTAGCTCACCAGTAATTCATATTGTGACCATTGTTTCACAGATTTTTTTTCAATAAAGCTTAAAATAGTGTGAATTGTCACTGAATAGTAGCTCTATTAAATGGTTCCAGTCTTACCTGTCTGATAAACAACAAGCAGTTTTATGGCAGAATACCCTATCCACACATCTACCCATTACTCTAGGAGTCCCCCATGGCTCCATACTAGGACCACTACTCTTCTCAGTCTTTATCAATGACCTGCTCACCATCACACCCAAGGCCACCTGCATCCAATACACAGACAACTTTACTTTAATATGTACCACCTCCTCCTCAACTGAGCTTATGATCCTAACCCAGAATACTTTCAATGATGTAGAAAAATGGTTCGCAAACCATCAGCTTCTATTAAACCCCAACAAAACTAAACTGCTCATCTTTCCCCCACCTGCAAATCCTCCTCACCATTCTTTACTATAAGTTCCAACAATAGCACAATTATATTACCAGATACTCATACAAAGCTCCTGGGCGTCACAGTCGATAACACCCTAAAATATGATATCCATGTCAATAAAACCATCAAATCTGTCAACAAAAACCTGGGCTCCCTATACAGGATTAAATCCTTCCTCAATCCTTTTGCAAGAACCACTATCATTCGGTCCCACCTAGTTTCTACCCTGCTCAATGTCTCCTCCCTCTTCACTAACCTGAACCAAGCCACCCTTACCAAACTTGCTAGTTGTTACAACCATATTGCTTGATTTGCTACAGGTGCTACCTCTAGGACCCACCATTGTAAAAACCTAACTCAACTAGGATGGCTGGAGTGGCCCAATCTTCTCCGATACAACCAACTTGTAATAACTCACAAAATACTATATCAACCCAAAAAAACACCAGCACTAAATAAGATCATCAAACCATACAGCAACCTGAGGTCACTACACTCTGCAGACAAACTGCTGGTACAAACAACTAAGAGCATAAATGTGGCTGGGGACTCTCTATTCGCCAACTCAGTAGGCAAAACTTGGAATATGCTACCTGCCGAACTTACTCACCAATCCTCCTTAACCCAGTTCAAAAAAAGCCTCAAACTACACTTCCAACAGCATTGACAATGTCCTTGCCTAAACCCTGACTAATCACTACCCGCTGTTCCTGCAAATCTCCCTAAGCATGTCAGTCATATACTCTAATATGATATCTTGATGGGACTTAGCCCATAACTGCGTGTATTATTGTCTGAAACTGAAGCTGCATGATTTTGATGTTGTCTACTATGTTTTATCTAAGTTTGTAACCCTACTGAAAACTGCATATTATACTTATCGCTAAATGTTTCAATTGTTCCTACTGTATTTGTACTCTGCTTTCTGGAGCTTTTCTCCCCGGGCCTCCACTGAAAATGGACATATATCCAGTCAGACTTTCCCGGTAAACAAATGTAAAATAAATAAATAAATAGCTTTTGTCACAATGCATCGTATTTATTTATTTCATTTATCCTTTGTTCACCTGGTTAGTCCCACTGGGCTAGCAGCCCCTTCAGGGGAGACTTTTGGTGGTTATATGCATAATAATCTGAATGAACAATAAGGTTGTAATTGAACAATGATAATAGCAAGTGTGACACAATTAATTTCTTAACTTCAACATTCAACTATTCAAAATGCAACTACAATGATGCTATCTTACACAATAAAAAAGAACAGATCATATGACATACAGACTGACTATATTTTTGTCTGGTGGATTCCTGAAAAAAACACAGTAGACTGATTTTTTATAATAATTTTTAAATAATATTTCATAGCCCATCTTGTAAAATATCACAGTCCATATACTGGGTTGTAATAACTAAGTCAAGGATATTACCGGGGCAAACTGATAACAGTATCATTGTAGGTACTGTGATACTTAATTTCAGATGTTCACCTCTGAGTGCATTCATGGCTATTAAAAATAACAAGAGTCCAAAAATGAACCCCATGTGGGACATTATTTCCTTGTCACAAAGAAGCAGGTATTATTGAATGTGTTCTTATAAAATAAAGTCTGTCAGCTCTTTAGGACAAAGCAAGTACTTGAGCAGTTTCAACTCCTAGTGATTCTAAAATATTTATAACATCAGAATAAGAAATAAAATGAAACAATTTTAAACTATCAGTGCAAATAGTCACTGTAGCCTTAGACAGATTATAAACAAGTCATAAATAATTTCTAAGAAGGTAACAATACTTGCAGTAGTGGAGCATACCTTCAGGAATCTATGCAGAAAACTGTCCAATAGATTGTTCTCCTCTAGATGTTCATTTCAACTGGTTTACTAAAAATCTTTAAAAAATGTTGACAGTATAGGTAGGACACAAATTAAATGATAATTGTTAATTTTCAGTTCATTTCCCTTTTAAAAAAATAGGGATTAAAGCTATAAACTTCTAATCACTTGAAAAAGTACTTTTCAAAATAGATGAATTGAAAATGATTATAAGGAGACAAAAAAAGATGCTTTGATATTATTAAA
This sequence comes from Protopterus annectens, assembly GCF_019279795.1. Taxonomy (NCBI): domain Eukaryota; kingdom Metazoa; phylum Chordata; order Ceratodontiformes; family Protopteridae; genus Protopterus; species Protopterus annectens. The sequence continues at coordinate 1,905,302,390 of NC_056737.1, forward strand.
TTATCTCCATCTACTGTGATTCTTGGATGTGCACTACCTTTTATGACAGCTTCTGTAACTTCTTCCCCCGTACATAAAGTAAAATAAACATTTTAGCAAAATCAGAATCAGTAGCAGTTATCTTTATTATGTCAAACTGTATACTAACAAATAGCCTAGTAAATTCACTAGACAGTTCTCCTACATCAGTAAACAAGACATTGCTTTGCTACTCTATAAATCACATGATTCTTAGTTCTAAGTTCTGTAACCAACTGCTTTCAAGTTGGAGATACTTTTTGGCAAATTTATTTAACCATAATTACTATTTCTTACAAAGATTTTTCACATTATTTTGAAACCAGACAACAATTCCATTCTTCAGAGCACTTATTTTTTAAAACATTTTATAATGTTAAATTTTCTTTTTTATTTCATTTTCAATCTCCATGTCAAACCAACAAACATTATTATTTGATCTAGTACTTTCATGTTTTAAGAGAAAGAAGGCCAGATTCCAAAGGAGTTGCTCTCAGTGTAAGTCTGTCCTGATTCCAAAAGACATGATCTCAGTGTTAAGTGGCTTATTTTGGTGTAAGACCTATCTATAAACAGGATTAAACTGGGATGCAGATTCCAAAAGATCTTCTTTCAGCCTGCTCATCACTTACACTGAGAACAGGTCTTTGGAATCTGGCCCAGACTGGCTCAGTGGCCTGCCTTAGATAACTATTGAAAAGATTCACCTTCATATCAATATCTTTAGTAAAAAGAAATTGAAGCAGACATATTCTGCCAATATTTAACAGATCACCTCTGAGGTTATACCCATAAATTTCCTTCCCCCGGATTCTCAAAAGCTTGCATGGCATGCATGATTAGTATAAGAGGTAATGTTGGCAATATGGCAGCCGTGCGATCCACGTACGTGCTCGTTTGATGTGCACAAGCGCTCATGCACTAGCCCTGCACGTTCCCAGCCCCTGTATGCCAATTACCCCATTTGCAGGTGAAAACCATGCAAATGAGGTAAATCTGCTATCCAAGAAGCTGGAATCAGGCAGTGCAGGACTAGCGTAATCTGTACAAATGTACTTGGTTAGTAACCAAGTACGGTTCTGCAAAATCCAAAACGGAGACATGACAGCTCCATATAAAGGCTACATATCATGGAGGAAGCATGCCAATGGCCAAGTATAAGGCCACTGGCATTGCAAACAATACAAAATGTAAAAGGTGCAATGTCTATTTTATTTCTGCCAGTCACGGCTGTTTAAGCATAGGGCAGCAGTGTGCAAATGAGATCAGTGGGAAAATAAGAAAATAAACCTAAAACAAGCATTCTAACTAAAATCAGTATTCTGCCATGCAAGTCAATGGCAGGCAAAAGACAATTACAGTGAATAGTGGTTGCTAAGGGGAGAGGCTCAGTGTGACACATGTAACTATGCATTAGCAGGCAATCTTATGCAAATGAGAGGAAGGATAGTGAATCCCAGTTTTCCCTAGCATGTGAGGCAGGTCCCAACAGTATAAGAGTATGAATAGCCGAGTGCAAGACTAGGAGGTAGGTGACATCTTGGGTGGGTGTGTCAGGCATACTTTAAGTGGATTGGAGCCCTGTGGCTCAGGTTTGCTCCTGCTAGGGGATGTGTCTAAACCTGCCTAGCACTCTTGACAAAGTGTAACTGAAATTTACAGGAAGAAAAAGGAAGTTAAACCAGGAAATAGCAGCAGTGTGCACATTTGAGTACTCCGATTGTGTGGCACATCCCTGGGCTGAAACAGAAGGGCAATGGGAAGGGAAAACAGCAGTAGGAAGGTAATCAAGGGGTACTAGCTTAGCTGCCAGGTGAAACGTATCGGAACCAGCCAATTACACAGGCAGCAGACCAGCCCAGCCCAGAACACTACTATAAACTATGCAAACACCTACCCCTCTGGTTTTTCCCACACTCTACACCCCCGGTGTAAACAAGTGGGGAACTTTTAACACTCACAACAGCAAAATGTTAGGGTCTGCAATAGCTATCATACAACTTATGGAAGAGGCTGAGGGTGGTGTGGATGTGAATGCTGCCGACCAACCCACAGTAAGGAGATGGAGAAGAGTGTACAGACCCAGGGTAACCTACCAAGGACTGCATGAGCTGGAGATAGTGGAGCGCTATAGGGTGGACAGGGACCTCCTACAGTAAATTGTGGAGCTGTGCCGGCCACACCTTACACACAGAACTAACAGAGGGGAACCCATCCCAGTGCACACCAAGGTATGTGTTGGCCTAAGAATACTAGCTACAGATACCTTCCAAAGGCCAACTGAGGGATATGATGGGGATTTCACAGGCACCAGCATCCAGGGTACTCCACCAGTTCTTGGATGCCATGTCAGCATATGTCGGTGAGCACGTATATTTCCCTATCACCTGTGAGGTGTTGGCCAGCAGTATGCGTCTCTTCCACCAAATAGCAGAATACCCTAAGGTAGTGGGTGCAATAGACTGCATGGACATGTGCATCAAAGCACCACCCGGTAAGCAAGGTATGGTCTATATCAACTGCAAGGGCTTCCCCTCCATCAACTGCCAGGTCATGTGTAATGCCCAGGGCATAATACTGAATGTGGTTAATGATTGCCCTGGAAGCTATCACGGTTCCCACATCTGGCATCTGATGCAGCAGTACCAGAAATTTGACAATGGGGACATCCCACATGGTCACCTTGTGGGGGATGCTGGATACACACTGGAGCCATTGCTGATGACACCCATCAGAAATGCACACACACCCAAACAAGAACTCCATAATGAGGCACATGCGCAAACAAGAATCATAATAGAGTATGTGTTTGGGATGCTTAAGTCATGGTTCCGGTGCCTGGACATATCCGGTGGAGACTTGCAGTACTCACCAACTACATGTACCCAAATTGTCCTTGTATGTGCCATGCTACACAATATGATCCTGTGGAAACAGCTGCAGCAGGAACAGCATGGGGCAGGGCCACACAGCCCCCCACCATTGCCAAGGCCTGCACAGGCACAGAGTGACTCAGAGGAGGAACAACCTGAGCCTGCCTCAGTAGGCAGAAGGAAGCGTGCCCAGTATGCCCTGGCCCTGGCAAAGAGGCAATGCATAGTACATACACTGACATGGGAGGGACACAGGGAATAACACCTCTCTCTGACTCTCACATACAGTAAAAGGGATGCCAAACATTACACTACCTGTACCTAACCATGCGTATGAAGTGTACTATGTGCATCCGACATAGGCAGCCCTCCAGCACTATCCTCAATATTGGGACACCCACAAGATAAGGGACTCACACATGCCAGTCAGGAGGGGGCTTCACATACCCAACAACAGTCACAGCCAGCAGGACAGGTGTAGACAAACACAAACAAATGCTGTACTATGGCCTCTGAATGAGGGCTATGGGTAAACAACCCCCCTCCCAGGCCTACACAGACAGACTACAGCAGGCCAGGTAGTGGGAAGTCAGTTGTGAAGGCTAGGAAGTCAGAAACTAATATGTAGGTAATCAAAAGACAAGAACTGTAGTACACTGATATGCCCAACCTAGCATGATAGGTAAGACTACAGACTGAAATGGAGTACTTGACATACCAGTACAGTCCTAGCAAATGTGTACAAGTGTCAGGTGTTCCCCCCCATCCTACGTAGACAGATAGTAACAGTCAGGTGTGTCCCCCCACTCCTGTGTAGAAATGTAGAAATAGTCAGGTGTGCCCTCCCCCCTTCCTACATAGAAATATAGTAACAGTCAGGTGTGCCCCCCCAATCCTGTGTAGAAACAGAAATAGTCAGGTGTCCCCCGCCTGCTATGCAGAAATGTAGCAACAGTCAATGCCAAATGATCGATGGATACCCTGCAGACACAGCATGCTACCTGTCGGTGTACAACACAAAGGTCAGCATTGCAATACAAACTACCTGGACTTGATCCACACATGCAATACAGACGGCCTTACTGGGCATGTTCACACACTTAGAGAAATGAAGGCAATGTCAGACAACAACATACTGAAAGGTCATACTGGGCATGCTCACACAAACACATGAAGGCCAGGTCTGCAAACACCAGTGGACCAGACATATCCGGCAGTTGCAATTGTTAGTGCAGACACTTGTCAGTATGCACCACTTATGCCTTGCACACACAGTGGATAGGAATACAGGATCGGAATAAGGACCACAAACACACTATAATAAGCCAAAGGTAGATGGACTTAGATGTGTGGAAGAGGGTGACCGTGACAAGGAGCCATCCATGCCTGTCCCACCCAGCATACAGCCAAAGGGCCCCAAACACATGAGGTACAGATGTCACTCACTGCAGATACTAGCGACCAGTACCTGTCAGCACCACAGACTATGTGGTGCACGTGCCAGCTGTGCAACATGACTGTACAAGGAAGTAGTCATCTAGTAGCTGTATACACGTACCTGTGACATATAACCCGGTGTGTGGCCGCATGTGGCGTGTCACCCCTAGATGAATGGGTTATGGCCCAAGCACATGCTGCCTACCCCGTAACGCTACTATGACAAGCCTGTTGAGGTCATCCAATGTGAAATACACCTTTGGAAGGGTTGTAGCCCAGTAATCTCAATGGCGTGTTCCATAACTGTGTACTGCTGTAGTGTACTAAACTAGTTAGGTAAGAGTTATAACCCCAGACCTGGCAACTGTGTGTGTGTGTGTGTGTGTGTGTGTGTGTGTGTGTGTGTGTGTGTGTGTGTGTGTGTGTGTGTGTGTGTTTGTTTGTGTGCGTGTCTGTTTGTCTCTGACTATGTAGAGAGCAATGCCTGTTAGGCTGCTCACACTCCTTCCAATTCATATACTCACCTTTGGCAAATCTGCTAATGTCACCCACCTAGAAATACACCTCAGGGAAGGCTGTAGCCCAGTAATCTCCATAGCACGTCCTTTAACTGCATACTGCTGTAGTGTGCTAAACTAGTTAGGTAGGAGTTCTAACCTCAGACCTCCCAGCTGTGTGTGTGTTTGTGTGCATGTCTGACTATGTAGAGAGCAATGCTTTTTAGGGTACTCACACCCCTTACAATTCATATACCTGACTTTGGCAAGGCTGCTGATGTCACCCACCTAGAAATATACCTCTGGAAAGGCTGTAGCCCAGTAATCTCCGTAGCGCATCCTGTAACTGTGTATTGCTGTAGTGTGATAAAGTAGTTAGGTAGAAGGTCAAACCCCAGACTTGGCATTTGTGTACGTGTCTGTTTTGTCTCTGACTGTGTAGAGAGCAATGCCTATTAGGCTACTCACACTCCTTACAATTCATATACCCACCTTTGGCAAGGCTGCTGATGTCACCCACGTAGACATACACCTCTGGGAAGGCTGTAGCCCAGTAATCTCCTTAGCACATCCTGTAACTGCATACGGCTGTTGTGTGACAAGAGTTAGGTGGGAGTTCTAACCCCAGACCTGCCAACTGTGTGTGTTTGTATGCATGTCTGACTGTGTAGAGAGCAATGCTTTTTAGGGTACTCACACCCCTTACAATTCATATACTCAACTTTGGCAAGGCTACTGATGTCACCCACCTAGAAATATACCTCTGGGAAAGTTATAGACAAGTAATCTCCGTAGCACATCCCGTAATTGCATACTGCTGTAGTGTGATAAAGTAGTTAGATATGATTTCAAACCCCAGACTTGGCAACTGTGCATTTGGGTGTGTGTCTGACTGTGTAGGGAACAATGCCTTTTAGGCTACCCACACTCCTTACAATTCATATACCCACCTTTGGCAAGGCTGCTGATGTCACCCACCTAGAAATACACCTCTGGGAAAGTTGTTGCTTAGTAGTCTCTGTAGCATGTCATATAACTGCTTACTGCTATAATGTAAAAAATGAGTAAGGTGGGAGTTCTAACCCCAGACCTACCAACTGTTTGTATGCATGTCTGACTATGTAGAGTACAATTTCTTTTAGGGTACTCACACCCCTTACAATTCATATGCCTACCTTTGGCAAGGCTGCTGATGTCACCCACCTAGAAATGCACCTCTGGGAAGGCTGTAGCTCAGTAATCTCCTTAGTGCATCCTGTAACTACATACTGCTGTAGTGCAATAAATTAATTAGGTAGGAGGTCAAACTCCAGACTTGGCAACTGTGTATGCATTTGTGTGCATGTCTTTTTGTCTCCGACTGTGTAGAAAGCAATGCCTTTCAGGCTACTCACACTCCTTACAATTCATATACCTACCTTAGGCAAGGCTGGTATATGTCACCCACCTAGACATACACCTCTGGGAAGGTTGTAGCACATCCTGTAACTGCATACTGCTATAGTGTGATAAAGGAGTTAGGTGGGAGTTTTAACACCAGACCTGCCAACTGTGTGTGTGTATTTGTGTTCATGTCGGACTGTGTAGAGAGCAATGCTTTTTTGGGTACTCACACCCCTTACAATTCATATACCCAACTTCGGCAAGGCTGCTGATTTCACCCACCTAGAAGTATACTTCTGGGAAGGCTGTAGCCCCGTAATCTCTGTAGCGCATCCCATAACTGCATACTGCTGTAGTGTAATAAAGTAGTTCAATAGGAGGTCAAACCCCAGACTTGGCAACTGTGTGCTTGTGTGCTTGTCTCTGACTGTGTAGAGAGCAATGCCTTTTAGGCTACTCACACTCCTTACAATTCATATGCCCACCTTTAGCAAGGCTGCTGATGTCACCCACCTAGAAATACACCTCTGGGAAAATTGTAGCCCAGTAATCTCTGTAGAACATCTTGTAACTGTGTATGGGTATAGTGTGATAAAAGAGTTAGGTTGGAGTTCTAATCCCAGACCTGCCAACTGTGTATGTGTGTGTGTTTGTGTGCATGTCTGACTGTGTAGAGAGCAATGCTTTTAAGGTACTGGCACCACTTACATTTCATATACCCAACTTTGGCAAGGCTGCTGATGTCACGCACCTAGAAATACACCTTTGGGAAGGCTGCAGCCAAGTAATCTCCATAGCACATCCTGTAACTGTGTACTGCTGTATTGTGAATTAGAACCATAGTAGGGTTCATTTTCCACCCATGGCAGTTCTGGACATATTGTGTGTGTCATTGTCTGTGTAGGGAGCAATGCATTTTAGGCTAGTCACTCGCAGTAAATTTCTAATGTCCTACTTTGGCAATCCTGCTGATGTCATTTATTGTGAAATACACATTTGGGAATAAAGCCCTCTAGTAATCCCTGTGGTGTGTCCTATAACAGCTCTATGCTGTAGTGTGATATAGCCTTTTGTTAGGGGTTCTAAACCCACACATGTCAGTTGCAGATATTTTGTGTGTCTCACTGTCTGTGTAGGGAGCAATGCATTGTAGGCTAGTCACTCACAGTAGATTTCAAATGCCCTACTTTGGCAATCCTGCTGATGTCAGTCATTGTGAAATACACTTTTGGGGAAGGAGTACTCCAGTAATGTCCATGGTGCATACAATAACTGCGTAGTGCTGTAGTGTAATAAACTAGTTAAGTAGGGGTTCTTCTCCCAGACATGACTGGTGTTTGTGTGCATTTGTGTGTTTGTAACCCCTATCCTGTGCAGAAGTGGTTGTGACTGTGTGACACCTGTGGCCAATGGGGAACAGGTTTTGCATATTTCTTATATGGTGGCCCTACCATATATCACAATGTCCACCATACAGGGATAACAGATGTGAAATGGCTGAGAGGCCGGGGTACAAAGCCATACCCATACATGTGACATCAGATAATCACAGTTAGCAACCCCAGTATTACCCAGAGCACAGTCTCAACCCGTGTTTCATACACACACATGCCTAGGCAACAGCCAATATGTGGGTAGTACACTGCATATTGGCCACTGATAGTAACTATGGGGTGACGGCAGTGGGCTACAGAGGGCATATCACCCTGTCCATCTGTCCAATATGCAAGTACTTGTAGACAGTGCACCTCCCCAATGTTCCCCAATGGATACCTGCATCACCTGTGGTGCCATCACATGTGACCCACAACGGACATACCATGCCTGACAACATGCCCTGTATGGACAGATGCCATTGACACCAGGGAATGCTGTTAGCATGCTCTCAATGTAGGTGCAGGGTAAACCTGCTGGCCATTACCAGTTCCCGCCACAGGTGGACAGGACTGGCACATCTGATGATAATCTGTGTTCACAACATGGGCCAGACACCCGAGGTACAGTTCCACATGTCACTGTACATGCATGTGGGAGGTGTGCACATCCCAGACACTGTCCATGTCATGGACTAAGGAACACATACATGGCAAGCGATGCACAGCATTGGCCACACACAATAGTCACCCAGGTGACTGGATGGGGGATACAATACCCAACTGTGTGGGCAAATGCAGACACTACAGCCCTGAGCCACAATGCAGACCATCATCATGTGGCCTGATGCCAAGGTACACCCATCACCTAGCCTTGTATAGCTGTCTGGCACTGTTGAACACCACACACCCATGCAGACATGCACCCATGCATGTCAGTACTGGCACCCTGTGTGTTTGTGTGTGTGTTGTATGGTGCATATGTTCACATCCACTCTCCCTACAACCCCCATGGGCATACTGCAGCATACTGTCAGATGTCAGACACTTCCCTATATGCTTTGCCCATACAACCCCCGTATGACCTGTGTAGTCCATGTGATACCTGCACAGTGATGTGATGTGGCAATTCCAGTACTGATGAGTTGTACTCCTGGCTCTGCCAAGTGTGTCAGTGTGTGTGTGTCCCTGTGAGAGTGTGGCTGTGTTGATGCTGGCATCTGTTCATGCAGACAGGCATGTGTACATCACCTACCATATAGCTACCGTATCTCTGTTGCAGATATCACTCACCATCACATATATGTTCTGAGTGTTCCACAGGAGGTAATCCATGTGGTGCATCCAATAACTGCATTAAACTGTGATAGCACTACATAGTTGTCAGGGGTTTGATACCCTGTGCTGGTAGGTGTGTGACACAAACATGCTTCAGTTTTACTCTCCCACCCCTCCCTGACATGTCTTTGCCTCTCCCACGCCCTCTCTGGTAGATGTGGAGACCTACAACTGCTTTGCTTAGGCAGCAGCATGTGTATTTTAAGTGATGTTCATGATCAGCTGATGGCCTCTGCATGAATTGCAGCCATCCCCTAGCTGACTGCATGTGAAACAGCTGTGATAACATTCCCATAACCAATTGCATGGAAACACACTCCAATATCTAGGAACATCATGGTGGTGTTGGCCCTTTTCATCCACTGTGAGCAGGAACTAGATCTGTCATTTGGCAAACAGCATCTCAGTTGGATTGGGGTTTACCTCTAACAACATACACTGTGGAAAGAGGGCAACAAACAGGAGGGGGATGTGCCTGACCTGACTACAGACTGTAAGTGCTGCTATACTGCATTTGGAGTAATGTTAGTTTAACAGTGTTTGTGTGGATATGGCTGTCGTACATATCTCAGTATCTGCCATGTCAGTTCCATGTTTATGAGGAATCCCCATCTGCAGGGTCATCTGCAGACTGGGCAGTTTTGTGTCTTTGGTTTCATGTGTCATCCACGGAGCATCTATCTGTGGACTGCAGAAGGTAGTGTGAGGACTGCAGTCTGTAGATGGTGAAAGCCATGATAGTCACTGACGTCATATCCCTCATAGGACATATGTTGCAACAAACCCTGTTACAACAGTAAATGTATGCGGTTATCACAGCAACATGTCAATATTGGCCCTGTGTATGTGCTTCCAACCACACCTCTGTCAACCTTTGTACATATGTCATACATGAAGTGGTGCATATGTGCTGTACACCATAATTAGTGTCATCATATATGATAACAAGCCAGTGATATATCCTACTACTACACATGTTATGTACAGTAGGGGCTATATTTCATGACATTACCTGATCATTCTGTGGATGTTTGTACAGTACTGAGGTCTGTGTACCTGTGGTGAATGTCGACAGTGTGTGTATTGTTAATATGTACTTTAGCCTTTGTACAGACTGCAGTAGATATCATTGTTCTAGTTCCCCTCCTATCTGATGTTACATGCTGCTCCACTGTATGGTACTGTATTGGCATACATGTTTGTAGGGCCATACACACACATGTCCCATACCACAGACAGCCATCAGACCAAACTGTGTAGTAGCCCAGTATATGGAGGGTCAGTCTGTGAGTGGCACATATGAGGATGGTGTAGAACAGATGGTCCATATACTGTAATATCATGCTAGCTAACCATATGTGGCTGTGGCTGTGTTCACATTGGTTGTGGTTATGCACTTTCACACAGGTGTATCTTACCCTGTGCTATGACATGCCTGTTGAGCCTGCTTTATATGCAAGTACATTTGCATTCCCCCATAGGAGATGTATGCCAGTGTTGAGCCAGTCTGCCTGCAGCCTGCACAGTGCATTGTTACATGCCTAGCAGCTTAGTGTACTTACCCAGTGAGATGTCATGTGCAGATACTTTCCAGATGTACACTGCCAGGCCTCCCTTAACAGTCACATATGTCAGACAGAGCAGTGGGATGCTGTGCAGATGTATGGCAATATCTAGTGGGTAGTATGTGGCCATGGCACCCCTGTACCAGTGGTCATTATGTGTCAGGCCAGACAGGGGTGTGTGAATGCATAACCTATGGTGGCAAATGTATACCAGTCATTATGTGTTATACCCATCTACGTGGCCGTCTACATCCATATTGTCAGGCATGGTACACATGTTTAGCACTAAGGGCTTATGTGTATACCTCTGGACTGTACAGAGTGTGTCAGATTTTCCACATATATTGACCAATATCTCTGCTGCAGACCACAGTGGCATTACATGCTAGCAGCAGTACTGTACAATGATGTCCTTAGGATGTCTGTCAGTAGCCAGTGGCACACATGTTATAAGCAAATGTGGCCTCCCACACACACCATGTCTGTGAAGACAATCCCAGTGACAGTAGCAATAGTCTACTAGTATACCTGCTATACACACCTGATATCCCCTTCAACTACGACATTGGGATCATAGGGGCTGGGGTTGGGCTACACTCCATGTCCAGGACATATGGTGGAAATATATGTACATATACTTATCCAGATAGCCATATATATATGATTACACGTGTACTACTCCCAATTACCACTGTCATGGCAACCACCCAGTATATATCCCCACATCATGTGGGCATGGTCCCTTTACATTTCCTGTGTGATGGGCATCCGTCCTGTGTGTGGGCATCAGTGTTACCGACAGCAGGTAGCAATACCTCTTACAGGAGAACCAGCACACTCAGGGCAGCCACATATTTGTAGGAGGATCGGGAACTACAGACAGACTGCGAATAGAGTTGTGTTATGCTTTGTATAGTACTGGTGTTACAGGGTGTGTGTCTACATTCTAGTTTACCTTGGAATGCAGTCTGTCAGCATAGCTCACAACTGTGGTCCTATCCTCTTGCTGGCCAGAGCTATGCCTATCATGTCTTGTCTGTCCACCACACAGGTCCTGTGTCAGATATTACACTGGCAGTGTGTGTGTTGAGTGCTATCGGTACATGGCTACATCCATGTCTGTTTCTAACCTCAGTTCCCTGACTAAGGGTATGTTACAGACTATCCTGTAAAACCAGCACCTTGCTTAGTGTATGGCAACAGTTGTCCACATATGTGCCTGTATTCCAGCCTCTGTCCATCACCTACATACCAGGCTTTGCACATATGTCATGCTGTCGGTGGTTGTTCTGTAGTGGTCTGTGAGTATATCACACTGCCATTGCTGCCATCAGTCCACTGCTGTTGTATTCTCCAGCACATACAGTGAGGCTGGGGCCATATATGTGTGGGAGTCACCTACACAATACATGTGTGCCCTTATGCACTCCAGAGGCCAGTGTATATAACAGTGGTATATGGCCCTGTATTATTGAGTCTAGGGAGGGGAGCACCATAAATGACCTAGGCTGTTACAAAATGTGGGGGTATCAGGGGGTGAGCTGCCTTAAGGTATAGGTTCATAGGCTCATAGATTAGTACTAAGCTAACTGCCCTTGTGAGCCATTTTAAGCCTAGCCAATTATCCCTTCTGGATGTACATTACCATATACTTCACCTATATATACATTACTGACATGGATCTGGTTAATGCAAGCCTACTGTCCCCTGCCATACAAACTGTTCTGTTTGTCGGTGTGCTCGTGATGGTGTCAGTTATGCCTTGTTCTGTTGCAGTTACAGCCCATGTAGTCACATGACATCTTTACCACCTACTGAGTTTGTAAGTGTGTAGATAGAGGCTGTTGAACTATACACCTGCATTACATACTGTTGATTGTTTGGTACTCTGTAGCCCAGTTTGTCTTCACTATTGTACAATTTGGAGGGCTTGGCCTGGACAGCAACAGTTGTGAACCTCCAGACTACTGTATTACTGTAACTGGTTCACAGTTGCATTACTCTGTTTATATGGTTGTCAGTGTATGAACAGCTATATGACATGGCATATAGAACTGTAATAGTACACAATTAAAGGTTTCCCTGTCTGCAAACCTGTGTGTGGTGTTTTTCCTATGACCTCTCTGTGGGTATATGTAGCAGGCAATGGTTGTCATTTGTATGGGTGGCCCATACAGTATCCAGTCGTTCAGGGGTTAATTGTAGGCATAGTGGCTGTTGCATATTGTGTGTACTTTCTACTTATGTATCTTACTGTACATATAACTGCGTGTGTATGTGTAGTCACATGTATATCTATGTATAGATATAGGTGTGTATATATATATATATATATATATATATATATATATATATATATATATATATATATATGGGTCTACCTGAAAACGCCAACAATGCACAACGCTGACGACGAGAACACCGACACTGGAAGATCGACAAAGGAGAAGGCCAACAGTTGAGAATCCCGACACTCTGAACACCAACATGTTAAGGTAAGTGTGTGATAGGGATGGACGTTAGGGTCAGGGTGTGGGTAAGGTAAGTGTGCGATAGTGACGGACTTGAGGGTTAGGGGCAAATTAAGTGAGTTAGGGTTAGGGTGCGGGTAAGGTAAGTGTGCGATAGTGACAGAGTTAAGGATTAGGGGCAGATTAAGTCAGTTAGGGTTAGAGTGTGGGTAAGGTAAGTGTGCGATAGTGATGGAACTTAAGGTTAAAGTTTGGGTTAAGGTTAGTGCATAGATAGTTGTGTATGTAAGGTTTAGTGTAGGTTTATAAGGTTTTTTGTGTACTTGTGTTGTGTGTGTATTTTTCAGGAAAGGTATTTGTTTTGTTGATTGTCAGGATTTTGGTTTGTCGGGCATGTGAAGTTTCATGTTTATGAACTTTCTTTTTTGTCAGTTTTTTTGTGTCGGCTATTTCGTTGTCGGTGTTTTGGCATGTCGGTGTTATCAGGTAGACCTATATATATATATATATATATATATATATATATATATATATATATATATATATATATATATATATATATGTATATCTGTATCTGCATATCAGTGTCTGTGCATCTGTATCCTGGGGATGTTGATGGCTTCCACATATTACATTTCCTATGGGAGGCAGACTGTACTGCATAATATGTTACCAATACCAGCCTGACATCATACAGGTGAGATGTAGTACTGGTAACATCATGTGCCCATGTTGTGTCAGGTCCTAGTTATGGGATCTGCAACACTTGGTGGTGTATTGCAGGGCGGATATGTTTGGCTGTGGGGGGGATGCTTATTCGTACAAGACATATAGTGTGTGGGGCCTTTCAACCCCATTAACAGTGCATGAGGACATATGTGTCATTTGTTAATCTACCATTGCTATCTACACATGTATGGCCATATATGCCTGTATATATATATATATATATATATATATATATATATATATATATATATATATATATATATATATATATCTGTTAACATATATATAAATATATCCGTATATACCTACATAGATATATATCTGCGTACATATATGTAACTTGCTGTGTATATGTAGACATATAGGTGTAGACACGTATATGTGTCGATGTAGGGATTTGCATGTATATATGTTCATATATATTAATATATATGTATATAGTTTCAGAAATAAGTATATCTACATATATAGATATGTTGTATCTGTTTAGATATTAATATATGTACAGAGACATACATCTAGATGTTGGTATACATTCTCTGTACTGTTGCATGACTGGACTGGATGATATGTTTCTGAAAACATTGGATTTATTTGTATCTGGCATTGCTTAGTGGTACATCACCTTGTCTATGGTGTGCAGTGCCCTGGATTTGAGCCCTGCAGGATCTGTTTATTTTGTTGCTGGGCAGAACACGGCCCATTGGATACAGCATGATTAAGACACTTTTGAGCAGCTGTAAGCGGGTTTGCATGGGGGTAAGCGCTGCCTACACAGGTTAAGCTATATAGACGCCAACTCAGTGTATGACACTGTAACTGGAAGTTAGCAGTGCTTAGCTCTGCGCAAACGCACACACACCCGCTTAGAACTGCTTTAAAGTGCCTTAATCACTCTGTACCCAACTGCCCATGTTCTGCCCAGCAACAAATTAAACAGTGTCTGTAAGGCTCAAATGCAGGACCCTACATACCATAGACAACGTGAATTACCACTAAGCCATGGCAGATATACATATATCTAATGGCTTCAGAAACATGTCATCCAGCACAATCATTCAACAGTACAGAAAATGTACTTTACATCTAAATGTATGTGTGTGTGTGTACATATATATATATATATATATATATACATATATATATATATATATATATATATATATATATATATATATATATATATATATATATATATATATATATATATATATATATATCTTTATATATATATATATATATACCTCACTTTCTCCATGCATACATCTATACAAATCTGTATATATATATATGTCAATATATAGATACATATACAGCAATATATATATATATATATATATATATATATATATATATGTATATATATATATATATATATATATATATATATATGTATGTATGTGTGTATACAGATTTATAGCTATAGATATCATAGAGAACATAACAAAGACATATATGAACACAGGCAATGTTAATGGGGGTGAGGGAGCTCAAGCAACATATATCTTACACGTATTGATATCCCCCCCTGCAATACAATACCAACGGTTGCAAATGCCATAACCAGGACCTGCCAGTACATGGCCACAAGATGTTAACAGTAAGCCATCCCACCTGTATTATGTCAGGCAGGTATTGATAAGATATCATGCAGTACAGTCTGGCTACCATAGTGAATGTACAATGTGTAAGCAATGAACAGTCCTATGATATCTATACACAGACACAAGTATGCAAATACTCATATATGCATATATATATATATATATATATATATATATATATATATATATATATATATATATATATATACACATATATACATATACATATGTATAGATATATATATGTAACTACACAGGCACACACAGAGGTATGTCTAGGAAGATACATAATCAGAGGGTGCACACCATACTGAACAGCCAGTATCCCTACAGTTGCAACCTCATCCGATGGACATTGTATGAGTCACCCATACCACAGACAAGTGTTGCCTGACACATATACCCACAGAGAAGTCAATGGATGTAACACAACACACAGGTTGGTATACATAGGAAAGGTTCAGTTGTGTACTATTACAGTTGTATATGCCATGTCATATAGCTGATTATGCTTTGACATACATACAAACAGAGTAATGCAACACTCAAACATATCCTTTATTACAGTGGTCCGAAGGCATCACATCTGTTGATGTCCATGCCAAGGCCTTCAGGTAATCCAACAGAAAAGACAGACATGGCCACAGCATAACAAACTATCCACAGTATGTCATGCAGATGTATAGCCCAGTGGCATCTAAATACACTCTGCATGCAATCCCTAGGGAGAAAATACCTGGGTTGACACTATGGGTGGTATCTGTCACATAACAAGGCATAACTGAAATCATCACAATCACATTGATGGCAGTAAGCAGTAGGCCAGCAATGTTTACAAGGAGAAATGTATGGTAATGTACATCCGCATACCATAAGGCAGCTTACTACTGGTATTCCTCACATGTTGTAACACCCTAGGATACTTATGGTGCATATCCCCAAACACTGCCTTACAGGGGCATAGCACACTGTTACATACACTGATCTCTAGACTGCAGAGGTGCACACTTGTGTTGTGCAAATGAAGCCCACATATATATGATGCATATGGTCTGTACACCATTAGTTATTGACAGCATACCTGATAACCAGCCAGTCAGATAAGAGACTGCTGGACATGTTGTGCATAGTAGGGGCTGTTTCCGAGAACATTACCTGGACATTCTGTGTTTGTGTGTACAGTACTGTGGTCTGTGTACATATGGCAGGGGTCTGCGGCCTTCACTATCCAAAGAGCCATTCCTGACCCCTCACCTACCGAACTAATGTCATCGGGAGGCACAGCAGCTATCTAACTCATACAGTGAAGATAGCAGAGCATATATGGTTTCATATATGGTTATACTAAATATAATATAACTAAGTGTATAAGAACAATACCTAACATATGTCCATACTTGTGTTCCTGTGTTGGGATTGCTGGGTCTGTGTGTGTGTGTGTGTGTGTGTGTGTGTGTGTGTGTGTGTGTGTGTGTGTGTGTGTGTGTGTGTGTGCGTTGTGCGGTAGTGTGTCCATTAATCCTCAGAGGTACAAGGACCCACTACAGCAGGGTTGAAGAGACACATGTGGCTCTAGATCCACAGGTTGCAGACCTCTGGGATAGGATGATTGACGACTGTATGTGTATTGCACTTACGACACATGGGCTCTGTAAAGACTGTGGTAGACGTCATTGTTCTCTGTCCTGTACTATCTAATGTTACATGCCGCTCCAGTGTTAAGCTTGTGTATCATATGTGGCAGTGGCTGTGTTGCCATTGGATGTGGGTATGCATTTTCTCACAGGTCTCTGCTATGCTGTGCTGTGACATGCTTGTCAAGCCCGCTATAAACAAAGGTAAATGTGTATTCCCCTATACAATATGTATTCCAGTGTTGTGGCAGTCTGCCTGTAGTTTGACCAGTGCTTTATGACATGTCTATCAGCCTACTGTAAGTACCTAGTGTGATATTATGTCCAGTTATTTGCAGGACATACTGCTGCCAGGCCAGCATAACTGTTGTGTATTTCTGACAAAACAGTGGCATGCTGTACAGATGTATGTCATTCTCTACTGGGTAGTATGTGGCCATGTGAACTCAGCAGCACCAGGTATTATGTGTCTGGGCAGACTGGAGTATGTGCGTGCATACACTGTGTGGGCATATGTACCCCAGTATTGTCGTGATATGCCCATGTACATGGCTAGTAGCATCCACATTGGGAGGCGTGGTCCACATGTCTCACATGAAGGAGACGTGTACACTTCTGGACTGACCAACAGAGTGCCACACTATCCACATATAGTGGGCATATCCCTGCTGTAGTCCACAGGATCATTACTGTTCTAGCAGTGGGTCCGTACTATGCTGCCCCCTAGGATGTCTGTCCATAGGCAATGGTGCACATGTCTACAGCAGATGCAACCTCCCATACCCAACATGTCTGTTAAGACACCCCTATGACAGTGGCAACAGTCTACATATATACCCGCAATACATCCGTGACATCCCCTTGCACTACGGTCTTGGGACTATTAGTACTGAGGCAGGACTGTACTCCATCTTCTGGACATATGGTAAACAGATATGTGTGCATATATATCCACATATCTATGTAGATATATATACATATACATATCCACATACATGTATGGCCATATACATATCCACATACATATATGGGGATATATATGTACATATATACATATAAATACCACACATATACATTTACAGAGCAATGACTTCAACAAGTGGCTAAGTGTCTGATGTCATTCAAAGGGGATACAGTATCTGTCTGCCTGGGGCGACATGATGTACAAACCACAATGCTCTGGCAGAGATGGTCTGTACGTGTTGCCCCTGGGATCCGGGTTACTGGCTACAGCTCTTGACACCCCCATAGCGCCTTTTCTAGGCAAGGTTCAGAGGACAAAACCACCACTTTAACAGATACAAGGATGCAAAACTGACGGTAATGCAACTCAATGTTCATAGGTTCATAGGTTCATACTAGGCTATCTGCCCTAGGGCATTTATAAGCCTAGCCAGAGTGTGTTTGGCTTTTGCCACCCATTTTAAATTAATTTTGCTATGCCCTTTTTCGAGGTTAGTATACTGTGCCTCTGTCTAACAGTGACACAGAAGTGATACCCGGGGTAAACCTACGATCTCCCATCCACTCATCAAGATTCCTCTTGAAGAGAGTCAATGAGGGACTCTGCCTAACCTGGACTGGGATTTTATTCCAGAGTAAAGGGAGCCTCTGGGTTATGAATCTGTCCCTCCAGCATGTCCTATTTATTTCAGTGCTGAGATTCAAGTCTCTCGAGCGTGCAGCTCGTTGGGATTTGGATTTTTTGAGGTGCAGCATGTCCCTTAATTCCGGGTTGGACATGGCTTTATACGTCAGGCACAGGTCGCCTCTGAGCAGGCGGTATGCCACTGAGTAGAGCTGGAGTTTCTTTAACCGGGCAGCATATGGCATCTGTTTGAGCCCTTTGATCCTCTTGATGAGGTACTTTTGGGGTCTTTCCAGTTGCTGCAGGTGTTTGGTAAGGTACATCCCAAAAGGGGCATTGTACTCAATTATGGGCCTGATGAGGGATGAGTAAAGAGGCACGATGACCTCCCCTAATCTAGATGTGAAACCCTTCATGATTAGATGGGCTATATAAAATGTTTTTCTAACCACTTTGGCCATGTGGTTGCCAAATGAGAGATTGCTATCAACTTTGGTCCCCAGGTCCCTAATTACTTCTTCTGTACTTAATGGATTACCACCTATGTGGTAATTTGTGGGCACTTTGTTTTTGCCAAAGGGGATGACTATACACTTTTTGGCATTTAGCTTGAGGCCATGGCTCTGGCACCAGTTGTCTGTTTCTATGAGGCCCTTTTGGAGGATGCTTGTGTCAGCTGGAGAGTCGATTATGGCGCCCAGTTTGCAGTCATCTGTGAACTTGGTCAGCCACAGTCCTTCTGTGTTGGCCTGTACCTCCGAGAAATATATACCAAACAAGAGAGGTCCCAGGACTGAGCCTTGTGGGATGCCACTTGTAACTGGTTTGGAGTCTGACATGGCTCCAACAATTCTAACCATGTGGGTTCTGTCCTTGAGCCAGTTTGCAACCCATCTAGTGACATAGGGGTTTATATTTAAGCTGATGAGCTTATCTATAATGCCCGAGTGGGGTATTGTATCGAAGGCTTTTGCGAGGTCCAGGTAGGCTGTGTGGACCACCTTCCCTTCGTCAATGGCCTTGGTGACTGTTTCAAAGAAGTCGACCAGGTTTAAGAGGCAGGATCTGTCCTTAACAAAGCCGAACTGGGTAGGATCCAGTGTCTGTAGGTCCCCAATATCTTTATTTATGAGGTCCATGATGATCCTTTCCATAGCTTTGCAGACCAAGCTAGTCAGGCTTATGGGGCGATAGTTTCCAGGGTCCGTTGAGGCACCACTTTTGTGGAGAGGGGCCACTGTTGCTGTACGCCACTCTTTGTGTACATATCCTGTAGTAAGGCTGAGATTGAACAGTAGTTTTATGTTTGGGTTTAGCTCTTCTTGGAGTTCATGTAGGACGCAGCCCGGGACACCGTCTGGTCCCATTGATACTGTGTTTTTTGCTTTGGAGAGGGCGGCTCTTACCTGAGCATCTGAGATGTCAGGGGTCAGCACTCTGCTGGGATAGATATTTGCCCTTTTGGTGGGGAGGGGGGGAGAAGTTTGCACTGAACCTGTCAGCTAGGATGTTGGCAATGTCAGTGGGTTCTGTGTATTTTTTGTCATTTTGGACTAATTCTGAGCATATCTGGGAATTTCCACCCAGGTTCCTAACATAACTAAAGAAAGCCTTGTGATTATCCTTAGTGTCCTGTGCAATTTTTCTCACGAAGCTGGCCTTAGACGATTTAACCTAAAAAGGCACTCTCTTGAGCCACACCTACAAATGGGGATCATCGATATCTGTGCAGTAACTGGGACCTGGTTCAATGCTCCAGAGAGCACACCTGTAATACCTGCCTATAACCCTTAACACACATGTCGGGCAACAAACCAAGACCACAACACTACAGGTTGAGGAGTGTCCATATTCACCAAGGTCATTCACACCACCAGCCTAGTGTCAAACACAATGCATCTGAGAATCACCAGATGCAACTAACACTATGTAAGACTGCAACCCAAATTGTAACTGATTACTGATCCCCCTCCATGGTCCAAGGTTCTCAATACACCATTATAAACATACTGGACAATATTAAGATACAAACAAACACCATAATACTGGGTGATTCCAAATACTCTGCCATTAACTGGCAAAACAACTCGTGTACCACCACCCTTTACCAATGGTTCCAGGAACTCATACATTCCAATCCCCTAGATCAACTAATCCATTGTCCAACCAGGGTCTCCAATATCCTAGACCTGGTCATTACCAACATGGGAGTCAGATGCCTCACACCAGTGGTCACCCTTCATAGGTCAGGTCGGACCATTAGGTAATCACCGTTGACATCCACATCCCACCCCCACCCGCCAGTAAGGATCCTCCATAAATACCCACTGCAAAGCCAACACCATGCTACTCAAGTCAGAAGTGACAAGCCTCATGACACGCAACTGCTGGGCACTGTATGGGCACATCCACTTGTGCATGAATTGTGCCATCCCATATAGAACCGAAACACTGTCCTCCAAACAAGGAAACCAATCTTGTGCTCCACTGCCATGAACAGTCTATACAACAGAAGGAAGACACTGTTGCAGTTAAAAGGATAATCCCAAAATGCAAACTGCTCCCTTACCAGCCTCAGTAAGAAGCTGTTATCCCTTGAAATCTGCCACAGCTTATTACATCAATATAATTGCCATAGATTCCAAAGACAACCACAAGGCATTCTATAGTTATGTCCAGGATCTATACGGTAATGCTCAGAACCGTTCTGTGCTACAACAGATTGGCATTAAATATACTGATTCAAAGGAGTGTTCCAATATCCAGGCAGACATATTTAGTGCCACATTCAGCCTCCCTCACCCCCTAAAGGGCACATCTCAGTAACAAAAGGTTACCAAATTCCAGGTGGCATGATACCAATGTACACACACCCCCTACACATCCCGTCCCTTCATGGACAACAGCCAGGTACACAGCTATGACCACCTGCAGCAATACACCACAGTATTGACACGTGCATTACTGAGGATAGCATTATTTGTGTGTTAGTATACCTGTAGTTGGAAATTCCATAAAAGCCTTCACAACCACCTCCACTCCCATTGCCATAGTCAGATGTGGCTGCTGCTGTATTGGACATGACATGTAGCCTATTTCACTCTTCTCCCTAACAGCTACATGTGCCTTGCAGTACCAGCACAACAGTGTTGTACAGATGGGTCGATAGGCATGGGAATCCCATTGAGGTCTGCCACGTGTGTATGTGTGCATGTCTGCATATCTGTAGGGTACACCACTCCGAGGCCACATACTCCTATTACAATACACATTGCCACACAGTAATACAGATATTGTTGTCGCCACCAATAGGTGCGGCATCGCAATGCAACACCCTACAATGCCTGTGGCATGTGCATTACATGCATATCCCTGTGGTACCACTGTTGTGATATGCAATAGGTTGTATTGGCATCATGGGCAATGTGTGATAGTGGGTATGTCAGAGTATCAAGATAGGTTCCAGTGTGTACAATATCCATTGGGAGATGTGGGTGCTGTGTACACTGTCATTACACCATGGTACACTCAGTATATGGCCCACATACCACTCTCTGGTTACCACTGTCACCATCACCCATACAGGTAACTGATAACAGGATACAGCCCAGTTACACATGTGCTGTGTGCAGCCTACCTGTAACACATTGGACACATGGACTAGTTAGTTAGCAACAATACATCCAGGTCTCTAAGATGTGTGTTTGCCTGTTATGTGTCAATGTGTATATGATGGTATGACACACTATGTATTCTCCATATACAAACATTAAATCCACCATTACCATATTGTGCATGTCTGTGGATGTTCTGCATGTAACATGTGACATGGTACACACCTCACCCTAAAAATGGTGTTGTGTGTGCATTGAAAACCACACAGTTCAGTAACACTACATACCTAGGTAGGGGTCTAGTCACAGTGTTGCCAAGTGAGGATGTGTGTGTATGTGGATGGGTTGACATAAGGGTGCAGATTATACATGTACCAGCAGGCCACCTGTCAATGTGGCATGGGCAAAAACTGTTATACAAACCAGTGACATGTGTGCAACTGTACACCAGATATGTCACGGTCATGGTGTCACCACAGTGACATATCCTTGTGGAATATGACTGCAGACCATCCTCCTGCTGACACATGTATACCTACAACACAAATGGATAACATTATGGAGATAACCGTGTTACTAACAGCTGAAATGCATATCATAGCTGCATGGCTACATTACCTGACATTTATGCATTACACATTACTCCTGACAACATCTTACACTGCAGTACATTGCAGCACTCTATTACAGTCACTGTGTGCATCAGAACCATATTAGCCTGTCCCTGCATTGATGTTATGGATGACAGGGATGTGGCACAAGTATCATATGCACAGGGTGTGTTGCTGGTGTGCCAGAGGCTAAGGGTGTTCCATACACGTGTCACCATGTGTGTGGGTGAGGGGTTTGGTTCATTGATTGGGGTGTGGTGATGTGTTGTGTGTGTCAGTATGGGGTCGTCCTAGGTGTGGTTGCATAGTGTGTGGATATGCATGCACACAGTTCTGCCATGTGGCTTCCCTATATGGGTGTTCTTGGACAGCTGCAGACCATACCTGGCAGGGTGTGCAGTTTACTGCCTCCAACCATGGACGCGCTGACTGTGCCTGCCAGAGGTTCCATGGGCATGTGCAGGTACAGACTTTGAGGTGCTACTCTCCCTGATGATGACAGATGTCCACTGGAACCATGTCCCACCTGGGCCACATGCATGAGGCCTGCTGTGGTGTGGTGTGGACAGCACCCCAGTGGTGTGCAGGGGCTGGTACTGCCACTACGGGAGCGGCTTGGCATCCTGGCATGTCCACATTGACCACCATCTGCTGGTGTTTCTGGCCTACGTCCACATGGCTGTCACACCACTCCCACCACACATTCAAGCGCAGACATACCATGGTCAAGGAGGCCCACCATCTCACCCCACCATCTATCCATGACCTCAGTCTGTTCACGAAGGGCAGCAGCAAGTTCAAGGAGGTTGCCACTTACAGATGAGAAAGCAGCCCTCTGCAGCCTCAGGCCCTGTCTGGTGTACATTTCCATACGTGCCTGTGACTCCATTACAGCCTGAAACATGCTCCTGGTGTTACCAGTTGTTGCGCTTCTGCCAGGGGCATGATGACCAGATACCCTCCCATGAGCACCACTGTACATCTGCTGATGTGGTGCCCTGCTGGACATCTGGCTATGCCAACTGTGACCCAACACAGTTGGCATGGATACAACACTTTCTTGGTCACTGGCAACAACCGCCAACTATCCCTCTTCTATGGCCTCTTGTGATGGAGTTTGTAGGGGCACTGTAACTGTGTGTGGGCTTGGGGTGGCTAGGAGGGTGATGACACATGTTGGCACAGTGTTGGCCTCTGACAACTCCACCTGTGCCTCAACAGTACCATCATCATCATCGGTGTCTGTACGGACACCTACCTCAGTTTGCATGCAGGGGGTCCCTGACCCACCTCGCCACCTGTGGGGGAAACAAATACACACATTAAGACCTGTACAGCATTGCATAACAGTACTCACATTTACACACACAGTCACATGCTCACACAGTCACACACACATAGCCACACAAACACAACCACACACACACAGTTACACACACACAGTCACACACACAGAGTGTCACTCACACACACTCACACACACACACTCACACGCACATACACATACAGTGTCACTCACACACACACACACACACACACACACACACACACACACACACACACACACACACACACACACACACACACACACACACACACACACACACACACACACACACTCACACACGTACACCCACACACACACTGACAGTCCACCTTACTACCTCCCTTTCCCTGAGTTTACAGACAGTCCCACATTCAGTTACATATGTTCCTCATCCTGCATGGCACTTGCTAACATACACTCATTACTAATACCCATTAACATATCATTCCTCTCCATGCCTACACGTGTGATCACAACACATGACCTGTTACTCCATCACCTCCCTGATTTGGGTGGAGTAGGTTGTACATGGCCTCACTGCTGTCATCCAGTATTACCCTGTGTATGTCCAGTCATGGTGTACATGGCCTCTATATGGTTGGGCCTGCTACATTCACTTCATATGTAGCACACTGGAGTCTCATACTATAGTCTTGCTCAGTCCATGCCACATCTGCTACACGATCAACCCATCATGCGGACAACAGTAATACCTGGGTACACTCACTGATATGCTCTGGTAATTCCCCATTGCATTAGTAGTGCTGCATACATGGGTAGCCGGTTATCTATCTGCTGCTGACAATATGATGTGTATACCTGGTATGTACTTTCCTTCCCAATGCATGTTCCATGTTACAGACCTTGTTATGCTATCAGCTGTCCTGTGTTCACATATCAGACAGGTTATCCTGGTGTCTCATGTATCACTCCATGTACATGTACAGCACAATCCCAAGGAGAAGTACAGTCATGTGATCAATCCCACTATCACCTGTGCATACATGGACACCCACACAAACAGACACACATGTACACACACATCTGACATACATCAATCACACTCCACTCCACTCCACAAGATTCCATTTACAGACACAATCAACACCCCCCCCACACACACACCCACACCCACACACACACACACCTACATGTGGTGTTGCACAACTTTTGTACACACAGTCCTCCCATTACCCTTCTGTCAGCATGCATTACATATGATGCTCAACAGCATGCAGTGCAACTATAGTGACTTCACGCTAGCGGCAGTATACATGTGTGTGATGCATGGGCTGTGTTGGTAGGTGATGGCCCTTCCCCTTTTTAACACTGCACCCATGTACAAAGTGTTACTGCGGACCTGTTCTGCACCCTGCCTTGTACTGTGCACCATACCTCACAGGTGTACAAACCATTGCTGCATATGTAGTACTGTATCAGTTTTATGTCAGCTCCAATGCTCACAGCCTCTATGTGTTAGAGCAACTCATACCTGGGATGATATGTGAATAGATATAATTTGTGAATGCCTGATGTCTGCTTTACAGATTACAACATCAGCACTGCATGTATGACCAGTAAAAAACTATTACACTGACAACCAGCAGACCTTACCATGGCTGTGGGGGATGCCCTACACATGTCCCAGAACTCTGCATGGTTGCAAGGTCTACTCATGTGCACATCCCTTGGAGTGCACACACTGCTGTCACTATTGCTGTGGGGTCAGGGTTACATCTTCCACAGTTATTTAACCTGAATGTGTGCAGATACAGTCACGAGGGTGTTGTTTCACACATGTCCTTACAGTAGGCCATGTGTCCTGCCATACTTCTCATCCCTGTGGACACATTGCACAATGACAAGATGTTAGTTATCTTGCATGTGTCTGTTGTACCCTTCCGATACCCCAGCATGGCCTCTACTGTGATGCAGTGCATTTCACAGCAACAAAACGTGAACATGTACAGCATGCAGCATGGGTAGGTGTGTTAGATGTGTGCATGGAATATCCCATAGCCATTACGTGCCCAGTATATTGTCATGCATGAACATGAACCATACTCACTGGCTACAGGCTGCTGCCGTGGTGTTATCCTGGAGGGACCTACTTAAGAGTGTGAAAAAGTTTATGTCAGTGGCCACAGCTGTGGCATTCATAAAGGGTGAGTGCAGCATTACATTACATCAAAAGTCGAAGTCCACAATACTACAGCTTATGCACGACTGTTTATTACTACTACACAGCAACAGACTATGTATATGACATCTCAGATTTGCATGATGTACCTGTACAGATGCAGATTCATACACAAGAGTGGTGTGCTGATGTGCTCTGAGGCCTTACCTGCACACTCCTCAGCCAGTGTGTCAGTAGCACCCACCTCCACAATGCGGCCTGCCAGTTGTTGGTGCTGCAGGCAGGCAGGTACCACAAGGCTGATGAGAGACTCCTCCACATGGATGAGGGGTGAGTGGGTGGGTTGCCCCCCCTGTTGTGAGGTGGTCCCCCCGTACGGCAGCTGCATGCTGACGTACATGGAGAAGCAGGTCGGTGCAATGATGCCGGACCTGCTCATAGCTGCGGTTCTGCAGTCTGTCATCATTGACCCTGTGGACTAGATCTTTCCACAGGGTGGTCCTCTCCTGCTGATCATGGGCTGTCCGGCCAAACAACTGTTCATTGTGCTGTACCAAATGTTTAATGATGACTTCTGTTTCAGCAGCACTGTACGCTGGCAAACGTGTGTGGGCCATCTTCCCTGAAAGACAAAGATGGAAACAGGTCTGAGCAACTCATACAGCAGGGTTACCATAGTTCTTAATACACATCTTTGTCTCCCCCCACCATATCAGCCACAACAAACCATTCACAGAATGCAATTGGTATGTTGGCTGTGTACCTACCATTGGGACATATGTTGTATTGTATCAAGCTTTGTGCTATGTGTTTGTGCCATGCTTTGTGCTATGTGTTGTAGCCATGTTCCCTGTAGGGACACTATCTTTGTTGGCCTGTTACAGACTATTTCACCTGAATGCCATTGTCAGTGCCACTATACATATATACATATATATATATATATATATATATATATATATATATATGTATATATATAGATATATATATATATATATATATATATATTTGTACATATATGTGTAGATATTTCTTTTAGGTTGTTGATATACCTATATCTATATGAGTGTCTGTGTATCTGTAGACATACACTAATCATTATATATCACACAGATATTTATCTATATGTGGGGTGCATACAGACATCTATAACTGTCTTTCATTCACAGCTGCACTGTTCTGCCTTGCTGCAACACAGACAGGTGTCACATGTGAACACAGACTAACATTAGGGTGGTATATTTGGTGAGAGATTGCTGGTAAGCCTATTATACACCTATGGCATTTGTGCATGCTACATTACACATTAACATGACTGTCCTGCAAGTGGTGTGCTCCGACACCCATGTGTCTATCATGACGGCAGTACTTCCACCCCCAGATATTGCCCACACTAACATACCAAACACAGATATTATGGCTTACATCTTTGTCATTTATTGCTGATCTGCACAGTTGGCGGGTATGTGCCTCTGCCTACAGGGTCAGACAGTATTGTCCAGAGCAGTTGTTCAGCAGAACATCATTACAGAGACAACTACAGATGGCACATATCAAACATTTCACATCATATATCCTATTAATCTATACCACATACTACATTCAATTACATACATTTATGTTTTACATACCTTTATTTTATTCTGACAGCTTTCTGCTGTTGGCGCTTTGTTTCTGTGTGTCTCTGTCTATCTGTCTGTTTGACTCTCTCTCTCTCTCCCTCTCTCTCTCTCTCTCTCTCTCTCTCTCTCTCTCTCTCTCTCTCTCCACTAGAGTGACTGAGCTGGTTTGAATGGATTGCAGCATGGCTTAGGGGATGCACATAATCAGGTGATGAGCTCTGCACCAATCAGTGTGCAACAGTTGCTAACTGCATGCAACCTGCTGTGTAGTGATTCAGATAACCACTGTCATGGCAACCCAGTACTATATATTCATGACTCATGTGGGCATTGTCCCTTAACCTTTCCGGTATGGAGGACATCCTTCCTGTATGTGGGCAGCAGTGTTACAGACAGCAGGTTGCAATACCTCTTACAGCAGATAAGATACATGAGATATATATAGGTACATATACATATACACAGACAAAAGGTATTAACAGGACAACTACACATCTGTATGAGGTTCCAGACCTACAGACAGAGTGAGTAGTGCTGTTATGTGCATTTTATATTGCTGGTCTTGCAGTGTTTGCATGTACATATTAGTTTAGGATGGATTACAGTCTGTCTGCATAGCTCTCAACTGTGGGCCTGTCCACATGATGGCCAGTGGATTGTCTATTTGCTTTTGCCTGTGCACCACACAGGTCTTGTCCTAGATATATCACTGGCAATCTGTCTGTTGCATGCTATCAGTACATGGCTACATCCATTTGTGTTTCTGATGTCTTATTCCTGCATAAGGGTATGTTGCAACAAATCCTGTAACACCAGCAATTTCCAGGATGTGTAACAGCAATATTGCAAGTATGGCCTTGTGTTCCTACCTCTGTCCTCCACATATATGGCAGGCTTTGGCCTGCTGTGATACAGTTAGGGGTTGTTAGGTAATGGCCTATCATTATTTACTGCTAGCATTCCTGCTATCATCCTAGTCATATCATGGACTCCCACAAGATTTGTTGGTCAGGGTCCATACATGTGATACATTGACATTACCACAAGTAATACATTTCCCCCTAGGGCTTAACTACAGGGTGTAATTGCTAAACTACATCTGTAATTGTTGATTGTTACTCATGTTGAAGGCAAATCCTTTGTCAACTGTTGTACTAATTGAAGGACTTGGCCTGGACAGCATAGTATGTTATATATCTACATTGCTTGCATCTACTGTTTTGTGTGGGCCTTGCATTCATCACTGTTTAAATATTTCAAATTCTATGTGCTATAAGTAATGGCATACATTATAGTATAATACACAAATAAAGGTTTTCTGTGTATGCATACCTGTGTGTCATATCATGTCCTTTGAATTGTGAGTGGGTATATTTTAATGTAAGTATTCTCATTTGTGGGAATGGTTGTCACACTAGACATGTCACAGGTGCCAGTTACAGGGCTTGTGGCTGAGGGATATACTTTGCACCCAGTACGTCCACACTACTTCTACATATGTATGGCTGCTAATACCTTTTGTCTGTGTATATGTGTATGTACCTATATATCTCATATATCTTATCTATATATAAATATATATATATATATATATATATATATATATATATATATATATATATATATATATATATGAACATATTTGTCAATGTATAGATGTGTGTGCATATCTGTACCGTTGTAATGTGTACCCCTTCCACATTGTACATTCCCTACGGTAGAATGACTTTTCAGCATGATATGTTGCAGATATTGCCCTGACATGTACAGGTGAATTGGATTACTGTTAAAGCATTGTAGCTGTGTTGTGGAGGGTCCTGAAGTCAAGTACTGCATGTGCTGGATATTGAATTGCACAGCATATCCGTTAGGGCTGGGGGGTAATATAGCACTAATTACCAGGTGTCCCTCATTTGAGCCCCCACCCCCATTAACAGTGTTTGTGGTCTGTTATGTTGTAATGAGTGGTTCAGGATTCTGTTCCCATGTGGAAATGCTATACACATTTCTATCTGTATATATATATATATATATATATATATATATATATATATATATATATATATATATGTATATTTGTATAATTATATATGTGAAGCCCCCATATATATATATATATATATATATATATATATATATATATATATACATTGAACATATTATCCATCTATGTACAATTGATGTTATAACGATTATTTGTGAGTCATACATATCTATATATCTATATATATATATATATATATATACACATATATATATATATATATATATCTACTAATAGCTGTCTATCTGTCTACATTTACAGATATATATCTGTCCATATGTCCATGCATTTTCGGCTTATATTTTTGGCCTGTACCTCATTCTCTTGGCAATTGACATGGATGATCTTAGGATTGAAGTCAGTCGCTCATGCCGACACTGTTGTGTTTGAAACTTCTCTCCTTCAAAATATGTGTTCTAGTACATATAACTGTGTAACTAGCAATGTTTTAAGTGTATCAGAGCAGTATTTGACAGATATCCCTATTTGTACCCACAGTTTGGCACACTTTGACTGGAATTATTGCATTAAGAGGTTGTGTTGTATGATATTACTACATTTCCTGTAGTGTTGACTGATTGTGCTGGATGATATGTTTGCAAAAACAACAGGGTTATGTACATCTGCCATGGCTTACTGTCAAATCACTTTGTGTATGGTGTGCAGGGTCCTGGGTTCGGACCTTGCAGAGGCTGTATATGTTGTTGCTGGGCAGAATACCGGCCATTGGATCGAGAGTGATTAAGGGACTTTTGAGCAGTTGTAAGTGGGTGTGCACAGGTTTATGAGAGATAAGCAATGCTAACCTCCAGGTGTGGTTTCTTACGCTCAGTTAGTTTCTACTTTGCTTAATCTGTGTAGGCAATGCTTACCCCCATGCAAACACACTTAAACACACCTACTACTGCTTAGCTATGCTTACTACTGCTTATTTATGCTTACACCTGCTTACTGGTGCCTTATTCATTATGACGTTGACACTTCACATGTGCATTTAATGCAGTACTCCAGTTCACATTTAAATGTTATTTAGTAGATTATACAGCAAAATGATGTTCATATACAGATTTCACATGGAAAATAGAATGTGCTGCAGTGGCACTCAAACCGGGAATGTGTTCTCGTTAGGCAAATGTTCTGCCCACTACACTATTGCTGTTCTGCTTCATTTGCATATTTATATCATAATGTCAAACCCATGTTCCCTTCCCCCGGCCCCCGAGCTCCACGTACACAGCATGCATCCATTTTCCAGTTGCTAGCCCAGCCATACCACACCTCCACACATTTCCCTCTCTGCACGTCTCAGTACTCCTCCAGTTTACTGTCTTGACCCAAGCTTCTGCAGGCTCTTCATCCGTTTAGTCTATGTACTTATGAACCTTCCCTTGATCCTCCTCCAATACTGGTGGAGACATCGATGTGACCCACAACTTTTGGTTTGTCTCGCCAGGGATGGACCTGTTGTTGTGTCAAGAGTAGACTTAACTGGTCTACACTGTTTCTCCCACTGGTAGCATCCTGCCAGGGATTTGAGAAGCAACAGTTTGCTCACACACCTGGTCAGCCTCATCTCCCGGTTCCACGGAACCCGACACCCCAGGTATGATATTCTGTGCATGAAGCATGCCCACACACCCACGGCATGCACCGTTTTTCATTATTCTCTTTGGTATTATGCAAGACTACTGTTCTCACAGTATGATTGGACAGGCACTGTTCTTTGATACACATAGACTGCTAGAAATACTCTGGTTGAGCAATGTAGACATGTTTGCTGACATTAATCTACATACTTACATACATTTCCTATACTGTTGAATGACTGTGCTGGATGATATGTTTGTGATCACAGCAGCTGAATGTGTAACTCACTTAGACTATAGTGTGCAGGGTCAGGGGGTTGCAACCTGGGAGTGCAGATTATTTTGTTAATGGGCACAATGGGAGCTGTTGGCTATAGAGTGACTAAGGCACTATAGAGCAATTGTAGGCGGGTATTCTCTGGTTTGTGTGAGGCTCAACATTGCTGACCTACGGTTGCGGCGTCTTACACTGAGTTAGCTTCTACATTGCTTAACCAGTGTGGGCATTGCTTACCGCCACCTGCACAGGCTTAAACCCGCTTGCTCGCATACCCCATGCTACTTCATATATTTAGTTTACATTTGTTGACCGAACAATCCGACTGGATGTTTGTCCATTCTCAGCGGTGGCCCGGGGAGTAGAGCTGCACAGTAAACCCATGGCTATTCATTACAAGTAATACTGAGGTGTTCACATTCATAGAGTAACAGCCTTAACGTAGCTACATACCACATTCTTCATGCTTACTTTACGTTAACATGTCTGTATTATACATGCTTAGGTCAGCTTTACATGTCAGGTAAGACTGTTGAAAAAGGTCAGTTTAAGGTGCAGTTGGATTCCAGTTTAACAGTTCTGGATAGGTTACACTCAGGTATTCGTGTTAGGTTTAGTTATTCCATACCTGTGTGGTAGAGTAGAAGAGAATATTGAAGGAGTAAGTAGGTAGAGGGGGAGACATTGTAACTGTATAGTAGGCTGTTGGAATAATTGGTATGGTAGCAATAGGGAAGGTTTGACGGATGTTGGGATTTGTATGCGAGGCAGGACATGAGGTGTCTGTTTCACTAGTTGATGTAAGGGGTACAGAGTGTAAGTTGGGGTTTGCCAGATGGTGACAATGTGCTGATCCAGGTCTGCTTGTGGTGTTCCTTCATGTATTATTTATATGTGTCCTGTGGGACAGCTGAGGTAATACATGTGGGTAGGGGGTTCCAGATTCTGCCAATATAGTTGGGGAAGACGGTGTCACCTACTTGTAACTTTAAACATTAATAGAAATGAAAAAGGGTTGATAGGTAAGTGGTGTTCATGGGCGCAAAGAAGGAGAGATAGTAGGGGAGTTTGCCAGGGTTGTGCAGGAAGGCTGAAGGGAATGGCATTTGTGCATGCTACATTACACATTAACATGACTGTCCTGCAAGTGGTGTGCTCCGACACCCATGTGTCTATCATGACGGGCAGTACTTCCACCCCCAGATATTGCCCACACTAACATACCAAACACAGATATTATGGCTTACATCTTTGTCATTTATTGCTGATCTGCACAGTTGGCGGGTATGTGCCTCTGCCTACAGGGTCAGACAGTATTGTCCAGAGCAGTTGTTCAGCAGAACATCATTACAGAGACAACTACAGATGGCACATATCAAACATTTCACATCATATATCCTATTAATCTATACCACATACTACATTCAATTACATACATTTATGTTTTACATACCTTTATTTTATTCTGACAGCTTTCTGCTGTTGGCGCTTTGTTTCTGTGTGTCTCTGTCTATCTGTCTGTTTGACTCTCTCTCTCTCTCCCTCTCTCTCTCTGTCTCTCTCTCTCTCTCTCTCTCTCTCTCTCTCTCTCTCTCCACTAGAGTGACTGAGCTGGTTTGAATGGATTGCAGCATGGCTTAGGGGATGCACATAATCAGGTGATGAGCTCTGCACCAATCAGTGTGCAACAGTTGCTAACTGCATGCAACCTGCTGTGTAGTGATTCAGATAACCACTGTCATGGCAACCCAGTACTATATATTCATGACTCATGTGGGCATTGTCCCTTAACCTTTCCGGTATGGAGGACATCCTTCCTGTATGTGGGCAGCAGTGTTACAGACAGCAGGTTGCAATACCTCTTACAGCAGATAAGATACATGAGATATATATAGGTACATATACATATACACAGACAAAAGGTATTAACAGGACAACTACACATCTGTATGAGGTTCCAGACCTACAGACAGAGTGAGTAGTGCTGTTATGTGCATTTTATATTGCTGGTCTTGCAGTGTTTGCATGTACATATTAGTTTAGGATGGATTACAGTCTGTCTGCATAGCTCTCAACTGTGGGCCTGTCCACATGATGGCCAGTGGATTGTCTATTTGCTTTTGCCTGTGCACCACACAGGTCTTGTCCTAGATATATCACTGGCAATCTGTCTGTTGCATGCTATCAGTACATGGCTACATCCATTTGTGTTTCTGATGTCTTATTCCTGCATAAGGGTATGTTGCAACAAATCCTGTAACACCAGCAATTTCAGGATGTGTAACAGCAATATTGCAAGTATGGCCTTGTGTTCCTACCTCTGTCCTCCACATATATGGCAGGCTTTGGCCTGCTGTGATACAGTTAGGGGTTGTTAGGTAATGGCCTATCATTATTTACTGCTAGCATTCCTGCTATCATCCTAGTCATATCATGGACTCCCACAAGATTTGTTGGTCAGGGTCCATACATGTGATACATTGACATTACCACAAGTAATACATTTCCCCCTAGGGCTTAACTACAGGGTGTAATTGCTAAACTACATCTGTAATTGTTGATTGTTACTCATGTTGAAGGCAAATCCTTTGTCAACTGTTGTACTAATTGAAGGACTTGGCCTGGACAGCATAGTATGTTATATATCTACATTGCTTGCATCTACTGTTTTGTGTGGGCCTTGCATTCATCACTGTTTAAATATTTCAAATTCTATGTGCTATAAGTAATGGCATACATTATAGTATAATACACAAATAAAGGTTTTCTGTGTATGCATACCTGTGTGTCATATCATGTCCTTTGAATTGTGAGTGGGTATATTTTTAATGTAAGTATTCTCATTTGTGGGAATGGTTGTCACACTAGACATGTCACAGGTGCCAGTTACAGGGCTTGTGGCTGAGGGATATACTTTGCACCCAGTACGTCCACACTACTTCTACATATGTATGGCTGCTAATACCTTTTGTCTGTGTATATGTATATGTACCTATATATATCTCATGTATCTTATCTATATATAAATATATATATATATATATATATATATATATATATATATATATATATATATGAACATATTTGTCAATGTATAGATGTGTGTGCATATCTGTACCGTTGTAATGTGTACCCCTTCCACATTGTACATTCCCTACGGTAGAATGACTTTTCAGCATGATATGTTGCAGATATTGCCCTGACATGTACAGGTGAATTGGATTACTGTTAAAGCATTGTAGCTGTGTTGTGGAGGGTCCTGAAGTCAAGTACTGCATGTGCTGGATATTGAATTGCACAGCATATCCGTTAGGGCTGGGGGGTAATATAGCACTAATTACCAGGTGTCCCTCATTTGAGCCCCCACCCCCATTAACAGTGTTTGTGGTCTGTTATGTTGTAATGAGTGGTTCAGGATTCTGTTCCCATGTGGAAATGCTATACACATTTCTATCTGTATATATATATATATACATATATATATATATATATATATATATATATATATATATATATGTATATTTGCATAATTATATATGTGAAGCCCCCATATATATATATATATATATATATATATATATATATATATATACATTGAACATATTATCCATCTATGTACAATTGATGTTATACGATTATTTGTGAGTCATACATATCTATATATCTATATATATATATATATATATATATATATATATATATATATTTACTAATAGCTGTCTATCTGTCTACATTTACAGATATATATCTGTCCATATGTCCATGCATTTTCGGCTTATATTTTTGGCCTGTACCTCATTCTCTTGGCAATTGACATGGATGATCTTAGGATTGAAGTCAGTCACTCATGCCGACACTTTTGTGTTTCAAACTTCTCTCCTTCAAAATATGTGTTCTAGTACATATAACTGTGTAACTAGCAATGTTTTAAGTGTATCAGAGCAGTATTTGACAGATATCCCTATTTGTACCCACAGTTTGGCACACTTTGACTGGAATTATTGCATTAAGAGGTTGTGTTGTATGATATTACTACATTTCCTGTAGTGTTGACTGATTGTGCTGGATGATATGTTTGCAAAAACAACAGGGTTATGTACATCTGCCATGGCTTACTGTCAAATCACTTTGTGTATGGTGTGCAGGGTCCTGGGTTCGGACCTTGCAGAGGCTGTATATGTTGTTGCTGGGCAGAATACCGGCCATTGGATCGAGAGTGATTAAGGGACTTTTGAGCAGTTGTAAGTGGGTGTGCACAGGTTTGCGCAGAGATAAGCAATGCTAACCTCCAGGTGTGGTTTCTTACGCTCAGTTAGTTTCTACTTTGCTTAATCTGTGTAGGCAATGCTTACCCCCATGCAAACACACTTAAACACACCTACTACTGCTTAGCTATGCTTACTACTGCTTATTTATGCTTACACCTGCTTACTGGTGCCTTATTCATTATGACGTTGACACTTCACATGTGCATTTAATGCAGTACTCCAGTTCACATTTAAATGTTATTTAGTAGATTATACAGCAAAATGATGTTCATATACAGATTTCACATGGAAAATAGAATGTGCTGCAGTGGCACTCAAACCGGGAATGTGTTCTCGTTAGGCAAATGTTCTGCCCACTACACTATTGCTGTTCTGCTTCATTTGCATATTTATATCATAATGTCAAACCCATGTTCCCTTCCCCGGCCCCGAGCTCCACATACACAGCATGCATCCATTTTCCAGTTGCTAGCCCAGCCATACCACACCTCCACACATTTCCCTCTCTGCACGTCTCAGTACTCCTCCAGTTTACTGTCTTGACCCAAGCTTCTGCAGGCTCTTCATCCGTTTAGTCTATGTACTTATGAACCTTCCCTTGATCCTCCTCCAATACTGGTGGAGACATCGATGTGACCCACAACTTTTGGTTTGTCTCGCCAGGGATGGACCTGTTGTTGTGTCAAGAGTAGACTTAACTGGTCTACACTGTTTCTCCCACTGGTAGCATCCTGCCAGGGATTTGAGAAGCAACAGTTTGCTCACACACCTGGTCAGCCTCATCTCCCGGTTCCACGGAACCGACACCCCAGGTATGATATTCTGTGCATGAAGCATGCCCACACACCCCCACGGCATGCACCGTTTTTCATTATTCTCTTTGGTATTATGCAAGACTACTGTTCTCACAGTATGATTGGACAGGCACTGTTCTTTGATACACATAGACTGCTAGAAATACTCTGGTTGAGCAATGTAGACATGTTTGCTGACATTAATCTACATACTTACATACATTTCCTATACTGTTGAATGACTGTGCTGGATGATATGTTTGTGATCACAGCAGCTGAATGTGTAACTCACTTAGACTATAGTGTGCAGGGTCAGGGGGTTGCAACCTGGGAGTGCAGATTATTTTGTTAATGGGCACAATGGGAGCTGTTGGCTATAGAGTGACTAAGGCACTATAGAGCAATTGTAGGCGGGTATTCTCTGGTTTGTGTGAGGCTCAACATTGCTGACCTACGGTTGCGGCGTCTTACACTGAGTTAGCTTCTACATTGCTTAACCAGTGTGGGCATTGCTTACCGCCACCTGCACAGGCTTAAACCCGCTTGCTCGCGCATACCCCCATGCTACTTCATATATTTAGTTTACATTTGTTGACCGGAACAATCCGACTGGATGTTTGTCCATTCTCAGCGGTGGCCCGGGGAGTAGAGCTGCACAGTAAACCCATGGCTATTCATTACAAGTAATACTGAGGTGTTCACATTCATAGAGTAACAGCCTTAACGTAGCTACATACCACATTCTTCATGCTTACTTTACGTTAACATGTCTGTATTATACATGCTTAGGTCAGCTTTACATGTCAGGTAAGACTGTTGAAAAAGGTCAGTTTAAGGTGCAGTTGGATTCCAGTTTAACAGTTCTGGATAGGTTACACTCAGGTATTCGTGTTAGGTTTAGTTATTCCATACCTGTGTGGTAGAGTAGAAGAGAATAGTGAAGGTGTAGGTAGGTACGTAGAGGGGTAGACATTGTAACTGTATAGTAGGCTGTTGGAATAATTGGTATGGTAGCAATAGGGAAGGTTTGACGGATGTTGGGATTTGTATGCGAGGCAGGACATGAGGTGTCGGTTTCACTAGTTGATGTAGGGGTACAGAGTGCAAGTTGGGGGGGGGGTTTGCCAGATGGTGACAATGTGCTGATCCAGGTCTGCTTGTGGTGTTCCTTCATGTATTATTTATATGTGTCCTGTGGGACAGCTGAGGTAATACATGTGGGTAGGGGGTTCCAGATTCTCCCAATATAGTTGGGGAAGAAGGTGTCACCTACTTGTAACTTTAAACATTAATAGAAATGAAAAAAGGGTTGATAGGCAAGTGGTGTTCATGGGGCGCGAAGAGGGAGAGATAGTAGGGGAATTATCCAGGGATGTGCAGGAAGGCTGAAGGGAAGGACCACAGCTGGCCATTTCTTCCACTGCAACAGATGTGCATATACAATGCATTTGGAGGTTGATTTGGACACTCAGACCCCTGGGTGGGGGTGAGGACTACAATGATAACTTGTGATGCCAGTTAGATCAGCTTACATGCCTACAGTGGGATTTTGCGACCATGTGTTCTTTGGTGTTATGTAGTGGGTTTTGCAACAACACATCTGGTTATACCGTACTTTGCCATGTAAAATAGACTGTGCTGCAGTGGGACTCATACTGGGATTGGCTGCTCATTGGGCCGCAGCTCTGCCCAATTGCTTACATACCCAGGGAGGTCCGCATAGAACCACTCTAGCCAACACCCGCACGCCTCTGCCCATAATTTCATACCCTTGATCCCCCCCCCCCGCCCCTCCTCTACAGCACTTATCCTTACACTGGATGCAGGTTGGGTCTAACCACACCAATACACACTGCCCACTCTCCACTTCTCAGGACCCATCTCGTACAGTGTCTCGACCCATGGACCATCAGGCTTTCCCACCCTTGTAGTCCAAGTGCATACACGCCTTGCCTTGATAAATCGTTGCACGGATGGGACTCCGATCATCAAAATTTTTAGGGTGTCCCACAAGGGACGTTCCTGTCTCTGTTGCAAGATTAGATTTGGCAGGTCCACACTGTTCCAACCACTGGATGTGTCCTGCCTGTGGTTTGGGGTGCAGTGGATTGTTCACTTTGTGTGTTTGTTTGTATGTTTCCCCTGTCTGGCTGGGGGGGGGGGTAATGCTACGTGTTACACGTATGTTGACTAGGCCCCTCGCCCCTATTGGCACGGCCTGTGATCATATGTCATTCTTATGTGCTGTATCATATCATAGATATATATCAGTGTATATATATATACACACACACACACACACACACACACACACACACACACACACACATATATATATATATATATATATATATATATATTGCTGTATATATATATATATATATATATATATATATATATATATAAATATATATTTAACGACATGTGAATGTATGGTTGTCTGCATATGTACATATCTATATGTGGGTATTTATATATATATGTATGTCTATGTATGTGTACATATGTACTACAGAGAGGGAGAGGTATATCTCTATTTAGTTATGGGTATATATACATACACACATACATCTACATATTTAGCTACATGTCCTGTAATATAGACTGGTATTGCTGGATACTGTGTTTCGTGTGCATCTATTGTTAATACCAAGGAAACATTCATCCCATGTAGGACAACCCACAAATTGGGTATTCAACTTTTGTCTAAAACCAGAGTTACAAAGGTACCCATGGCTATTTGCATGGGCTACAACATGTGCCAGACCTAGGATACTTGGGTTGGGACAATATACAGGATGGGTCTCGAGAGGGGAGTGGAGGGAGGGCAATGTGTGGTGGTGTGGTAGCTACGGGCCTCTAACCAGGGAAGAGATGGTGGCTGCGTGCGTGCAGGGGGGGGGGAGCGGAACTGTGAGTAATGAATGTATGGGTCAAGGATTACCTGGGTTGGATGGGCCTGTACTGGTTGGCCTGCCTAGTGGGTGGGGGAGAGGGGAATGTGATGTCAACATGTGGAAAGTAACAGAGGGCTAATTTAAATCCATATTTAAATGACACACGTACAATACAATGAGCTTGGTAGTGCATTGCAGGGAGGATGTGTTTGGCTGGGGGGGAATGCCAATTCGTACGAGACATATATTGTTTGGGGCCTCTCAAGCCCATTAATGGTGCATGTAGACATATATGTTTCTGTTGATCTACCATTGCTATCTACAGATGTCTGGCCATATATACCTCTATGGGTATATATACATATATATATATATATTTATATATATATATATATATATATATATATATATATATATATATATTTGCTTAGATATTTCTAACTATGTCCGTATATACCTACGGAGACATATATCTGCGTACATATATGTAACTTGCTGTGTATATGTGGACATATAGGTGTTGACATACATATGTGTAGATGTCAGCATTTCAATGTATATATGTTCATATATTTGTATATATATATATCTATATATATATATATATATATATATATATATATATATATATATATATATGTATATATTTCTGGATTTTATATATATATATATATATATATATATATATATATATATATATATAGATATATAGATATAGATATATATATATATATATATATA
This sequence comes from Protopterus annectens, assembly GCF_019279795.1. Taxonomy (NCBI): domain Eukaryota; kingdom Metazoa; phylum Chordata; order Ceratodontiformes; family Protopteridae; genus Protopterus; species Protopterus annectens. The sequence continues at coordinate 1,905,342,821 of NC_056737.1, forward strand.
TATATATATATATATATATATATATATATATATGTATATATATATATATATATATATATATATATATATGTATATATATATGTGACTACATCTATAGATATGTTGTATCCATTTAGATAGTAATATGTTTGCACTCACACCTCCAACTAGATGTAGGTATGCATTCTCTGTACTGTTGCATGACTGGGCTGGAGTTATGTTTTTGACAACATACGATTTATGCATATTTGGCATGGCTTAGTGGTAAATAATTTTGTGTATGGTGTGCATGGTCCTGGGTTCCAGCCTTGCTGAAGCTGTTTGTTTTGTTGCTGGGCAGAACACTTGCCATTGGATACGGTGTGATTAAGGCACTTTAAAGCAGTTGTAAGCGGGTTTGCACGCGTTTGCATGGAGGTAAGCATGGAGGTAAGCACAGTTTCTTACACCCAGTTAGCTTCTCCTTTGCTTAATCTGTGCCAGCAGTGCTTACCCCCATGCAAATGCACTTGCACACGCTTATCAGTGCTTACATATGCTTACTACTGCTTATCTGTGCTTACACCTGCTTACTGCTGCCTTATTCATTATGTTACTGACTCTTCACATGTGCATTTCCTGCAGTACTCCAGTTTCAAAATATATGTTATTTAGTGGGTTTTGCAATATAAATATTGCTTATACCATGCTTTGCCATGTACAATAGACTGTGCTACACTGGGACTCGAACTGCAAATGCCTGCTAGTTAGGTGAACGCTCTGCCCACTACACTATTGCTGAGATGTTTCATTTGCATATATCGTCCTTGTTATCCTCTTCAGCCTTTTAGGCTGCTTTAACCGTAGCTAAGCAATGGGCACTCCCGCACACCTACAGTTAGCTGTACTCAGAGTTTTAGAAAACAATACAGGGGTTTCTTCTTTTGATTTTTATGTCCTGTTGCTGTTGTACACATGAGGGACTGTTGGTGGGGAAATGTGGACACCTATGAGCGGTCTTGCTCATTTATTTCCACTTTCTGCTGTTCAACATTGCAGGGGCATGTTTATTCTGAGAGCTCTGCTCTGAGACACACCTCCTGCACTCGTACACGGTCTGTGAAAGCCTGGGAGCTCGGGCAGTGCTCCTTCATTACTATGCATGGCGCACTGCCGTCCTGCTCCTAAACAGCCGCTTCTATGTAGGACTAGACTAGTCCTGCATGGTAGATTAGTAAATCCAGGGGCTTATCCTTGATAATTGACTATCTTGACTAGACCTTTAATTTATTATTTATTGACATCTGAATACCAGGAAAGTCCAACTATAAATAGAAGCCCATTTTAAGTGGAGGCCCAGGGAGAAAAGCTCCAAAGTATTACAAAACAATTTAATTACAATAATTTTACAATTTTCAAAAATAATATAAAAAAATCTACAGTTTAAATAACTATACCAAATCAGATATAATATAAAAATACTGGTTGAAAATAGATACAAATTATATGGTAATGATTTAAAGTTTAGAGAAATTTTAGCCAGTTTATAGAGAAATAAAGTTGGCATAGTACAAACAGGAATTGCAATATGAAGTGAGAGAAAAGCAGGCTTATGGTATATTTAGAAAAAAAGCCAGGGGAGAGAAATTAATAAAAGTAAGAACATGAGTGACAGAGGGAGAGTGAGCAGATAGATGGTATGAATAGGTACTTGCTCATATTTGGGGATATAGTTTATCCTGGTGTTGAGCAACAACAGAGCCAGCTTTTGATAGGAAGTCTTTCAAGATGGTTTTGAAAGATGAGAGGGAGGATACTGACCTGATGGATACAGATAAGGAGTTCCAGGCTTTGGCAATGTTGTATGAGTATAGCTGATTTGATAGATTTGTGGACAGGCATGAGTTTTAGGTCATTGGATCATAATGACTGACTGGGAACATAGATGTGTAGATTGCTTTTTAGTGCTGGACAAGCAGATGCCTGATAATGTTAAAGGTGGTATGTTAGTTCATGGGTAGTTCTAACCAGTTTAGGCTTTTTAGTGCTCTACAGTGGTGGGTTCTAAAAGGGATATTTACTGAAAATTTAGCAACTTTGTTATAGCATTGTTCAGGTTTTGATTTTTGTGATGCCTTGAGATTAGTAAGGATGGGAGTGCCACAAAGAAGTGAGGGGTGGAGCAGAAGCATAACTGGTTCTACCAGCACCCTGTGCCAGTACCAAGATCCAGTGCCCCTCCCCCTCAGCTCTTCAAGTGAAGAGCATAAAAAACATTTCACTGTATTAAGCCAATTACTACATTTTAGAATTGGCTTATTAGAGTCAGATCCACACCTCCCCCAAAGCTCAAAGGATAAAAAAATATACATTTTACTTATTTATTTCCATTTGTTAACTGGGAAAGTCCAACTAGGAAAGAAATATAGCCCATTTTCAGCAGAGGCCTGGGGGGAAAAGCTCCATAAAATACAAACATTACAACAGTTTACAAATTCAACAGTTCAAAGATAAAATATGGCCAAACATATGGCTCCATAAAGTACAACAATATAACACTTCAAAAATGCAAATAAGATACAATGTGATTGGAGTTCTATTATCAGAGTATCATATGTGAGATTAATAAGGGGTAGATATAGTAAAAATTAGGGAAAAAGAATACAGATTGCATTTTACTAGTATTTACAACCATAAACAGAGTGAGTAGCAAAAGAAAATTAAGTGTTGCCAAGGAGGTAAATTAGAGACCAGATGACAGAGTGAAGGAGGAAGGAGAGTGGGTGAATGAGTAGGTTAAGTGAAAAGTAATAGGTGATATAGGTGAGAAAAAGGGAAGAGAAATATGTCTATATGCTAGCTAGGCAGGTTTAGTGCAGGAACAAAGCCAGGAGTTATTAAGGTGTTCCCTCAATAGTTGTTTGAAATAGTTAGTGTTGCTGGTATTGAGTGTACTGTTAGGTATGTCATTCCAGGCTCTGGCTACCTTGTATGAGTACAGGGAATCTCCATAGCAGTTGTTTGGCTTATTGAGTTTCAGAAGTAATTTATTAGATGATCTTAATGTTCTGCTGCTGATGTTAGGTACTACTAGGTTGCTAATGGATGGACAATTATTTGGGTGATATAGAACAGAGTGAGCGAGAAGTAGTTGATTGAAGGTTAAAAGGTAAATAAATACCTTTTGAAAGTAAATAAATACATTTGAACAAATCAGTTTACTGTATTAAGCCAATGTCTACATTTTAGACGTTGGCTTATTACAGTTAGTCACACATCCCCACTAGTTCTTCCAAGAAAAAAAAATGCCATTCTACCTGTCAGGTGGCAGGATGCATGACCACCAACCCTCCTGCCCCAGCCATTAAGGTCCTGTTTCTGTGTCCTGTGCCAGTTCTCCTTCCACTCCACAGTCTTCACATATAACTATTGTATATTTATTTAAAAAATTGCTTTTAAACTGTAACACACTGCTTAATACAAATGTAGCAAACACTTGCAACAGTTTATTCCCTGCCTGCTGGAGCGCTAGAGTGTGCATTCATTAGTTTTAAAGAATTCTGCTATTAAACTGTACCAAAGAGTTACCACAGTTTATACCCTTCCTGCATGGAGAGCTATGGTGATCATGTCTTAGTTTAAAAAAAATCTATTAAACTGTATCAAACTGTTTGGTACAAATGTAGCAAACAGTCGCTACAGTTTAGACCACACATGGAGTGCTGCAGTGCTCAGGTTTTACTGCAAATGCAATACCAGCTTTTAAAAGCCAGTAATACACTAAAAACAGAGAGAGATCGTGATGAAGGATGGATGATTGCACCCCTTACCTTTTGCGACCAGGCAATTTCCGCTTTTGCCCCACTCTAGTTACACTTCTGGAGAGGAGATGAGTAATGGCAAATAGTTTTAGTTGCCTTGGTGAGAACATTTTTGGCTCTGTGAAGCATTCATAGTTTTTAATGGGTTTTCTTATGCACTTATGTAATATGCAGGTTGAATATAAGAATTTAAGATAATCATCCAATATCATCCTCAATAATTTGCTATGAGAAGTACCTTCAATGATTATATTATCAAGAGAGATGACTTTAAATTTAATTTTTTATGAGAGAAGGATTTCGGGAAAAAGTAGGGTTTTTTTTTTTTTTTGTTTTTTTGTTTTTTTGTTTTTTGATTGAGCATGAGTTGTGAGTTACCAAGTCAACAAAGCCATGTTTCAGAGGCTGTTAAAGCTTCATGAGTAATTTTTTGGGAGGTGTGCCATGTTGTCAGATGTGCAAATGAGTGTGGCATCATCTGCATACTGCATTAGGGAGTCCTGTTTTGTGAATGTGTGGAGGGTGTTGTTGAGAGTATTAAAGATTAGGGGACCAAGAATAGAGCCTTGTGGTACACCAGTGGTGACTTGGAGGTATGGAGAGAGGGCAGAGTGCCATTTTACTGACTGATACCTGTTGGGCAGGTAGTTTTTTTAACCATGGAAGGGTGGCCTGAGAGAAACTTAAATAGGACATTTGAAACAGAAGTTTGCTGTGATAAACTGTGTTTCAGGCTTTAGACAAGTCTAGAAATAAGAAGGAGAGAAGTTTTCTGCTATTTCTAGCTTTATTGACAGTAGTAGGCTAGATGTGCAGTGTTAGTACTATGGGAAGCCATGTTGTGTGGAGAATAGAAGTTCTTCCTGCAGGAAACTGTTTAGCAATTGTTTTTGAATACATTTTTTCAAGTATTTTGGAGAAAGTGAATAAGATTGCTATAGGATAAAAGTTAGTAATGTCTGTTAATTTAAGCCCTTTATGTAGTGGGATAATAAGTGACTTTTTCTAGACAGAGGGAAAGTGGAATTCCTGGACTGACCGATTGATAAGGGTCTAGACAAGATAAGCTATGCTGTTGTCTGCTATTTTAAGGTACTCACTTGGAAGGTCATTAGCTGAGGTAGAGCATGGTTTCAGTTTGGTTAAGAGTAGTTTTATAAAGTTTATGCATACAGGTTTGAAGGTGAAAGTAGATTAGGTGATATGTGGCTGTTGGGTTGAGAGAGGATTAGATGTTGGGAAAGCCTTGGTTAGAGATGCTATACTATCTAGGAAATAAGCGTTTAATTGTACTGTGGTTTTTGAGTGGTGAGTTATTGGGAGAGATGTTAGGGTTGAATATTTGGCCAGGATGCAAGATTTCTTTAACAGCCGTCCTGACTTTTTAGGGTTGTGTTTGCTATTATTCTGCAAGTTATTCTAGTAATTGTTTGTGTCTTCATTTATTTGCTTTTTAGCACAACTCCTAATCCTTCTGAAGTCTTCAAGATATTGTGGTGTTTTATATTTTTGTCATTCTTCCTATGTATTTTTTTATCTATCCTGCGTTAGCATTCTACTCTATTTTAGATAGCCAAATTGTATTATTTGTTTTTAGTCTCTTCCTTCTAGGAGGTGCAAGGCTATTTAGGATATTCAGGACAGTTGTACTGAATTCATTTACAGCATCATCTAAAGTGAGGATTTTTAGGAAGCTTCAGATAATAGATCATTGGGTAGTAATGAACATTACTGGGTTAAACTAGGAAGGGTTGCATGTTGTTTTATAAATATGTTTAACAGGACATGTGAGATGTCTGGTTTTTAATTTCTCCAAATCTTTTGATTTTCTAATACCATGACAGGAATGGGCCCCATTCCTAAGTCAAAGTATGATTAAAGTTCATGAAATTAGTACTGTTTCAATCTTTGATGTTAGCCAGAAGTGCTCTTCTCAGCACCCACAGTATGCCCAGTAATGACTCCTTCTGCAATTCATATGGAGTTGCATGTATCAGTAACATATCTAAATATGACTGTAGATTCTTTTTTATTTATAAGACCCATTGCTCCTACTAATATTGAAACTGTCTGGGTATCTTTCTTCCACACTGCTCTCATTTCTGCCTGCAAATCTTGATCTTTTATGACTTTGTGTCTCTCTGTATGCAAGACACTGTAGTCACTGGGTGTAGCAATTTCAATGATCAATGCTACTTTTGTCTTCTTTTCATAGGTTCATAGGTGTGTATTAGGCTAATAGCCCTGGAGCTTTGACAAGCCTAGCCCATAGAAGTGCCCTGGCATCATTCCGTCCGAAGTTAGTTCCCAGTGCCTCTATCAAGTAGAGCCACTGGAGTGATCCCTGGGGTGAACTTTCCATTTCCCATCCACTCATCAAGATTTCTCTTGAAGAGGGCCAGTGAGGTGCTCTGCTTGACATGTATGGGAAGCCTACTACAGAGCATGGGCAGTCTCTGGGTTATGAACCTGTCCCTCCAGCATGTTCTGTTGATTGTGGTAATGAGGTTGAGGTCTCTGGAGTGTGTGGTGCAGAGGGTTTGGGATTTCTTTAGATGTAGCATTTCTAACAGGGCTGGGTCAGACATGGCTTTGTAAGTCAAGCAGAGATCGCCTCTTAGTAGATGATATGAGACAGAGAATAGCTGGGGTTTTTTGAGTCTGTCTGTGTAGGACATGTGTTTAGGGCCTAGGATCCTCTTCTTGAGGTACTTTTGTGGCCTTTCCAGCTGTTGCGTGTGTCTAGTGAGGTACATGCCAAATGGGGCATTATACTCAATGAATGGCCTAATAAGGGAAGAGTAGAGATGATGACCTCTCTCTTCCTGGATGCAAAACCCTCGGTAATGAAATGTGCCACATAGAAGGACTTTCTGACCACAGTGGCAATGTGGTGGTCGAAGGAGAGGATGCTGTCAACCTGTGTCCCCAGATCTCTTATAATGCCTTCAGTGTTCAGTGGGCTCCCATCAATGTGGTAATTAGTGGGAACTGGAGTTTTTCCCAACTGGGATGACAACGCATATTTTGGCATTAAGCTTAAGGCCATGGTTTCGACACCAGTTATTGGTCTCAGTGAAGCCTCTCTGTAGGATGTCTATATCACTTGGGGAGTTAATAATGGTTCCCAGCTTGCAGTCATCTGTGAACTTGGTCAGTCAGAGTCCCTCCGTATTGGCCTGGACTTCTGAGAAGTAGATGCCAAACAGGAGAGGACCCAGGACTGATCCCTGTGGGACTCCACTTGTGACTGATCGGCAGTCTGACTTGGACTCCGCTACTTTCACACTGTGGATTCTATCAGTGAGCCAGTTTGCAACCCATCTACTAATATAGGGGTTGATGCCTAGTTTGATGAGTTTATCAATAATTCCTGAGTGGGGAATGGTATCAAAGGCCTTAGCCAGATTGAGGTAGGCTGTATGAACTGCCTTGCCCTCATCCATATCTCTGGTGACTGACTCAAAGAAATCAACCAGGTTGAGCAAGCATGATCTACCTTTTACAAAACCAAATTAATTGGGATCTAGAGTTTGGAGATTCCCTATATCCTTGTTAATTAGGCCCATGATGATGTGCTTCACAGCTTTACATATAAGACTTGTCAGGCTAATGGGGCAATAATTCCTAGTGTCTGTAGTCATTTCCCCTTTATGGAGAGGGATGACTGTAGCAGTGCACCATTCGGTAGGGACACAGTCTGAGGTGAGGCTGTGATTGAACAGGGCACACAGATGTGGTGCCAGTTCACTTTGCAGTTCATGTAGAACACATCCAGAGATATTGCTGGGTCCCACAGAAGCTGCATTCTTGGCCTTGGACAATGCAGCTTTAATCCGTGTTGCAGTAATGCTGGGTGCCTGACATTCCTTCAGTATTATGATTGGTCCTTTAGGGGGGAGAGAGGGGTAAAGTACGCACTGAATCTGTCGGCCAGTATGTTGGCAATATTTGTTGTCTCAGAGAAGGAGGTACCATTATGCAGTAACACAGAGCAAATCTGGGTATTGCCATGGAGATTCTTGATATAACTATAGAAGGCTTTGTGGTTGTTTTTAGTGTCTGCCACAATTCTACCTTCATAGCTGGCTTTAGAGGTTTTGATGAGGGATCTCAACTTTTTGTTGAGGCTAATAAGGAAGTTTTTCCAGTCTTGGGACTTCACCTTTTTCTGCAACAGTTTCTTTCTTCTGTAGTAGAGTTTATTAATGGCAGGGGACCACCAGATTGGCTTCCTTTTTTTGGAGGAGAGCATCTTGGTTCTGTTAGGTATGGCTAGCTCTGTGCATTTATTACATGTTTGTACAGTGTACTGGTGCATGATTCGGTAGTAATGCATCTATTTTCCATTGACATGGGTGCCGTGAAGTTAGCCACCTCTGTTTTTAGGAGTCCAAAGTCAGCTTTGGAGAAGTTTTTTATGGTGGTTACCTTTGCGTTGGGGTGTGGGTGAGATGTGGATTTCCATGGTGATTAGTTTGTGGACAGATCTAACCAGGGAGGAACTGACTATTGGTGTAGAGCAATGGTTGCCCATGTTAGTAATAACCAGGTCAAGGATGTTGCTTCCTCGAATGGAGGTAAGAATGAACTGGTTCAGAACATTGGAATTGATGAATTCCAGGAAGCGTTGGGCTAGTGTATTGGTGCATGAGTAGTTTTCCCAGTTGATGGAGGGGTAGTTGAAGTCACCTAGTATGAGAGTGTTGGGTTGGACCCTAACAGTTTCCAGGGTACTTAGGAACATGGAGTGAGAGTCTTGGGACATGGTTGGGGACCTAGAGCAGGCTGTTTTTAGGAGCCCAAAGTCAGCTTTGGAGAAGTTTTTCATGGTGATTACCTTTGGGGGGGGGGTGAGATGTGGATTTCCATGGTGATTAGTTGGTGGTCGGATCTAACCAGGGAGGAATTGACTATTGGTGTAGAGCAATGGTTGCCCATGTTAGTAATAACCAGGTCAAGGATGTTGCTTCCTATAGTGGGGGTAAGAATGAGCTGGTCCAGGGCATTGGAACTGATGAATTCCAGGAAGTGTTGGGCCAGCGTATTGGTGCATGAATAGTTGAAGTCACCTAGTATGAGAGTATTGGGTTGGACCCTAATAGTTTCCAGGGTGCTTAGGAACATGGATTGAGATTCTTGGGACTTGGTTGGGGACCTATAGCAGGCTATGACCTGAATCTCCATCTTACCCAATGTTAGTTGTACCTGAAGTATCTCAGATGCTTTATGCTGTGCTACTAGTCTGGAGGTGTGCATATCCTTTATGAATATGGAGACACCACCACCTTTGGAGCTTCTGTGCATGTTCAGGGGCCAAAATGTGTGGAATGAGTTATAGCCTGGTCAAGCAGAGGTGCTTTCTGCAGCTTTAAACTAGGTCTCCATTACAGCACAGATGTTGATGTTCTCCATTTTGAGGAGTGCTTCAAGCAAGTGCATCTTGAGATTTAGACTTCTAGGACTTGAGCAGCGTGACCCTCAGATTGCATTTATTTATAGCTGTTATGGTGTTAATTTGGTCTTTGGAACATCACCCATAAAAGGCTATAGTGATAGGCATATAGTGATAGGGGTGGCAAGATCCTTAGCCAGTATCCGGATACCCAGGGGTGACAGATGCAGGCCATCTCTGGCAGAACATCGAGGTCTGTCAATCATGTCATCCCAAGCAGGCAGATACTGTATCCCCTTAGAATGACACCAAAAACTTAGTCAATTGTTGAAGTCAATCATTTTCTGCTTGTACTGTGGTATCATTCTGGGAAACAGTAGGATGCTGCTCAGGACTAGGGTCATACCTGCCTGGACCACATAATCCGAGAGGTCCTCCATGTCTCTTTACATGTAGTCCAGGGAGGTGCATCTCAGGTAATTCACACCCACATGGACAGTGACAGAGTCGTACTTGTACTTGTTGTGGAGTGACCTGAGTGCGTGTGTTATCTGTCAGATTCTGGCACCTGATAGACAGCTGACTATACCTTCTCCTTATTCAACTTAGTGAGTGGGACATCAGTGTGCTTCACTATTGAGCCACATATGATTAGTGCATTGGGCAAGCTCTTTTGCCTTAGGGGCTTAGGTTCAGGGGTACACTGTGTAGGTGAGTTATGTGTCTTGTGGTTTGTTCTGTGTTGTGGTAGTCGAGTGTGTTTCTGCCTTGGAGGTCTCTGCTGTTTAGCTAGATTTCTATTAAGAGCCTCCGCAAAGATGGGTGCATGGTTTGTGTTTTTATATGAGGGCTGTGATGGTGGGTGTGCTGGAAGGCTATGTGTTGCATGTGGTGTGGTGCAGGTGTTGACCTTCTCCTCTTGACCAGCAATTCCAGTCTTGGCTTGAGAGTGCATGGCTTCCAATTTGGATATATAAGTACATCTCTCACAAGACTGAGTGTTGGAAGGTAAGAGGAGAGGGTTGTCTTTGTACATGAGGAAGCTGCTACACTGCCTCAGAATGCACAAGTTCACCAGGTTAATAGGAGAATGCACAGGGAACTGACCTTTAGACATGCCAGAAGGAATGGTCATTTTTACTAAGTACTGGAGCTGTTTCCTTATATATTCCTTTTACAGGAAAAATGTCACTCAAGGTGTCTGAGTCTGTACAGAGCACTGCCAAACACTTGAGGAGAAACTAATATATAGACCCTGAAAATTTAAGGATGAAGTATTTAGGCAGTTATTCTGAAGTTAGAAAGAAATCAAGCAGTGCTTACTGAAAAATAAAGAATTAGCTTGTCAAGAATGATGAAAAGACAGGAGTCCCATGAATGGCTACTGCCTGGCTGTTACTAATGCTGGTCTCAGCACAGCTTCACTCTGTTGGGATACAATACTTCTTTGCTTCTTCTCTCACCAGAAGCAAAATGTTAGCACCAAGCCCATGAAGAGAAGCAGGCCTCGACCTGTTTGGTGATCCACAGTCTTGTCCCAGATAATACAAGGGTCTGCAGGCTTGTAGTCTTTTTCTGGTAGATGTCTCAAATAGCAACCAGACCAATCAGGTATGTTAAGTACAGACACTCAATCTCCAACCATAAAGAGTCAGGAATCAATGCACTCTGCTCCTAATCTCACCAGGATCAGAATATAAGCACATATTCCAAGCGGTCACCTATAAAGCAGTTATTAGGCTTTCTTGTGATCAGCAGTCTCCAGGAAATAATGTAACTGCACTCCTTCTCTCACCAGGAGAAAACAGAAGCACTAATTCCAAGATGACTACTGAGAGGCAGAATGTGGGCTCCCCAATAACTGGTGGTCTTGCAATAGATGCTTAAAAGTAAGATGAAACAATGGTTTATCCTAAACACTGCAGTGTGCACTAGAGGATTTAGATGTGGAAGTAGGCAAATTAAGTTTTACCTGTCTAAAAAGTTAAGTTTTAGTGGAGAATCACTATTTTTAAAACAGCAAAATACATTGAAAGGGGGTGGTCACTTTTGTATTCTGTTACTATGGAATACAGTAGGATGGCCAATAAATCTAAATAGTTGAAAGGGAGTGATTTCACAAAATGATCATTTTTGTGACCACTATATCTGGTTTCCTCGCATCTATTTTTTGAACTGTGGGTAATGGGTGAGCCCATGTGATGTAGACTTCATAATTTTCAGTGATGCTTTATGGCTCATGTTTCCAGTGTTTTTTCAGCTACTTTAATATTATAATGTTTGCACAATTCCCAGTGCATCAGTCTTGCTACATTATTATGCCTTTCAGTATACAGTCCTTCTGTCATTACTTATGTCTCAACCAGCAACAAAGAGTGCAACTGTTTACAATTCTGTTTTACAAAACATACATTTGTCTGATTTTCCCACATGTTCAAAAGACTTTGGCAACCAACATAGGTTCATAGGTTCATAGGCATCTACTAAACTAATGGCCCTGGAGCCTTTACAAGCCTAGCCCATAGGATTACCCTGGCATCATGCCACCTGACCTTAGTTCCTAGTGCCTCTGTTGAGTAGAGACAGTGGAGTGATCCCTGGAGTGAATTTTCTATTTTCCATCCACTCATCAAGATTCCTCTTGAAGAGGGCCAGTGAGGTGCTCTGCTTGACATGTATGGGAAGTCTATTCCATAGCATGGCAAGTCTCTGGGTTATGAACCTCTCCCTCCAGCATGTTCTGTTGATTGTAGTAATGAGGTTGAGGTCTCTGGAGTGTGTGGTGCGGAGGGATTGGGATTTCTTTAGATGTAGCATTTCTAACAGAGCTGGGTCAGGCATGGCTTTGTAAGTCAAGCAGAGATTTCCTCTAAGTAAACGATACGAGACAGAAAATAATTGAAGTTGTTTGAGTCTATCCATATAGGACAAGTGTTTAAGGTCTAGGATACTCTTTGTGAGGTACTTTTATGGCCTTTCCAGTTGTTGCAGGTGTCTAGTGAGGTACATTCCAAATGGGGCATTGTACTCAATGATTGGCCTAATGAGGAAAGAATAGAGGTAGACAATGACCTCTTTCTTCCTGGATGCAAAACCCTTAGTAATGAGATGTGCCACATAGAAGGACTTTCTAACTACAGTGGCAATGCGGTGGTCAAAAGAGAGGTTGCTGTCAACCTGTGTTCCTAGAGCTCTTATAATGCCTTCTGTGCTCAGTGGACTACCATTGATGGGGGATGACAACACTTTTTTTGGCACTGAGCTAAAGGCTATGGTTCTGGCACCAGTCGTTGGTCTCATTGAGGCCCTTCTGTAGGATGTCAACATCACTTGGGGAGTTAATAATAGCTCCCAACTTGCAATCGTCTGCGAACTTTGTCAGCCAGAGTTTCTTCGTGTTGGCCTGGACTTCAGAAAAGTAGATACTAAATAGGAGAGGACCCAGGACCGAACCATGTGGGTCTCCACTCATGACTGTTCGACAGTCTGACTTGGAGTCAGCTACTTTCCCCCTTTCCCCCTGTCCTAGTGATATAGGTGTTGATGCCTAGCTTAATGAGTTTTTCTATGATTCCTGAGTTGGGAATGGTATCAAAGGCCTTGGCCAGATCAAGGTAGGCTGTATGAACCACCTTGCCTTCATCCTCAGCTCTGGTGACTGACTCAAATAAGTTGACCAAGTTGAGCAAGCATGATCTACCCTTCACAAAACCAAACTGTGTAGGATCCAGAGTTTGGAGATTCCCTATATCCTTGTTTATTCGGTCCATGATGATGCTTTCCATAGCTTTGCATACCAGACTCGTCAGGCTAATGGGGCGATAGTTCCTGGGGTCTGTAGTCACTCCTCCCTTGTGGAGAGGGATGACAGTAGCAGTGTGCCATTCAGTAGGGACAAAGCCTGAGATAAAGCTGTGATTGAATGGGGCACACAGGTGAGGTCCTAGTTCACTCTGTAGTTCATGTAGAACACAGCCAGGGATATTGTCAGGTCCCATAAAAGCTGTATTCTTGGTCTTGGACAGTGCTGTTTTAACCTGTGCAGCAGTAATAGTGGGTGCCTGGCAATCTACTGGTATTTTGCTTGGTCCTTTGGGGGGGTGGAGAGGGGCAAAGTTGGCACTGAATCTGTCGGCCAGTATATTGGCAATATCTGTTGGCTCGGTATAGGAGGTACCATTGTGCAGTAGCTCAGAGCAAATCTGGGTATTGCCATGGAGATTCTTTACATAACTATAGAAGCGCCTTGTGGTTGTCTTTACTATCTGCTGTAATTCTGTTTTCATAGCTAGCTTTAGAGGATTTGATGAGGGATCTCAACCTTTTGTTGAGGCTGATAAGGGAGTTTTTCCAATTTTGGGGCTTCACCTTATTCTGCATCAGTTTCCTCCTGCTGTTGTAGAGTTTGTTTATAGCAGGGGACCATCAGATTGGCTTCCTTTTTTTGTGTGTCCTGCTTCTTGGTTCTATTGAGTATGGCAAGAGCCATGCATTTGTGTACGTGTTCATACAGTGCATTGGTGTATGATTCAGTGGTCATGCAACTATTCTTCATTTGGATGGGTGCCGTGAAGTTTGCCACCTCTGTTTTTAGGAGGCCAAAGTTAGCTTTTGAGAAGTTTTTCATGGTGGTTACCTTTGTGGGAGGTGGGTGAGAGGGATGTGGATTTCCAAGGTGATTAGTTTGTGGTCAGATCTAACTGAGGAGGAGTTGACTATTGGTGTAGAGCAATGGTCACCCATGTTAGTAATGACCAGGTCAAGGATGTTGCTACCTCTAGTGGGAGTAAGAACGAGCTGGTCCAGGGCACTGGAATTAATGAATTCCAGAAAGCGTTGGGCAATTGTATTGGTACATGAGTAGTTTTCCCAGTTAATGGGGGGGTAATTGAAGTCGCCCAGTATGAGAGTGTTAGGTTGGACCCTAATATTCTCCAGGGTGCTTAGGAACATGGAGTGTGAGTCTTAGGACATGATTGGGGACCTATAGCAGGCTATGACCTGAATTGCTTTCTTACCCTATGTTAGCTGCACCTGAAGTATCTCAGATGCATTATGTTGGGCTACCAGTCTGGAGGTGTGCACATCCTTTATGAATATGGAAAGACCACTGCCTTTGGAGTGTCGGTCCAAGTTCTTGGGCCAAAAGGTGTGGAATGAGTTATAGCCTGGTAGTGCAGGGGTAGTTTTGTTGCCTTGAAATAGGTCTCTGTTACAGCACAAATGTTGATGTTCTCCATTTTAAGGTGTACTTTGAGTGAGTGCATTTTGAGATTTAGACTTCTAGCATTGAGCAGCATAACCATCAGATTGCATTTGTTTGTAGCTGTTATAGTGGTAATTTGGTCTTTGGAACACTGCCTAAAAAAGTCACTATAGGTGGCAAGAGCCTTAACCAGTATCTGGAATCCCAAGGGTGACAGATGTGGGCCATCTCTGCCAAAGCATCGAGGTCTGTCAGTCATGTCATCCCAGGCAGACAAATACTGGATCCCCTTAGAATGACACCAGACAATTGTTGAACTCAATCATTTTCTGCTTGTACTGTGGTATCATTCTGGGTGATGGTAGGATGTTGCTCAGGGCTAGGGTCATACCCACCTGGGCTACATAATCCGAGAGCTCCTCCCTGTCTCTTTTCATGTAGTTTAAGGAGGTACATCTTAGGTCATTGACACCCACATGCACAATGACAGAGTCATATTTGTATGTGTTGTTGATGGACCTGCGTTCGTGCTTTATGTGGTGGATCTTGGCACCTGACAGGCAGCTGACTGTTACTTTTTCCTTATTCAACCTAGTGAGTGGGACATCAGTGTGCCTCACTATTGAGTCATTTATGACTAGGCTGTTTTGCCTTAGGGGCTTTGGTTGAGTGTCACACTGTTTAGGAGAGTTATGTGTCTCGTGGTTAGTGTTGTGTTGTGGTTGAGTGCATTTCTGCCTTGGAGGTCTCTGCTGTTTGGGTACATTTTTATTGAGAGTCTCAGTGAAAGTGGGTTGTGGTTTGTATTTTTATGTGAAGACAGTGCTGGTGTGTGCTCTGGAGGGCTATTTGTTCCATGTGGTGTAGTGTAAGGGTTGACCTTCTCCTCTTGACCAGCTAGTCCGGTCTTGGCCGTTGAGTGCATGGCTTCCAATTTGGATATATAAGTGCACCACTCGCAAGTCTGAGTGTTGGGAGGTAAGAGGAGAGGGTTGTCAGTGTACATGAGGCGGTTGCTACATTGCCTCAGGATGCCCAGGTTCACCAGGTTAATAGGAAAAAGCACAGGGAACTGACCTTTAGACATGCCTGGAGGGGTGGGCATTAATAATAAGTAGTGAAGCTGTTTCCTTGTAGAACGTTTAGTGCTGGTAACACTTTTATGTGCTACAATAATTGCTACAAGAAGTCTGGCAAAGTGCTCAACTAATAAGCTAGTAAAAGTGCAGGAGAGGAGAAAACTAGCAGATCTAAGAGAAAAATTGAAGACCAACTTTGGCACCGCTCAGAAGCTTGCAAGCAGTTCTGGATACAGCAAATCTGTATGTGGACTAGAATAGTTGCAGGAAAGGCGGGAAACAAGTGAAAACATGGGCTTTTAAACCAGAAAGTTGAAAGAGATGGAAAAACTGCCCAAACGGGCAATAAACTACAATTTCTGGGCCAGAAACCACTCCTATTGTGGTAGATAGGCTATCTAGTGCTTACCACTCCCACTGATAAGCTAGAAGGTTTCCCTCCAGCACAGAAAGGCTTGGGGGGCTCAGAAGCTTGCTGACAGTCCTGGAAACAACAAATCTGTATCTGGACTAGACTAGTTACAGGAAAGTTGGGAAATAAGTGCAAACATGGGCTTTTAAACCAGAAAGTTAAAAGAGATGGAAAAACTGCCCCAACAGCCAATAAACTACAATTTCTGGACCAGAAACCACTCCTCTTATGGTAGATAGGCTACCTAGTGCTTACCACTCTGACTAATTAGCTAGAAGGCTTCAATCTAACACAGAAAGGCTTGGGGGCTCAGAAGCTTACCAACAGTCCTGGATACAGCAACTATGTATCTGGACTACACTAGTTACTGGAAAGGTGGAAACAAGAGCAAATGCGGGCTTTTAAACACAAAAGTTGAAAGAGATGGAAAAACTGGCTAAACGGCCAATAAGCTACAATTTCTGGGCCAGAAACCACTCCTCTTGTGGTAGATAGGCTACCTAGTGCTTACCACTCCCACTGATAAGCTAAAAGGCTTCCCTCCAACACAGAAAGGCTTGGGGGCACAGAAGCTTACCAAC
The DNA here is from genome assembly GCF_019279795.1 of Protopterus annectens. Lineage (NCBI taxonomy): Eukaryota > Metazoa > Chordata > Ceratodontiformes > Protopteridae > Protopterus > Protopterus annectens. Next base: position 1,905,359,273 of record NC_056737.1, read on the forward strand.
AGTCCTGGATACAGCAAATCTGTATCTGGTCTAGACTAGTTACAGGAAAGGAAGGAAACAAGCTTAGATTTTTTTTCCAGAAAGCAGCTAAAACAGCACTAAACAATTCAAGTGCAAGTGCAAGCTAGCACACTTGAGTGTGTAGCAGTATTAAAGCAAATACAGTTTAAATATATGCAATTTATTCCATGTATGTAGTCCAATATCTTGGGCCACTGTAACCTTTCATCTTTTGGTTTGAATTTTCCTCTCCTTAACCATTCCTGTGTTTGATCCTGATCAACATGAGGTTATTCTAAGAGTTTTCTTTACTTGCAACTATACTTATGCATTTTCCACAATGTTTGCCTTCTCATCTGATACTTCACCTTATATTCTTTCTTTTGTTTTTTGACACATTCAGTTGCTGCCTGATTTTTATCTAATTCTGTTTTGATTTCCATTCCCACTTGACGCTGATATGCTTCTGCTAGACTAAGCAGGGAAACCATCTTGGATTGATTTTCCTCATGTTTCAAAACTTTCACTATGTTTGCAGTCCCACGATTGCAGATCTATACATGTAATCACTTTCAAGGAGGCCCATACCTTCTTCAGAATGGGGAATATATAATCTTGGTATGCAATAATTTTTATGAATCATTTGATGAGCATGTAGCATCCTTCTTTTTTTACTGTCTAATCTATCCAACACCTTTTGGAGCATCACTCCAAAACTGGAAGTTAGGACAGGTAGAGCGAATTGGTTTATAGCTTGAATTGTGTTACTATTTGTTACTAGATGTCAACGCTGTTTTCAGGATTAATTGAAGTCTTCTAAAATATTCCTTACTGAGTTTTATTTACATTTGTTCAGGTTTTATTGTTGATCCTTCATCATTTCCCAAATATTTATATTCAGATTTGTTCATGTTTTATTGCTGATCCTTCATCATTTGGGAAATATTTATGCACTCCCTCTTGCTCATGTTCTTTTATATCACATTCTTGTCCCCAACTGATGTTTTCTTAGTGCTGCAGCTTTCCTGCTTTTAGGGTTGCTTTTGCACATTTATCAAGTTCAAATGACATTCTTATATCATCTGAAAAAGTTTTGACTTTGTGCTTTCAGTTCTTCATCTGATGAACTATGCAGTTTTAAATCACTACAAAGAGAAGATGAGAAGTATTTACACTTTGTTGCTTTCTAGGGGACAAATTATAGCCATGACCTAATCTGTTGAGCAGACAGCTTAATGGATCAAGGCAGTGGTTCCCAAACTTTTTAAATTCTTGGCTCCCTTGCTGAATCCAGGTTTTCCCAATGTGCCCTCTGCAGCATGCATAAAGTGCATATTTCATTTATTTATTTGACATTTGTTTAATGAGGCTGCCTGACTGGACTAGGAGACCTGGGGATAAAAGCTCAAAAGTACAATAAAAAGACAATTACCAAAAAAAAGTGTACACTCTGCTTAAAAGCATAACACTGATCTACTATGGTTGAGAGGTAAGCAAACCTAATGGCAAGCTTATTAACTTTAAGTTTATAAGAGCAATATTTAAAATCTGTCCCTATTATTTGGCTCTGTCCAGCATACCTCTCAACTGTATAGATTTTTGCAGAATGTACAGATTTCTTCCTCATATTTTTGGCCTTTTTCTCATAAAATTGGTGTTTTCTGGCAAATTACTGGCAGATCATTGCGGTTGAAGTCAGAAACTAATGACAGACAGCTGAGTTTCATACTTCATACCCTTCAGAAAATTCATGCTAATGCAAAACCTGCATTTCTATTAACCTCTTAAAAAATCTAGACAAAGCCTAAAATGATGGGGGGACAAATAGGGACAGATTTTAAATATTGCTCTTACAAACCTAGAAAGTTGATATAATAATAGGTTTTGCATTAGGATCAATTCTCTGAAGGATGTGGAGTCTTAACCTCAAATGTTTGTCATTATTTAATGACTTCAATCCTCAATATTTTGTCAGAAAAGTACAGATTCCAGGAGTAACACACCAAAAATATAAGGCAAAAATCTGGACATTCTGTGAAAATCTGTACAGCTGAGAGGTGTGAATCACACACACACACACACACACACACACACACACACACACACACACACACACACACACACACACAGTCACTTCCTCATTCATACCTGCATTCACTCACACATCGCTCTCTCTCTCTCCCGATCAAACACACACAGTCACTTCCTCATTCATACCTGCATTCACACATACATCGCTCTCACTCTCTCCCAATCAAACACACACACACACAGTCACTTCCTCATTCATACCTGCATTCACTCACACATCGCTCTCTCTCTCTCCCGATCAAACACACACAGTCACTTCCTCATTCATACCTGCATTCACACATACATCACTCTCACTCTCTCCCAATCAAACACACACACACACACACACACACACACACACACACACACACACACACACACACACACACACACACACACACACACACACACACACACAGTCACTTCCTCATTCATACCTGCATTCATTCACACATCGCTCTCACTGTCTGTTACACCCACACGCCACATACCCACTTACACATTCATTCATACATCACTCTCACTCTCCCGATCTCACACCCACATGCCACACACCCACTTACGCATTCATTCATACATCCCTGTCACTCTTCCAATCTCACACATACACAAACATAGTCGCTTTCTCATTCATACCTGCGTTCACTCACACATTGCTCTCACTCTTCCAATCTCACACATACACACACAGCCACTTCCTCATTCATACCTGCATTCATTCACACACACACACACACACACACACACACACACACACACACACACACACACACACAGCCACTTCCTCATTTATACCTGCATTCACTCACACATCATTTTCACTCTCCTGATCTCTCTCACAAACACACACACACACACACACACACACACACACACACACACACACACACACACACACACACACACACACACACACACAGCCACTTCATTTATTCCTGCATTCACTCACACTCACTGTGAACTAATAAGCGTAGCTGCAAAATAAACCACAAACTGTTCGCGGTTTATTTTGCAGCTAAGCTTATTAGTTTGTGGCGCCCCTGTGAGGAAGCTGCAGTTTGGGAACCCCTGGGTCAAGGGCAAGACAAAAGAACAGTGGCTACAGAGAGTCACCCTGGAATATCCCCTTTTAATTTTTATCCCTGTAATAATAATTTGTCCTTTATCATGGCTTAACTGCAGATGGTTTGCCACTGTTTCATGGTCTCTGTGATGTAGTTATCAGTGCAGGGTGTATCTTATACATTTTAAGCACTCTTTTATCCATGAATGTGTGATACTCTCAAATGCTTTTTTGTAGTCTATCCATGACATACTTAGATTCTTCCCCTTTTTACAGTTCTCCAGTATGACTTTAACAACAAATGATCCTTTATTCCATATGACCTTCTTTTATTACCCTTTTGTTCTACTACCATAATTGAGTTTTCTTCTAAATGACTAATTCCAGTGTATAGTTTATACATTGTTGGAAGGCAAGTTATTGGTCTATAATTTTTAGGGTAGCTTGCATGTTTGCTCTTAGGAGCACTGTTTTTCCTGTTGTTAGCCAGGCTGATGTCTGTTCGGGGTGCACATATAAATAGTTCTTGCTCATAGCAAAATCTTCATGCAAAGATGTTAATACTTTTAACCAGAAGTTAGGTACTGCATCTGGGCCAGGGTTTTTTCCAGTTAGAGGCTTTTCTTAACTTTGTTTCAATCTCTCTGGCCTTTACTTCATCCCGTTTCATATCCTGTAAATTTAAACTTCTTATTCTTTCTCTTACTTCTTCTATCCATTTAGCATCTTTGTTATGTTCCACAGGATCTTCACAAATATTTCTCTAAAATGTATCTGTTTCTTCTTTTTCTGGAGGGGGGGGGGTCTTTCAATTTCTTTTACCTGGTTTTCCAGTTCTCTATAAAACTTTTTTGGGTCATCAATAAATTGCTTATTTTGTACTTTTCTTTTATATTTATCAGTGCATCTTCTCAGTTTTACTGCCTGTGCTGATATTTTAGTTTATTACTTGTGATAGTGCACAATAAATCCTTATTCGTTATAATACTATGCATTGCTTTTATCGTATCTATCTTTCTGAGTATTTTTTTTTATCTGTTCCCTCTTCTATACTCTTCTAACAGTGGCACTTCTTGTCTTAATTGCTTTATAGTTTTCTCTATTCGAAACTTCCATGATGGCATTCGCTTTCTCCCCAATTTTCAGTTACTACCCTGTGCTCTTGTGGTAGGACTTTATCTGTTATTAATCTAGCTGCACAGTAATGCATCCTGTTTACTTCTGTTACATCGCATGGATCTCTATGTATAGTCCTAATTATTGTGTTCATTTGTTTTATCAAACTTCTAACTTTTTGGGTTTTATTGATCCTCCGTAGTCTATTTCTTTCATTGATCTTAATGTGTCTATCCATCTCTATTAAATCAAGCAACTCTTCTCTTAGATCATTTTCTTCTAAACTGAGGGCAATTCTTAGTTCTCCATTTCCTGCGGACATTCTATAGAAAGTTCCAGAGCATCTTCCTGTGCCACATTCTCTTCAGTTTCACCCTGTGTCATTTGTTACTCATTCATATGGGAACTCACTGGCCTGTCACTCCACAGCATTGACTATGTCAGAGTTGCCACAGTTTCCTGTTCTTTCCCTTGCTCCATAGCTCCACCTAAACATTTTTACTGGTTTCCTATGGGAGGGTCATATGTCAGCTGATTAGCTGCTACCCACTCCACTGGTTTCTCCTTAATCAAAACTAAAAGAATACTGAAGGAAAACATTACACATTAACTTCATATCCTATCTGTTAAACAGGATGCAATTTATGAGAGGAGAAATCCACATATTAAAATATTAGATCTGCTTGTACCCAATTATTATAAGCTGAAATAAAATATGTGCCCCAATTTGTCAACACAAGGGACCAATTAATTATTACTGAAGTCACATGCCACCAGTCAGCACCCTAAATGTTCCAACAGTCGTCTAATCTTTCATAACAAATACAGTCCCTCTTTAAATTAACATGTAAATATAAAGCAATCAAAATAAAAGATTCTTGACCTAGATAAAGCCTGATTGCTAAGCATTAAGTGCATCTGGATCATGTGAAATTTCAGTTCCCAAAATGAAGATTCCTCTTTCAACAAAATTATTAGTCCACCTCTGACCCTCTTGCTATAGCTATCATTTATAACCACTTGCCCTGTTGGAAATGTAATCCTACAGAGATTAAAATCCCTATACCAAGATTATGTCAAATAAATATACTCTTGTTTCAATTTGACAAGACAAAAACATTTTTTAAAATGTTGTTGTTGTTTGTCTTTTGGCTGTTCCCGGTTAGGGGTCGCCACAGCGAAACTCCGGTCCGCTAATGATTGGCAGTAGATTTTCACGAACGCCAAGGTGCCAGCTCAACTTTCAACCTTCAATGAAGGTACGGCCATTTACACATGTTTTTCGAATGTCCACCCAACCGCGGGGAGGACATGCAGACTCCACACAGAAGGCACTCCCCGCACTCTAGCCGAGAATCAAACAGGAGAACCTCTTGCTGTGAGGTAACAACACTACCGCTGCACCACCGCAGATTAAAAATGTTTTTTAAAATAATTTTAAATATTAAGTGTATCAGAATTAATTTTTACCATAAAGAGTAATATGAACATGTTATAAATCTCCATCATAAAAATGTAAATTAAAAAAAAAAACAACAAATGCAATCTCCATGAATTAAATATATAAAACTCACTTAAATTTTCTTGGAGTATGGCACTTGCACTCATACTGGATATTTAAATTTACTTGTGCTACCCATTAGTAACAGTTAACCAGACATAGCAAGCAATCCAAATGAGTGACAGCTAATAAAATAAAGAAGAAGGCTTCCAAGCTGGAAAAAGTCACAGTTGCAATGTAAAAAAATGTAGTTTCTCACCCTACAACAGAAAAAAGACATTTTCAGTTAAGCAACAATGTTTTCTAGTTCAGACATGGAATGCTTGCGAAGTACAGGAACTGTAGCATACTTGATTATTTGAGATCAACAGGTTCAATCAAAGAATAACAATTAACCACATTATACCTAGGGTTAGGGACAGTCCCTCTTTGGGCAGTTGTGTCCTGACAAAAAATTAAAAAAATGGCAAATGTCCTGAGATTTTAGGACAAAATTATTTCCTATATTTTATGTAATAGTTGCATGAAACAGTTATTCTGTATCTAAAATACCTAAATGTTATAAGAAACAGAATAAGCAACTAAAATGCTACAAGAATAAGCTTTTATTTAGGCAAAAAAGTTAAGTTCTATCCTTTGTACTGACCGTGGGTATGTGTCAGCCTGTAAAATTTGATGTTTGTACCGAAAATGTCCCACTTTGGCCATTTGAAAAGGTGGCAACCCTACATTATACTAAGGAACAGAGATGAGTGATCACTTATAAAGTTGAATGAGCAAGTTCACAAGCTGTAAGACATGTTACTATATGTTGCTATGATGTAGAAAGCTATAGTTACTTACCCTACAGCAGAAAAGAGGTATTTGTGGTTAAGTAACAATGTACTGTCATACAGGCATAGACTATTTCTCTAATGCATGGTAGAAAAGCAGAAAGCATGAATTAATATTTTTAAAAAAATATGTTGTTGTGGTTTATGATTCTATCCCAAAGTCACTGTTCAGCCAAAAATATGATAATGGAACATATGATAAACCACAAACAATAGCCATAATTTTGTTTTTAGATGTGCATACCTTTCTGGTATTTCTGTTAAAGCTCTATACCTATTCGAAAGGCAGTCCAAAGAAATCAGTCAACGTAGATACAATGAACAGTAAAAAATGAATAATAATCCACTTGAGTTGAATGTAAACAGTTTTAATTAAGCGCTTTTCATCGCTGACAAATAGAGCGACTTCTTCAGATTAAAAGTTCTAAGACAAACGGGACAAATAAAAAGTGTTTCAATAATTACAACAATGAAACCATGTGATAAAATTGTCAAATCGTATTCTACATTTCATTACTGACTAATTAAGTTAAATCATGATATATATATATATAATTGCAATCTATTTTACATAAGGAGGAATGTTAATAATGCTTTGTCAGTGCACTACATTTCTGTATATGCTGAAGCAACTTGTGGGTCGTTGTTTTTTCTTTATATCTAGTTTGTTTGTCGTGGTCTGTATGGCTTCAGGCAACTCTTCGATTCCTTACAGTCCGGTACTGATAGCACCATCACAATCGAGTGAAGACATATCGTTAACGGCGTTAATAAATGCATTAACGCAACGTGTCGACGCACTATCACAACGCTTCGACACGCAGCAATCTCAGCAATTACAAACTGCAGCAAGGACTATAACGGTCATGGGAGCAACAAGACCGGTACAAACAGATGACAACGGAGGTGTTTCGGGTCTAGCTTTGAATGGACACACCGGTGGACATTTAACTAGACAGAATATGTCTAATATTAACAACGAAAACAACACGGCAACTAACAATAACAGCAGCAATGGTACACAGAATGGCGTTGGTGGGCTTCATTGTACCTTTCATTTTGAAACTTGGATTAATGACACGCGTAATCTGAGTTTCCAACAACAAAATACTGAAGGGCAACAAGCTGACAACGCAGGCAATGTCCAGGTTAGTTCCATTACTATTACTGACAATTTAAAGCTGTTGGATGTAAAACTTTTAAAACTTAAAAAACTTCAGCTGGAAGTTAACAACTTCCAGGAATGCATTCGAGAACAGTTAGTTCCAAAGGGTTTGCGTCGGCATATTTACCCTACAGGATTAATAAAAGACTCGTTGTTCCATTTGGAACTTATTAGCCTTTTTGATCAACAAGGTCTAGCGTTGATGGAGTTAATAGTGAAGCACTACAACATTCAAATTTCTGAGCTTTCAGAAGAAGTTTGTGAGCTCAATGTTACTATAACTGACCATATTGACTTTAATAGATATAAATTCGAGCATGAAAGATGTTTTTCCAGTATTGAACAATTACTGGAAAGGCTCAAATCCAATAAAGTTAGAAAATTAAACAGGGATCGTGTAGCTTACGAGAATGGGGTTGCCTACCCTCAACCACCTTTATCACAAGTGGGAAGGGCAAATGTAAGAAATCAAAACAACGATGAGTCCAACATAGAAACTGATAATGAACTGATTGAGGGCAACAACAGTGGTACTGACAACACTGTGAGACGCAGTGAGCGTATACGAGCAAATAACAACAGAAGCTCACTAGAACAAGGAACAACACTAGCCCCTTCCCATAACCAAAATTCATTGAATTTTCACAAGGACTCCAATTCTGGGGCAATTCCGAAGAAGTTCAGTGGGCAAGCGAAAAACAAGTTTCGCAAGAACAACAAGCGCAGGAACTAATTCAAGTATTACATAATGGTGTTACCATCCTTAAAAATAAAACGGGTGACTTCCATATTTATAATTATTCATCTATTGAAGTCAATCCAGTTTTAATTGAAGTTCTTGCAAAAGGTTATACATTTATACCAGGTAGGACTTTGGATATTGCCCACACAATCAGTGATTTGAAATTGTTTGTAAGAAAGCTTAATCTAAAGGTCTTACTTGGTAATGTTACACCTTATGTTCCAGATTTTTCTGCAACATTTCATATTCTGAGTACTTTTAACCCACCACTCCATCCCTTGCTTAACATTTTTGAACTGATGACTGAGTTGGATTTGAGACACTATACTAAGAATGTTTTTCATACAAGGAATAGGGGACCAACTAATATTAGTAGTGAGGAACTAGCAGCATTAAATTTATTTACAAAATTAAAAATTCGGGCTGTTAAACCCGATAAGGGAGGTGGAATTGCTTTGTTTGACAATACTGAATATGTAAAAAGAGTTGAAAAGTTACTAAACACCGTTGCATATTCAAAAGCATCAATTAATGAAGTAAATACAGCTTATAAACATATTAATGGTTACATCAATGATTTGCTTATTGATGCAAAGATAGACACTAATACATATAATTATATGAACATGTTATGGCCAAAAACTCCAGTCCTCTTCGCGATTCCAAAAGTTCATAAAAATCTGGAAGACCCACCGCTTAGACCCCTTATTGATGGCAGGGGATCCATCACATACCCATGTGCGAAAGTAGTTGATGAGATTTTGAAAAAATACTTGGCTAGTGAAAAACAAGTGTGTAAGGACTCATGGACATTCTTAGAGAACATTAATTCTCTACCATTTCACCAACAATATAATTTTTTAACTATAGATGTTAAAGATCTATACACATCTATACCACACTTAGATGGGTTAGAATGGACCAGTTTGTTCCTTCACACCAAGAATGCGTCTAGCCAAGAAATTTGCTTGGTAGAAGTACTACTGGATATTATTCTAACAAACAACTACTTTATTTTTAACAACAATTTTTACCTTCAGAAACAGGGGGTAGCCATGGGGTCCCCTTGTGGGGCAAGTTTTGTCAATAGCGTAATGGCATATTGGGAGAGGAACTTCTTATTTAATAAAACAGAAAGAATGTTAAACATTATGTATTATACAAGATTTTTAGACGACATCTTTATATTATTTAATGGTAATAAAGAATCAGCAGTTGATTTTATGGAATACATAAATTCTACAACCGACTTCTTAATTTTTACATACAACTATCAGGATACCAGTATTGATTACTTAGATGTCCTTCTATTTAAAGATATTGATAATACTCAATTTTGTTCAAAAATACATAGAAAAGATACATATTGTAACGCATTCTTGCACTTTACAAGTTCACACCCAAAACATCAAAAAAGATCAATTATAAAGGGGCAAATGGTGAGGGCAGCGAGGATGACATCACGAGATCAAGATTTTCTAGAAGAATGTAAACTTTTAGAGAAAATGTTTAAGCAAAGAGGTTATCCCCCATTATTGATTCAGTCAATTTTTGATGAGATTTTTATTAAAAGAACTAGTGGATGTTTAAACCCTATTTTAAACAAGAAAACATCCACGCTTATTATTTTTGAAAATGAATTGAATAATGAAAATAATGCTGTTAGACCAATATGTAATCAGATACGACAAGAAAACAAAGAAAACACAAACATGTTTGAATATTCGTTCATCACTACTTTTTGCAGAGATAGTGAAACAGTAAAATGGATACTCTATAAGAACTGGGTATTATTAAAATATGATAAAACCTTAATGGAAAAGCTAGACCAAAGACCAAAAATTATTTTCAGGAAAGGTAAAAATTTGAAACAAATTATGGAAACCAGCAACATTAATAACAATATCCCTACACACTTGAAAGGGATGACAATTTGTGGTAATTGTAACATGTGTAAATACATGAACATTGGTTATTCATGGAGTATTAACAATCTAAACTACCGTTTGAGACACAATTTCAATTGTAACTCAAAAATGGCAGTATATGTTGCTTTATGTTCATGCAATGCGTTCTATATTGGAAAAACTGAATGCAGATTGAAGGAAAGAGTGTATGAACATATTTATGCTATTAACCACAATAATAATAGTAATGCGCTTGCTAGGCATATTATACTACACCCACTACATAAATTTTCCTTTAAGGCTATAGACCAGATAAGCTACGATATTAGGGGCGGACCGTTCAATCTAATTCTTGAAGAACGTGAGCTTGAATGGCAGTTTAGAACAAACGCATTTTGTGAACCAGGCCTTAATGAAGGATGTAACATTAAATGTTTACTTAAACTAAGGAGTATAAGAAGGTAACTTAAAAGTAACTAAAGTATTTAAAAGAACCTAGTGGATGAATTGATTTCATTTGGTTTAACTTTATAACCATAATCTATGGTTAAATGAATAACCTAGGGTAATACAATTTATATATTATTAAACGTCTTTGGTACAGCTTACTGCTGGCACCTAGTAGTATTAATTTTAGAAGTATATATTAGTTTATTCCAAACAAAAAATAAAAATTAATCAAAAAATTTTTATTTGACTTTTATACACCATAACAAACTGCATATAAATGTTATGTAAATGCTATAAAACTATTAAACATAACATAAGTAATTTTATTCATAACAAGTTTTTACGTACATTGAGTGTTTGAACACATTTTTAGTTGTAGGGTAAATTAAATGCATTATGTTTTCTTGTGTATTAGTATTTACTGAATATTTTCCTCAGTACACAATTTTTCTGCATACAACCAGCCTAGTTAACTTTAAATTTTAAACTTTAATGGTTAACACAGTGTATTATGGTTCTAACTTGTTTTTAACTCACTAATTAACACGTATAGAGAGGATGTTTAAACATCGGATGATGTTTATTGAACATAATACAAACAAAACCTATTTACTGATTGTTAGTTTTGTTGTGTTTATTGTGAACGTAGGTGACATACATAGAAATGTAGTGCACTGACAAAGCATTATTAACATTCCTCCTTATGTAAAATAGATTGCAATTATATATATATATATCATGACTTAACTTAATTAGTCAGTAATGAATTGAAGAATATGATTTGATAATTTTATCACATGGTTTCATTGTTGTAATTAGTGAAACACTTTTTACTTGTCCCGTTTGTCTTAGAAGTTTTAATCTGAAGAAGTCGCTCTATTTGTTAGCGACGAAAAGCGCTTAATTAAAACTGTTTACATTCAACTCAAGTGGATTATTATTCATTTTTTACTGTTCATTGTATCTACGTTGACTGATTTCTTTGGACTGCCTTTTGAATAGTGCTGAAGCAACTTGTGGGTCGTTGGTTTTTCTTTATATCTAGTTTGTTTAAAGCTCTATACCTGTAAGTAACTGGTCTGCTCTACTTTTTGCAGCAACAATGCACCCATTCCAATCTAACTGGTGTGCACTTGAAGATCAATGGCTGAGTGACCTCTTAAATTTCAGAGATGGTACTTTACATCTATAACAAGCCTTTTTTGGCAATTTTGTAACAATTCAGCACTCTTATCTTGCTCTGTAGGTCAAAATCAACTTATAGGTTCATAGGTTCATAGGTAGGTACTAGGCTATCTGCCCGAAGGCATTTAGAAGCCAAGCCAGAATGTGTTGGCTTTCACTGCCCCCTTAGATTAGTTTCCTGTGCCTCTGTCCAGCAAAGCCACTGAAGTGATCCCCATGGTAAACTTTCTGTTTCCCATCCACTTGTCAAGGTTTCTCTTGAAGAGGGTTAGTGAGGAGCTCTGCTTAATGTAGATTGGAATCTTGTTACAAAGCATGGGAAGTCTCTGGGACAGGAATCTATCCCTCCAGCATGTCCTATTTATTGTTGTGGTGAGGTTTAGATCCCTAGAGCATGTGGCTCAAGGGGGTATGGTTTTCTTTAGGTGGAGCATGTCCATCAATTCTGGGTTGGACATGGCCTTGTATGTCAGGCAGAGATCACCTCTGAGTAGGCAGTATGCAACCAAGTACAGCTGGAATTTCTTCAGTCAAGCTGCATAGGGCATCTGTTTGAGGTCAGTGATCCTCTTGGTGAGGTACATCTGTGGTCTTTCCAGCTGTTGCATGTGTCTTGTAAGGTACATCCTAAATGTGGCGTTGTATGATGGGTCTGATGAGTTATGAGAGGAGGGGCACAATGACCTCTCTTGATCTAGATGGATTAGGTGGGTCACATAGAAGGATTTTCTAACCACTTTGGCAATGTGATTATCAAAGAAGAGATTACTATCTACTTGGGTCCCCAGATCCCTTATTACATCTTCCATATTTAGGGGACTACCACCTATGTGATAGTTTGCGGGCACTTTGTTTTTTCCAAAGGGGATGACTATGCACTTTTTGGAATTTAGCTTGAGGCCATGATTTTGACACCAGGTATCCATCTCAGTGAGACCCTTTTGGAGGATGTCAGTGTCAGCTGGAGAGTCAATTATAGCCCCTAGTTTGCAGTTGTCTGTGAACTTGGTCAGCCATAGTCCTCCTGTGCTTGCCTGTACTTCTGAGAAGTATATGCCAAACAGGAGGGTTCCTAGGACTGAGCCCTGGGGAACACCACTTGTAACCGGTTTAGAGTCAGACCTAGCTCCCGCAACTCCCACCATGTGGGTTCTGTCTGTGAGCAAGTTGGCAACCCATCTTGTGACATAAGGGTTTATGTTCAGACTGGTGAGCTTCTCTATAATACCAGAATGGGGAATGGTGTCAAAGGCCTTTGTGAGGTCTGGGTAGGCTGTGTGTACCACCTTTCCCTCTTCTAAAGCCTTGGTAACTGTCTCAAAGAAGTCCACCAGGTTTAGGAGGCATGGTCTATCCTTAAAAAAGCTGAACTGGGTGGGGTCCAGTGTTTGGCGGTTCCCAATGTCTCTCTTAATGAGTTCCATGATGATGCACTCCATAGCCTTGCAGACCAAGCTAGTCAGGCTTATAGGGCAATAGTTCCTGGGGATTGTTGTGGCTCCACCTTTGTGGATCAGAATAACCATTGCTGTGCACCACTCTATGGGTACGCAGCCTGTGGAGAGGCTGACTTTCAACAATGTGTTTAGGTAAGGGGTTAGTTCATCTTTGAGCTCGTGTAGGATGCAGCCTGGGACACTGTCCGGTCCCATTGATGCTGTTTTTGGCTTTGGAGAGCTGTTTTAATCTGAGTGTCTGTGATTTCAGGGGCTCTATGTTCTTCTGGTATGGCTATGGGCCCTTTTGGGGTGAGAGGGAGGGATGAAGTTTGCACTGAACCTGTTTGCCAGGATGTTGGCGATATCGGTCTGTTCAGTGTATTTTACGCCATTCTGCACTAACTCCGAGCAGATCTGAGCATTGCCACTTAGATTCTTGACATAGCTTGTGGTTATCTTTGGAGTCCTTGGCAATTTTTCTTTCGAAGTTAACCTTGGATGATTTTATGAGGGATCATAGTTTCTTGCTGATACTGATCAGGGATGTCTTCCCTTGGGATTTTGCTCTTTTCTGTACTAGTTTCCTCCTGATGCTGTATAGCTTGTTTATGGCAAGGTTCCACCAGACTGGATTCCTTTTCTTGGAGGAGTGAGTCTTGGTTTTGCTTGGGGTAGCAAAATCCATGCATTCTTGTAGGTGCCCGTAGAATGCATCAGTAAAGGATTTTGCAGCTTGGACAGTGTTATCCTTTAGCATGGGGGCTTTGAAACCTCCCACCTCAGTCTTAAGTAATGTGAAGTTTGCTTTTGAAAAGTTTCTCACGGTGGTTTCTTTGACCGGGGATGGAGGTGGAATGTGGATGTTCAGAGTGATTTGTTTATGGTCAGATCTAACCAGCAAGTGGTTGACCTCTGGTTTGGAACACCGGTTGCCCATGTTGGTGATGACCAGGTCCAATATGTTGTCACCTCTGGTGGGAGTGTTGACCAGTTGATCCAGGGCATTTTAGTTTATATATTCTAGGAAATGTTGGGCAAGGGAGTTAGTACTTGAGTAGTTCTCCCAGTTAATGTTTGGGTAATTGAAATCATCCAATATTAGGATGTTTGGGAGGACCTTTATGTTTCCCAGTGTTTCCAGAAACACGGAATGGGGGTCCTGGGACATGGTGGATGATCTGTAGCAAGCTACAATTTGAATTGCAGTTTTGCCCATTGTTAGTTGCATGTGGATGATCTCTGAAGCATCGTGCTGTGCCAGTAACCTGGAGGTGTTGGTATCCTTGATGAATATGGATACGCCCCCACCTTTTGTATTTCGGTCCGGGTTCTGTGGCCAAAATGTATGGTATGAGTTGTAGCCTGGTAGTGCTGGGGTGCTCTCTGGAGCCTTAAACCAGGTTTCTGTTACTGCCCATATATTGATTTTCTCTATAGTGAGGAGTGCCTTGAGTGCGTGCATTTTGAGGTTTAGACTTCTGGCATTGAGTAGCATTACCCTCAGTTTTTTGTTACTTGTGCTATTTACGGCAGTGGGTTTGTCTTTTGAGCCTTACCTAAAAAAGGCACTATGGGGGTGGCAAGAGCCTTGGCCAGTATTCAAAAGCCTAAGGGTGACAGGTGCAAGCCATCTCTAGCGAAGCAGTGTGGCTTGTTGAGCCCCAGGTGGACAGACACTGGATCCCCTTTAAATGACACCAGAAACTTAGCCAATTGTTGAAATTGATCATTTTTTCTTTATACCATGGTATCATTCTTGGTGAGGGCAGGATGCTACTCAGGGTCAGGGTCATACCGGCCTGGGCTACATGATCCATGTCTCTTTTCATGTAGTCCAGAGAGGTATGGCTCAGTTCATTCGCACCAACATGGACAATGACAGAGTCATATTTGTACTTGTTCTGGAGTGACCTGAGTGCTTGTGTTATGTGGCAGATCCTGGCACCCGACAGGCAGCTAACAGAAACCTTCTCCTTATTAAGCCTAGTGAGTGGGATGTCAGTGTGCCTGACTATAGAGTCACCTATTACTAGTGTGTTGTGTCTGTTATTTTGCCTTAAGGGCTGTGATTGCGTGGCACACTGGTTTTGTACAGTATGTGTTTCATGGTTTGTGTTGGGGGTTGGAGGTTGCTTGGATGTCTGCTTTGGAGGTTTCTGTTGCTTTTGCAGATTTTTAATTAGAGCCTTTGAGTATGTTTTTGTGTATTTATGTGTGTTTTTTGCTGGTGCTGGTTTAATGGGTTTATGTGAGACTGGTGGTATGATGCAAGTATTTCCCTTCTCCTCTTGACTGTCTGATCCAGTCTTGGGTTGAGAGAGCTTAGCCTCCAGTTTGGCTGTATAATTGCATCTCTCGCATGTATTAGTGGGTGGTGGTAGGAGGAGAGGGTTGTCTGTGTACATGAGGCAGTTGTATTCACCCGTTGGACTGGAAAGTACACCTGAAACTGCCCTTTGGACATGCCTGGATAGGTACAGTGAACTGTTTTACTGATTGGCTGGTAAGTTCAAATAGAGAGCCTTGTCCTTCTGCACAGTATAGGGGGAGTCTAGTGTTAGTGTTTATAAGTGCTTGCTATGAGTTTTGAGCAAGTGCCGGGCTGAGAAATTAATGGTTTGAGTGCTTAAGTTGAAAGTTTGTCTAGTTCCAAGGGAATAATTGAAGAGGAGACTTTGTGGAGCCAGGAATACTTATACGCTAGCTAACTGGTGCTGCCTGGTGTGCAAAACCAGGCAAATGCATTTTTTATAGCAGGGAAATGAAACAGATAGAAATTAGCCCAAAATGGCCAACAAAGTACTAATTTCTGGACTGATATCACTCCTCCAGGTACAGATAGGCTGCTCAAAGCTCCCCTCTCTCAAAGGTGAACAGAGAAACTTCCTTCTATCCAAGTAAGGTATGGGCAAACAAAGAGACTTGTAACACAGCCCTGAATTCAGCACTAACCTGAAAACTGGACTATACTAACTTAGAAAGGCAGGAAACAAACATTTTTTTTGTTTTGTTTTTTCAGAAAATAAAGCAGATACAATCAAAAGAAAACACTTTAAACGCACAGACAAAGATACTTATTGTTATATATCTCAGATCAGAGTTGTAGTCAATGCCCCTAGTAATAAAGTAGGACGAAACACAAATACAGTAAAAGCAGATGAATAAAGTGCAATTTTTATATATATAAAAACAATAGAAAAAGAACAATCTGATTTAAACAAGTTACCCAATTAACCAGAAAAAAAGCTCAAAGCTGAGCCCTGTTCCAGGAATCTTCAATCAGACAAGTTCTAACTGCACACTCCTGCCACTAGGGTGCAGGGGAATCTTCTCCAAAAAAGATGGCCTGGATCAGTTATACAAACAAAGCTAGATTCAGCAGGCCTGAGTCTGGTCTATGCTACAGCAACAAGGTGCACCAATTTCAGAAAGAAACAGTTTAAATAAGCAGGCACAATAAGCCTGTGACCAGAAATTCCCAGCTCAGAAGGGCAGAATCTAGCCTCTCCTGTCACAAGAGTGCAGACCACAAACCTTCTTAATGTGGAATAACTGGCCTGAAGCCCAAGTGCTTAAACCAGAACTAATACACTTTTAGAATAGCAGACACTGAGCCTTCAATCAGCAATTCCCAGCTTAGAAGGATGTAAGCTACCTGTCCTGCCACAACAGTGCAGACCACAAACCTTCTTAATGTAAAACAACTGAGATGAAGCCCAAGTGCTTAAACCAAAAGACTTAGAATAACAGTTACAATTTAATCAGGCTACTACCAAGCAGTAATAAATACAGCAGAATAAATAAAATTGAGTACTTTTAAGAAGAGGCAAAAGCAAAATAAAGTAGGAGGAAACATAAATACAGTAAAAGCAGATGAATAAAGTGCAATTTTGTTTTTGTTAGTAAAGTGCAAGGAGAGAGGAAGGAAGAACCTACGTGGGTTGGCCTTCTCAAATCTTCTCTCTGTATTAAGTAGAGTGAATACTAGACTCAGAATATGATCTCACTGTACTCGGTTAAGTGAGCAAATGAGAAGGACCCAGGAGGAGTGTTCAAATACAGACTTACAGCAGGGACGGGCAATTCCAGAGCCACCAACACTAACATCAAAACAAGAACAAGGAGGGCGGGTGGGGAACTAACCGCAGAGAGAATGACAGCACACTATTCAGTGAAACAATTACGCAACTGAAACATTTTGCACAGTACTTTTAAAGGTGCAAGTTTGCACTTAACAGAAGAATAAAACACAGAACTGCAAGTTTGCACTTAACTTCTGCTTCTAATGCAGGTGATTGTAGCCAACCAAGCCACTCAGAAATTAAGCATAAAATGAATTCTCAAACTTTGTGGCTAGCACTTAAAGTACAGAGGAAACTCTCTAGGCTAACAGTTAAATATCAGATAACAAAGAAGTGAGAAGACTATCACCCCCTCTTACAGCAAAGAGACATTATATCATACTTTAGTAGCTATTTTGTAGTGCTGTTGTACTGTGAACATTGAAAGCACCGATGCTATTGCACTTATAAAACTGTATCATATGTGCTACTTGCTTCCTTGAAGTACTGCATATTGTTGAATGAACTGAATAACTATATGTTCTGGCAACCAAAGGAATTCAGTCCCTTCGATGCTATTGGATAGCTACAGGACAAGAAAATTGTAGATTGGATATTTGAAGGCATAAATATGATTGGCTATAACAAAAAGCAGGATTTATGCTGTATACAAATCATTAACTTTGTTGCTATTGAATAGTTCTGCCACTAGGATACCAGACATTTGATACTTTGAGATGCAATAATGATTGGCTCACAGCAAGACAAAGGAGATATGCTTTATGCAAACTAATGAGTTTTCATTGGTTATGACTATGTGTCTGGAACATTGATTGGTTTATTCTGTTGGTTTATTCTGTCTTTAAATTCAGGGTGAGCACAGCTAAGACATATGATCTGATGAAGGCTAGTAAACTGAAAGCGCTTATCAGGGAATTCCGCTGTGCTCCTGTTTTTGTTGCTTTTACTGAAGATTAAAGTTTGTTTTTAACATTTTTACAGATGTGGTGGAACCAAGGATTTTTTCCTACTACATTTCTACATTTAAGCTCAGAGCCTTCAGCCATACAGCTACATTTTCTTCATTTTAATTGCTTTCCTACCTGTATTACACATGGCTGAGAATCTGCTGAACACTAATTTGGTACCTAAAGAGACGATAAAGAATTCTTCAGTGCTATCTAAGTTTGCTGGTGAACTCAATAATTCTTTGATACAACTGAATCTTGGAAATGAGACTGCTGATTATAGCACGTCTAATAATGAAGAAACTGATTTTTATACCATCTTTCATGAAGTGGAAAATGCTGCCTTTAAACTTACAAGGCTTCAGTGGCAGTGATTCCACTTAGAGGCCTGTATACATCATAAAATTGTCCCAAGAGGCATGAGACTTCCTACTTATGGCAATAGCTACCCGGATTTACTTGCACAATGGCGGGCTATTAATCTGGATACGAGCATAAAATGCATGAATTTGTTAATTGAGTATTTTAGACCAGAAGAAGAGAAAGTTGCACTTAGCATCAAGAATAAACAAGCAGAGCTAGAAAATATGCCTCTAGGGGAGGCCTCTATTCATAAACTGGAAACGTTACAGTTAACTTGTGTCTATAACACCAAACTTAAAGAGAAAAAAACTAGGAAATTAGCACGTGACTACCAAGATTTCAAACAAGGGCACATCTTTGAATGGCCCAGGAATCATGTAGAAGAAAGAACAGGAAAATAAATTTTGGCAAAAGACCTTATAATGGGATAAGAAGGAGAAGAGAAGTCACTATCTCCACTACCAATGAAGAAATACTACCGTCTGCCGGCCAAAGTAATAAATCTGATTCTGGACAAGAGGAAAGGAATTTTGCAATTACAGAGATAGATACAAGGGAGGCTAGTACTAGCATGACATCACAGGTAATGACAGAAGTGCATTCTGAATCCACATTTGACTCTGCATCAGGGACTAGGCCAAAGGAAAGATTGATGCATTGCCCTTACAATTGGCCCTTGCTGGTTTTTGTGAGACAAAAGCCCCAAAGGAATGCAAAAGGAATGAGTCAAGAGAGGAAAAAAATCAATGATGTGACCTATGAAAAATCAAGTCTGGTAATAAATATTTCTCAGATAGAACACGGTTCAGAGGAAATTTCATTACTGAACAAAGGCCTCAGTTTTATACCTGCACTAGCCTCTGAACTTAGTGAATTTGTAACAGACATGAGGATGTTTGCTAGGAATGTGACCTTAAAATCTATATTTGGAATTGAAACCAATGGGAGAAAGGCTTGTTATAAAAAGCCAAGTGACTTTAATCCATTGAAACATCCTACAGTTGAGTTATTTTCTCGGCTATGTGAAGACGAAGTAGCTAAATCCAGAGAAGAGAAAAAAGGAACAGGAGGATATCCAATTTTACCTCAAAACAAAAGGAAGCTCTGAATAGTTTAAGGAAGAGAACTGATATTGTTATCAAACCAGAGGACAAAGGAGGAAGTATGGTAGTGATGGATGCTACCTGGTATAGGAATAGAATGCATGAGATGCTACAAGATGGGCAAACCTACCAAAAATTAAACAGAAGGGAAGTAAAGACAATGATTAATAGGTTTTGTAATAATTTGTATGAACTTCTGATGGAAAGACGTCTTACTCAAGAACTTGCAGACTTCTTCGAAACTGAATATCCCAGCATACCCAGTATGTATCAGTGGACTCCCGTAACTGCACAAAGAAGACCGTAATCCACCTATTGTTGCTGGTAGAGGGTGGATCACTGAATCTTTGTCTGTATATATAGAAAATTAATTGAAAAAAGTTTTGCCTAAAGCTGAAGCAGTATTAAAAGACACTGGATCGTTTCTGATGAATTTATTTAACAAAACCCAAGGCAGAACTGGGGGTAATGAGATCTTGCTAGTCACCATGGACATTACCAGCCTTTTTGCAGTCATTCCCAGTGAATATAAGATAGAGGCAATTCACTCCTTCCTGCATCAAGCAGGGTTCAATGCTGATCTCATATGCCTATTGTTAGAATCTGTATTTGAAACTAATGTTTTTTGTTTATGGTTCGGAATTCTTTCTACAAACATGGGGGCTAGCAATGGGCACCCCTTGTGCAAACAGCTATTTGAACTTGGTATTGGCCCAATGGGAAAAAGAGAAGGTTATGAGTCATTCTAACCCATGGTATAGTCATCTGAAGTATTATGGCCGTTTCTTGGATGACATCCTTATCCTATGGGAGGGTAATGAAAGCCAACTGGATGAATTCACTGAATATCTCAATCGTAGGATGGGATTTTTTTGATTCAAAGTTAAATCTTCGAGAGAGTCTATTGATTTCTTGGATGTGAAGATCAGCATTCATGCCGATTCGAGTCTGAGTACCAGTATATATAGAAAATCAACCTTGAGAAACCATTATTTACAGTGGTCAAGCATGCATCCTGGCCATGTCTTTAATAATATTTTTGAAAACCAAGCAATAAGGATCTCTAGGCTCTGCACAAATGACCAAGAGTTTGATTCAGAATTTCTGAATTTGCACTCTAACCTAGAAGCAAGGGGTTATGGTGCAAAAAAACTAATAAAGGTGAATGAACAAGATGACATTCGGAATGGAAGAGGCCAGCCATATTTCTCCAACCAAGGACCAGATTTACATAAGAAGAATGCAAAACCAAGGATTCAAAAAAAACAGCTTACCTGCAATTTAACTTACAGTATGGATAACAAGAGAGTATATGGCATTATCAGAAGGTTTTGGCCCATACTCACTGCTGATGAAAAACGTAAAGATATTGTTGATGAGTCACCTTGATTCACCCTCAAGAATAAAAAGAATCCAAAAAGACTACTTTGTAACAAAGATGGCACTGCTGAACAAGAAATGTCAAATAGAAAGGGTACTTATAGGTGCCACAGATGTAAAGTATGTAATCACTTGGATATTGACAATATGTTTATACATCCGGGCACAAACCATATCTACAGTTTCAATACATATGCAAGCTGCAATACACAACATCTAATTTATCTTGCTTGCTGTACACATTGTACTGCTTTTTACATAGGCAAAACAGATCAGCTTTTTAAAAATCGGATCCTGCATCATCTTAGAGATATTAAGAAATTGGACCTCACAAATGCTCTTGCAACATATGTTGCCAGCAATCCCACCCACCACTTTAAATTCAGAGCGGTGGAAGTAATTCCCATGAGTTTATGAGAAGGGGATATTAAAAACAGAACTGAACTACATGAATCCAGCTGGATAACCAACTTGAGAGCAAACCGTCCACCAGGTCTTAATAGTGTTGCCCCACTGAAACCTATGCTGAAAGCAAGAAAAATGAGTGTAGCTTCTAGATAGGAAGATTAATGGATAAATGGATAATTTATGGCAATGGAATATAAGAGCTGCAATCTATTCTATGCTTTGCCAAATTGTTCTGTGAATATATTTACATCATTTGCAGTTTAATTATCTGAGGCAGAGACTGGTAAAAATAAGGAAAGCTGCAGCACTGATTATCTACAATACCCTTTGTGGTGCAACCTTATCATTATAACAATGGGATACAAGAGCTATGAATTATTTCTATGCTTCGTCAAGTTGTTCTGTGAATAAATTTACATCATTTGCAGTTTAATTATTCAAGGCAGAGACTGATAAAAACAAGGAATGCTGTAGCAGTGATAACACTCTTTGTGGTGCATTATTTTATGCTGAATCTGTAACCAGGCAGTATTTTCTATAGAACAAGGAGCAAATGGCTAAGAATACTTCAGGAGGCATAGAATATGTTACTCTGGAAATCACATGGATACATTTATTAATTCACTATACTGTGTAATACACACATAATAGGATTTTGTATGCAAGAGCACCAATGCTATTGCACTTATAAAACTGTATCATATGTGCTACTTGCTTCTGTGAAGTACTGCATATTGCTGAATGAACTGAATAACAATGTTCTGGCAACCAAAGGAATTCAGTCCCTTTGATGCTATTGGATAGCTACAGGACAAGAAAATTGTAGATTGGATATTTGAAGACATAAATATGATTGGCTATAACAAGAAGCAGGATTTATGCTATATGCAAATCATTAACTTTGTTGCTATTGGATAGTTCTGCCACTAGGATACCAGACATTTGATACCTTGAGATACAATAATGATTGGCTCATAGCAAGACACAAGAGATATGCTGTATGCAAACTAATGAGTTTTCATTGGTTATGACTGTATCTAGAACATTGATTGGTTTATTCTGTCTTTAAATTCAGGGTGAGCACCACTAAGACATATGATCTGATGAAGGCTACTAAGCCAAAAGCTCTTATCAGGGAATTTTACTGTGCTCCTGTTTTTGTTCTTTTTACTGAATATTAAAGTTTGTTTTTAACATTTTTACAGATGTGGTGGAACCAAGGATTTTTTCCTACTACATTTCTACATTTATGCTCGGAGCCTTCAGCAATACAGCTACGTTTTCTTCATTATATCTTACTTTAGTAGCTATTTTGTAGTGCTGTTGTACTGTGAACATTGAAAAACACTGAGTCATTCTCTGTAATCATGTAAGAGCTAATTTGCATTACAGTTTCTCTAGATTAACTATAGCACTGATTTTGTCCTTATCTGGCTTCATATTTTATTTTTAATATTTGACCCATGTATCAGAGACTATTTGCATATATTTGGAATTTGCTCTTATACAAATTTAGTGCTTTATTTCTTAGCCTGTATAATGGCATAAATGGCTTTATGGCATGCTTCTTTGCAACAGAACCCCAGAGAAGCAAGTCATCTATGATGTTAACTACTTCACCAGGACCATCTATATTTTCAGAAACAGCTTTTTGGAAAACATCTGGCACTGAAGAAATACCAAAAGGTAAAGAGAAAACCTGTCTGTCTAAATAGATGATAAAAGCATATAAATTATGGGTAGCATCATCCAGTTTGATTTGTCAAAAGTCTCCATTTGTATTTAGTATGTAAACATATTGCACATTAGGAATGCCGGAGAAAACCTCTTCAACATTTTGAAGTGTACCCCATTCCCTGTATATCTATTTGTATTTTCAAATCATGGGGGCTATGCTTATTTTAACCCATCCTTAGTCATGATTATAATCATAATATTTAACTGTTCAGTCTGATTAGCTTAACAATTACATCAAGATTCTCTACTGTTATGAATTTCTCTTTAACTTTTTCATTAAGTACTCTTCTTGGTATATTACTGGTACTGTTACTGGAGGAATCTTAATGTGGTATCCTATTGTTAAATGTCCTAATCCAATATATAAACCATCATGTTTCTGTCAGATTTCATGGACATATGTAACATCAAAGATAGATTGTTTCATTTTTATTGTTAGCTTATCTTTCACTCATATGACTCACTGAAGTGTTGATAACTGCATTTTGCTACTGATAACTGGATTCCTAATATTACTAACTGCATACAAAATATCAGGAATGTTCTAGAACTGCCATGAAGGAACATTTATAAGGGTATTTTTGATACTATTCATGAAGCAACAATTACTTGTGATGACAGCTTAAGGAACATCTGTGATGCCTTCCAGACTTGCATTCACACTGTTAGAATTGCATTGTTAGGCTTGCAAGCATTTCAGCTACCTGCTTTAGAAATATTCAGAATATTGTTTGTTGGTCACAGAGCCACCATGATCATGTGAACTTTTTTGTGGCTGTAATATTGATTTTTCATAACCTTCCATGTCACATGAACCAATAGATTTGGTTGGTTTACTTAATGTCTAAAGACCCCACTTGAAAAAGCTGATGCTTCCTGTGTTTGTGCTCGCCTGTGAGTTAAATACATGCCACTGGCTACAGTGTTTGTTATGTCAGCAGTGGGCATGCATATCTACACACAGTAGCTATAAACTTTAATGACTTAAACATAGATTCAAATAGCAAATAGCATCTTTCACCAGTTAAAAAATAATGTGTTGCATTGAATCATCTTGTTTTCTGATTGATCAGTGCTCTTGTTGCTTCCTGTATCCTGTACTAAACTCTATTTACATATTTCTGCTCTACCTGCTAACTCAATTTCCTTTTCTCTATAGAGTCAGAAACATACAATTTTCGTGAAATAGACTTATGTTTTTATATGCTTTTCCAAAATGATTTTCACCCCCATAAAGCCTACTAATGCAATTAATGTTTTTTGTGTTACCTTTAATCAAGGCTATAGCTATAACCATTGAAGACAGCTTTATTTTTAACATTATGGTCGTGAATTTGGTTGACGTGCATTTTTTTCTGTCATCATCTATTATGTCTTTCATTCATGTGGATATACCTGATTTTACTCTCATTATTAGTTATTCCTTTAATTTTGTATTTTCCATAGGTGTGTGTATGGTATGTGTGATATACAAGTAAGACCTGCCAATCTATTTCTGTTCTTTACTTCCATACTAAACTGTGGATCATAGTGGCTGTTCATCAGATACAACTTGACAGCAATGGATGGAATGACATATCAAATATACAAATCTAGAAGTTCCTTCCTCCAGCTTTAGCTGATAGAATAATTTTTTGCATCTAATACTGGAAAGAAATTAACAGCTTGCAGAGACCACTCCCACAGTTGCAAACAATGCGTAATTCACACTTCTAGATCAAAATTTATTCAGATCTTGTTCTGCTTTGCACCAGTAACCATACTATTTTTCTTATTCTTTTGGCTATGTATGCTTCTGCTAACTGACATCTAAGCTTTTGATTTGCTTCAGTTTCTGCTTATTTCTATCAGTGACAGCTTCTGTTTTTTTTCTTGAAGTTTGCATTGCTGACATAGCTTCTGAATATATATGAACACAGCATTCTCTTCGCATGCTGTTAAGGCTTGTAAGCAGGGGTATGGCTAGGCATACTTACTGTACTCAAGGCAGTACATTTTTTTCTGAGCATCTTTCATAAAATTAATAGTTCAAACAGCTGTCTAAACCATCGTCTGCTGTGCAGTGCTATATAAATGATGTGTTCCTGAGAAGACCGCACCTCTAAAATAGCCATTTTATGGTTACAAGTATCAAGAATTGAAAATAAAGCTTCCTTTCCTGAAGTGCAAAGGGCAATATTTGAGAACTGAGCACATTTTTAAATGATAGGTGGGGTGGTAGGATCAACAGCAAAAGATCTGAGTACAAAATATATATTTCTGGCTACATCCCTGCTTGAAAATAATAAGCATAGTCACTGAAAGTATCTATATTATGCTTCTGTACATTTTTCAAGATGGTGGTATTGCTCTCTTACTGCCCATGTACACTTTTGCTCTGTACTTATATACTGTGAATACATTTCACAATGCCCAATTTCTGATGAGCAATTGTATTCATTTCCTGATCAAGTCAGCTACTATTTGAAAGAGGATCTTATACTTTCCATTTTTTTTATATCCACATGTTGATATCCTTTGACCCAATGCATTTATTTGGTTTCCTAAAAAAACAGTAAGGTAGATATTGCTTTATTTTCAGTACTTTTTGATCCTGATGCTTTAAAAGTATTTTCTGAATGTGATACTCAGCACATCTGGTTTTCATTAAACAAATCATGTATTAATTCTGAGATTCTTTTCCATGCTGATTATCTTGATCCACTGTTTTGTTATTATCCAAATCCTCAGCATTAGCTCTTTCCACTTTATCACAAATGAACAATATGCTTGACAATAATAATCTCCACATTTGGAACACTCCTATTTTTTATTATCTTTGCACATTCTTTCAAACACAGTATCGGCTAAACTAGTTAAATAAAGTACGCCTTTCCATCCTATTCTTATTGCAAAACTTAGAACACACAGTTTAAATTTTAGATTTGCCATACTTAATGTGTACTTCCTTGTTCTCTTTATTACTGTTTTGCATTTTCACTTTATGCTACATTTTTACTTCATTATTTGATGCATATTTTGTCTTGCATACTATTTCTGCAGTTAGTTCTTTTAAATATATATGTGTAATTGTACTTGCTTTACTCACATTCATAGCTTTAAATATGGCCAAGTCTGAATCTTAATCAACATATGTTCTTTTTTTATTATTATTTCCTATTAGTAAATGGTACAACTCAAGAAATCTACAGACTTTGGTCTGACTCTTAAAGTCAGCAACATAAGCCTGTATAGTTTCTCTTGACCCTTGGTTTATTGTAAAGAATAAATGACAGATAAATAGCAAACTTTTTTCTAGGTGTAAAATAATTTCTGAGTTTCTCCCTTATTGCTGCTATTTCATGTTTCCTCATCTGGAAAATAAAATTACTTCATATCCCTGTAATTATTCCATTGCTACTTGCTAAGACATGACACAGTGTTCCTTTTCAGCCTTCTAATTGATTCTACATACATTAATGAAAAAATAAAATATCTGGAGCTACATCTACCATTTTTCTGCTAAATTGCTTTGCAACAAGAGAATTCCAAATGGTTGCCTTTTGGTCATCTCTCCACTAAAGAGTAAAGTATTTTGAGATTGTCTAATAACTGATACACTTAGACTTTAATTTGAAAAAGGTAAAAAAATTGAACTGCCTATTAGCATTTTGCACTACAGGCTAATGAACAACTCAAAAACAAGTACTCATACTACTAACACTTTTAACACCATGTAACATTTTGAGTGTCAAGATAATCAGTAAGACTCAGCATATATATAAGGCCTTACTGTACCTGCCAAGTACTCCTGTGATGATTATATAGCAGGCATATATAATAACAACATCTCCAATTCATAAAGCTAACTTAACACTATATTCTATGTGATGTGACTGCATATGCACTAGAGCAGATAGCACCTTGAATACTTTTGTATGTACCTGCCTAGCTTCCTGTATGCAACTTCAGGTTCTCTCCACTGGAAGTTCTGACTCATCACTCCTTCAGTCCCAGCAGAGGTCTCTCTGGGTGCTTCTACAGTTCCAATCAGAATTCCAGGTAGCTGACATATGATTCCTCTGTGCCTTCCACCCTCCTACAGCATCTAATCCTTTCTAGGTATCTAAATAAAACTGGGTCACTGGGATCATGGCACATAGCCTGCACCATACTCTATGCCCAAAAGTAAGGAAAATAACACATATTTGGAGAAGCAACTGTAACAGCAACAACCAGGAATGAGGACAGTTACCCAGAAGCAATACAGCAGGTGGTCTAAAAATTAGAAAACAGTCTCAGAAAGCATCAAAGAAACTTGGAAATGATGGACTGCAGAGGAAGAGGCACCACCATGATGTTATTAATTTGCTAGCTAAGAAATCCTACCGGGCTGAAGTTAATTTTTTCAGCGGTTACCTAGCAGCACTGCCAAAATAACTGACTTATTTAGAGTTGCACAGTAGGCAGATGGAGATTAAGAGAATCAAACCCATAGCCTTATTTTTTACCACTAAAATGAAATGCCACAAAAAGAAATACTTGATGAATTAAGCTTGCTTGGTACAAACCATTGTAAATTTATTATGTCTTGTGTCATGTCTCTGTTGATTGTATTGTTAATGTGGAGTTTTTCTCCCATGGCCTTAAATACTGCCATCCAGGGCCTACTATGTGTAAATTAAGCTTGCTTGGAACAAGCCACTGTAAATGTATTATTTCTTGTATGACTTATCTTTGATTGTATAATTACCACTGAACATATTGTTTAATGTGGAGCTTTTATCCCCAGGCCTCTGCTGTAAATGGACCTCGTTCCAGTTGGACTTTTCTCGGTCAACAAATGTAAAATAAAAAATAAATAAATAAATAAATTATTATCATTCTGTATAGACAGCTGGTAAAACTTCTTTTTTGAAGAACACATAAAGGAGTAAAGCAGCTCGTGATTAATGAGCAAAAGCAATGCATGGTCTCCACCAGTCTCTATTTAAACAAATGCTATAAGAACTTAACATAAACATTCATGATGAAAGAAGTATTGGTGACTGGGACTGAAACTTTTAAGTAAAGGGAACACAGAGTTCAGGCAGTTACGTTCTTCCAGAAAAACTATGTAGATGAGGGCAGATTGAAGTTACAAGGTGTACAGATTAAGGAAGACCTGAGGAAGTATTATTTCATAAAAAGGATGGTGAATAACTGGAATATCTTCCTGAAAAGGTTGAGGAGTCAAACCCAGTGAAACAATTCAGGAATGCATGAAACAAATTACATCAATTTGTATCGAAAGACGGAAACTCTGAACAGGACCTGCAGCTTACCCAGCAGATATAGATATGTGCAGAGTATTTGTTTACTTACTTACATAATTAATTAAATAATTATCTATTAAATTTTTTTTGACAAGCTAGATGACATAAGCCAAAACAGACAGCCCCTTTTCAGCAATAGCACAAGGAGAAAAACTTCACAGAGAGAATATTTTAAATGGTATATTACAAAGTGACAAATTGAAGAAAAAAGTACTGTGAATTTCTTAAAGTGTATGAATATAGGTAGCACACAGAGCAGTTTGTATATATATATATATATATATATATATATATATATATATATATATATAGAGGAACAAACCCAAAAAGTAAGGAATGCAGTCTGTAGATAAATTGGTAAAACTCCACCACACGAAACAAGCAATTCCAAATGTAGAAATGATATTTATTAACAATAAGATGTAAGCGCTTTCGCGGATGCTGTCTCCGCTTCATCAGACATAACCGTACTGAATTCAAACTTGCATTAAATACTCTAACAAACACTCAAAATCAATTAATTAATTAATCAATTAAGTAAATCTAACAACAATTCAAAACTATGTGTTCAAAGCTGAAAATATCTAAAAAATATATATATGGATCCATATCAGATTCACAAAACCACACTTCCCCGATGACCAAATTACTGAGACTACATCCCCGACACCACACATTCACGACAACAGTAAGTATAAGTATTACGGAATGGAATGTATTCCCATTTCTGTAATACAACTAAAAGACAAAAAGCAACATGTGTATAGCAGGGGGGCAAGCCCCCCCTGCACCCCCCACTTTCCCCCTACTTAAATATAACTCTGAGATCGCACCACATTACAAAAATGGGAATACATCCCGTTCTGCACTACTCACCATTGTCGGTGATCTGGTCATCGGGAAAGTGTGGTTTCATCAATCTGACAGGTTTCTAAATATATATATATATATATATATATATATATATATATATATATATATACATATATATATGTATATATATATATATATATATATATATATATATGGGTCTACCTGAAAACACCGACACGCAAAAACACAGACAACGAGATAACAGACACCACAAAACCGAAAGTTCAAAAATACAAAACTTCACATGCCCGACAAACCACAATCCCGACAATCAACAAAACAAAACAAATACCTTTTCCGTAAAACACACACACAACACAAGCACACCAAAAACCTTACAAACCTATACTAAATCTTACATAAACAACTATCTATGCACTAACCCAAACCCTATTGCACACTCACCTAACCCGCGCCCTAACCCTAACTCACTTAACCCGCCCCTAACCCTAAAGTCTGTCACTATCGCACACTTACCTTACCCACTCCCTAACCCTAACTCACTTAACAAGCCCCTAACCTTAAAGTCTGTCACTATCGCACACTTACCTTACCCGCACCCTGACCCTAACGTCCATCACTATCACACACTTACCTTAACATGTCGGTGTTCTCAGCGTCGGGATTTTCAATCTTCAGTCATCTCCGTTGTTGATCTTCCAGTGTTGGTTATCTCGTTGTCAGCGTTGTCAGCATTCGGTGTTTTCAGGTAGACCCACATATATATATATATATATATATATATATATGTATATATATATATATATATATATATATATATATATATATATATATATATATATATATATTTATATGTATATATATATATATATATATATATATATATATATATATATATATATATACATATATTAGAGCAAGTACATAAATATGAAAAACATACATTTACAAGAAACATATTTGCATTTGTATTAATGCAATTCAGCCTAAGCTATATTGTATTTCAAGTATGCAACAGATAGTAATAGTTCAAATGGTTGTATTAAAAACGTGCCTGAGGAAAAACAGGACGTTAATGAGGGTGGCAAAGGTGTTTCTTAGTGCATATAGAAAGAATGTAGTTAGGTATGTTAGTCTGGTCCGTTTGGCCTAAGTGACCTCTGCCATCAACATATATTTTTACAATATGCAAGCTAATACAGGAGAGGGACAGTGATAATTTATTTCCCTCTAATAATTTCTTTTAGTCAGTAGCTTCTATCTTCATATGCTATGATATCCAAATTCTTGTAGTTCCTGCATTTCACCCACTTATTAATGCAACCATTAGTACAAAGAGGATTTAATAGTAAGGGGTCCATCTCTACCAGTGACAGCTGTAGGCTGTGCTGACCTTATAGATCTGTGGGCTCTGGTAAAATGTAAAGTGAAGGGGATCCCGGCCATATTAATATCTGGGGGACACATTAAAGTTAAATGAAAGGGATCTAGAGTAGTATCAAAGTAACTAGATAATTCTTATTAGCATTAGTATAATCTAGGACACGTCTGGTTTAGCAAAGACAAAGTAACCATGTAAAACTGAATTATTACAGTGTTGGGAAGAGTTTGCAGGAGGATGAACAAACTTTGGGAACAACAGTGAATTCTGTAATTTCATTAGCCAAAGGTATAAACAGTTAAACTGTTAACCAAAAGAAGTCAAATCAAAGATGACTTTATCTCTGAATATACCAGATATATGAGAATAACAGCAGTGCAATACCTAATGTTTTAAACAATCACATACCTATTGTTCATCTTATTTATTAATGACAGACTGCTCTTGTTTTCTCACATCCACTCTAGGTGCATTGGCTATTTTTCAGATTGCCCAGAGGTGTGAATACCATGTTAGTATTCCCAAATCGACTGGCACCCTGCCCAGAATTCCTTTCTCAGTTATCTGTGCTCACTGGATGCCAGAATAGACTCTGGCTGCCTCATGCCCTGAACTGAATAATGCATATGATCAGAGAATTAATGAATGAATGTCATACAATGTTTTGTTCTTTCTCCAGGTGCATCTGCAGTTAACACCTACTGATGCCGCTAGGCGTCAAATATTGCTTGTTCATTTGCATCAATAATTCCAAAACTATGCAATGTACAAGGTTTTAAAAGATTTCATCATAAAGCTTACATAATAGCAAACTCAACTGCATTAATATTTGACCTCTGTCTAGTGCAGGTACATATATATTAACTGTTGTTTTTATGATATTAATTTATATGGATATAATTTTCACATTTTTCTAAATATCTCAACAACCAAGTAACACAGACAAAACTCTTTACTCTCATATGAAAGCTCTCAGCTAGATTATTAAAATGCCATTGACAGTATGTATGTAACTTGAGTGGCTGCCGAGATATTGTAAGTTGTTTACAAATATACCAAATGTAATTTTTAATGTGTGTACTGCAACTTATAAAATTCAGTTTAAGACCTAAAACTTAAAGAATACTACCACTATAAAAATAGTTTGTGCTGAAGAGTTTGCCATTTATACTACTTTCATAATCCTTATGGTTCCAGAGATATGCACATTTGTTTGAAATGTGAGGACATAATTTGATTCTGTGAAAAGGCTTAGGCTCTGGCCATTGGAAGTTGCAGTGCAAACAACATGAGCTCCACTGGAGTGAATGAGTTAAATTATTTTCTAAGAAATCTTTAAAAAAAATGAGATCCTCTTCCCTGGCTAAGATTTTCTTGTGTGTGTGTGTGTGTGTGTGTGTGTGTGTGTGTGTGTGTGTGTGTGTGTGTGTGTGTGTGTGTGTGTGTGTGTGTGTGCGCGCTCACGGGATGGGGTGGGGAGCAGAGGAAAGTGCAGAATACATGGTCTATAAAAACTGCTTACTACTGCAGATGATATCAAGTTTAATGAAAATGAAGTTCCACAGACAGCTTCCCAACAAAAGGAATTATTTGTTAACGTGAAAACAAGTACAGTTTTAATTTGCTAAGATATAGCTTTTAAGTAAATGGCTTACTACAAATAACACTATGAAATCACAACATACTAAAATGAACACCATTTGCAGTAGACAAAACACGGTCAAGAATCACACCTGATAATACCCGGGAGCTACAGAATGTGTTACCATTACATAAAGGTGGCTACAGTGGCAGCACTGTCCTTTCATCAGAATCATGGGCATCAAAGAAACAATTTGTAGATTCAAAGAGGTTATATAAAAACCTTATTTTTGGAAATGCAGGCAATAACCTTAAAGTTATATGTACAGCCCTGATAACTGTTAAATAATACCCCTGATCTGTAATAATTTCTTGGGGTTCTTGAGATGTATGAAAAGTTGAATATGTTTTCCATCAGAATTTATGCCATTTATGCATCCTGCATAAAAATATAAAAAAAAAAAATCTCTACTCATATGCTATAATGAAAGTCCTTTTCAACAAAAATCACAATGGCAAGCTTATTTTCAGTCATTATAGAAACTACAAGAATATGCAAAAGATAACTGCAGTGACAAAGGGGCTTTATTGCCATTTTATTTTTAATTTCTTTGGTGCTGCAGCGATGTGGAATGACCAGGCCAAAACCTTTTCTGCCTTTCAAACAGTGAGGAGGTACTATTTCCATTAGAGGACAATAGGCCATGAGACCAGTTACCACTATATGCTGATTAAAATATCAGCCTGCCTGTGGTTTTATGGGCTGTTATAGGGGGATGGCGGTTCTTGGTCGACTGGAAATACAAGACCTTAGGGAGGGGGTGGTGTGATTGAATTAGTTTTCGACATTGATTCTGCATGTATTTGAATACTTCCAAAACAGCACTGGGTGCTGACATATGGAGGCACTT
The DNA here is from genome assembly GCF_019279795.1 of Protopterus annectens. Taxonomy (NCBI): domain Eukaryota; kingdom Metazoa; phylum Chordata; order Ceratodontiformes; family Protopteridae; genus Protopterus; species Protopterus annectens. The sequence continues at coordinate 1,905,392,768 of NC_056737.1, forward strand.
GACTAATTAAATCTCTTGTACAGAGATAGTGGGACAAAGACAGAGTGCTGGCAACCTGACATTCTGACTGCCTGTTAAAAATGTTTGAATTTTCATTTGGTTATTGGGTCCATGGCACTACAAAGGGCCTTGGGGCAATCCTGTCAGTGGAAGGAAAATTAGTCTGTCTCATTTTTTGACTATTTATCTTCCTAGATACTAACAGTTTAATCAGAAGTACCACGAGAAAACCCTCAAAAAACTTGAGCAATTAACAGATTATACAACTGTTATGATTCCATTATTAGGCTAATTGCTGTAAAATTTCATAGTGGTTAGATGTGCTAAATTCTATCTGTCAGGAGTGCTGCACCAAAGCTGCTATTGCTTATTAATTGGCGGCCACACAAAAGAAATTGTTTGCAGTTTTAATTTTCTGTTTGTTTAACGTTGGCTTAACAGTTTCAAAGTTCATTTTCACTTTAATAACTTTATAGTACATTGTCTGCTGAGGCTGAAAGGCTTTATGATGTTGCGGTTTTAAAGCCAAGATAACTGTTAGTTCCCTTTACCCCCAAAACCATCGTTTATTACCTGGTTAACAAATCCTATCTAGACAGAAGTTATTTCAATTGTAATCCATGCCTGAAGTACAACTACACTGTTATAATCAGCAACAGAATGTATTGCAGTTCTTTAAGCAGTATTCTTGCCCAGTTAAGACATAGTATAACAAATATATATTTTGGAAGGGTTAAGCAGCAACAGCAACAGTAGTTTGTTTTCTGGGTGTGTGAATTTGTTCTTCCCTGTTCCTTTTCAACTGCATTTGGAGTTATAATGGCAAAGGTAAATGCAGCAGAAATTATGATTCAGAGGGTCAGTCAAGGCATATTTTTGAGAGAGGAAGAAAACCAATGCATCTAGAGAAAATCATACAAACACAAGGACATGCACGTTCTTTTGAGAAAGGAATGGAACCACGGCATCTAGAGAAAACTACATAAGCTCAGAAAGGGACATGTAAACTCCATACAGACAGTGACAACAATTCCAAGATTGAACCTCAAAAGCAAACCACCATACTTCCCAACATTAGTGTAAGAGACTTTATAGGAGTTAAGTTACAGGTCATTCATAACTGTGGCTGTGCAAAGCAAACTTGGCAGAGATGGTTACTTGTTTTGAGGAGTGTAATACACTTGCTTTAAGCCATGGTTGTAGTTTAAGATTAAGTACTAAAATTAGATAATGGGGTACTAAACTGGCATTCTATAAACAGTACAGGAGACCATACAATCACGTTTAAAATTCATTTACAGTTTAGAAGAACACAATGCTCTAGCAAATATTCAATTATTTATTCACTTTGCTATTTTTCACTCTGCAACCCCTGTTCTGTCATCATTTCTCTGGCAAAAGAAATGACCATGGCCTAGAGTGCATAGAGTTGCCACCTTTTCAAATGCCCAAAGTGGGACATTTTTGGTACACACGTCAGATTTTGCAGGGCAAAACATACCCATGGCCAGTACAAAGGACAGCACTTCACTTTTTTGCCTAAATAAAGGCTTATTCTTGTAGTATTTTAGTTGCTTATCCTGTTTCTTATAACATTTAGGTGTTTCAGATAATGATTATTTTTGTCCTAAAATCTAGGGACATTTGCCATTTTTTCAACTTTTTTTTGCAGGACACCACTGCCCAAAGAGGAACTGTCCCTCTCAAAGTGAGACAGGTGGTAACCCTAAGAGTGCAAGGTCTGCATAAATGGTACATAACCTAAGTTTAAAAAAGTACTGTCTTAGGCTGTTACAGTAGTTATCACTTGACATGAACAGTGATGCTCAGAATGAATGCATGTAAAGTTACTTTTAAGCTGTGCTGCACTTAACTGGAATGCAATATACTGGGGTCATTGTGACACATAAGCACCTCAGAGAGAGTGAAACTACACTTTGTATCTTTTACAATTAAATGACTCGTGCAAACCATCTTAGATTGTTCCTAACTGAAAAAACTATATATTATATGATGTAACAGGCTAACTTCAGGTTAAAATAGTTTTAATATGTGACATACAATTAGAAAGTTGGGACATATGTGACATTTTGTGTGTTTGGGTTTAATTCAAACTGACTCACACATAAAATTTGGCATCTAAAACTGTGAAATGAAATTGTCTTACATGGACCAGTATAGAACTTTCAACTGTTATAGGATATAGGCAAAATACTATAGTTTTATGTGTCTGGATTTATCTATTTTTTAATTTAAGGTCTCTAACTTAATATCAGAGCTTTGGCCGGCTAACATCTACCTGAAATCAGCTGGACATATAAGTGAATTTAAGTAAACTTTTATCTGCTCTTTTGCATATAGTACTGTATTTAATTTATTTATTTGTGTTTTTCACTGAATATTAACTCAACTGAAGTTGTGGCTAACTCTCTACAGAGTATTTTTTAGAATTTCTGTGTAGCCATTGATAGTAGTGGGGGGTAGTTTCAGCTCATCACTGACATCTTGTCTTACCTTATATAAGTGGCACATTTTGAGTTATCTCTGCTTAATATCAGAGCTTTGACTGGCTAACATCTACCTGAAATCAGCTGGACGTATAAGTGAATTTAAGTACATTTTTATCTGCTCTTTTGCATATAGTACTGTATTTAATTTATTTATTTATGTTTTTCACTGAATGTTAACTCAACTGAAGTTGTGGCTGTCTCGCTACAGAGTACTTTTTAGAATTTCTGTGTAGCCATTGATAGCAGTGGGGGGTAGTTTCAGCTCATCACTGACATCCTGTCTTTCCTTATATAAGTAGCACATTTTGAGTTATCTCTGCTTAATATCAGAGCTTTGGCCGGCTAACATCTACCTGAAATCACCTGGACGTATAAGTGAATTTAAGTACACTTTTATCTGCTCTTTTGCATATAGTACTGTATTTAATTTATTTATTTGTGTTTTTCACTGAATATTAACTCAACTGAAGTTGTGGTTGTCTGTCTACAGAGTACTTTTTAGAATTTCTGTGTAGCCGTTGATAGCAGTGGGGGGGGTAGTTTCAGCTTATCACTGACATCCTCTCTTGCCTTATATAAGTGGTACATTTTGAGTTATCTCTGCTTAATATCAGAGCTTTGGCCGGCTAACATCTACCTGAAATCAGCTGGACGTATAAGTGAATTTAAGTACACTTTTATCTGCTCTTTTGCATATAGTACTGTATTTAATTTATTTATTTGTGTTTTTCACTGAATGTTAACTCAACTGAAGTTGTGGCTGTCTCTCTACGGAGTACATCTTAGAATTTCTGTGTAGCCATTGATAGCAGTGGGGGGGTAGTTTCAGCTCATCACTGACATCCTGTGTTGCCTTATATAAGTGGTACATTTTGAGTTATCTCTAATTAATATCAGAGCTTTGGCCGGCTAACATCTACCTGAAATCAGCTGGACGTGTAAGTGAATTTAAGTACACTTTTACCTGCTCTTTTGCATATAGTACTGTATTTAAATTTGTGTTTTTCACTGAATATTAACTCAACTAAAGTTGTGGCTGTCTCTCTACAGAGCACTTTTTAGAATTTCTGTGTAGCCATTGATAGCAGTGGGGGTAGTTTCAGCTCATCACTGACATCCTGTCTTGCCTTATATAAGTGGCACATTTTGAGTTATCTCTGCTTAATATCAGGGCTTTGGCCGGCTAACATCTACCTGAAATTAGCTGGACGTATAAGTGAATTTAAGTACATTTTTATCTGCTTTTTTGCATACAGTACTGTATTTAATTTATTTATTTGTATTTATCACTCAACAGAAGTTGTGGCTGTCTCTCTACAGAGTACATTTTAGAATTTCTGTGTAGCCGTTGATAGCAGTGGGGGTAGTTTCAGCTTATCACTGACATCCTGTCTTGCCTTATATAAGTGGTACATTTTGAGTTATCTCTGCTTAATATCAGAGCGTTGGCCGGCTAACATCTACCTGAAATCAGCTGGACGTATAAGTGAATTTAAGTACACTTTTATCTGCTCTTTTGCATATAGTACTGTATTTAATTTATTTATTTGTGTTTTTCACTGAATGTCAACTCAACTGTAGTTGTGGCTGTCTATCTACAGAGTACTTTTTAGAATTTCTGTGTAGCCATTGATAGCAGTGGGGGTAGTTTTAGCTCATCACTGACATCCTGTCTTGCCTTATATAAGTGGTACATTTTGAGTTATCGCTGCTTAATATCAGAGCTTTGGCCAGCTAACATCTACCTGAAATTAGCTGGACGTATAAGTGAATTTAAGTACACTTTTATCTGCTCGTTTGCATATAGTCTTCTTTTTCTTCTTCTTCTTTTTCTTCTTCATTTGGCTGCTCCCATTAGGGGTCGCCACAGCAGATCAACTGTTTCCATTTCTTCCTGTCCTCTGCATCTTGCTCTGTCACACCAACCACCTGCATATCCTCTCTCATCACATCCATAAACCTTATCTTAGGCCTTTCTCTTTTCCTGTTACCTGGCAGCTTCATCCTTAGCATCTTTTTTCCCAATATACTCTGCATCCCTCCTCAGCACATGTCCAAACCAATGTAATCTTGCCTCTCTGGCTTTGTCTCCAAACCTTCCAACCTGGGCTGACCCTCTAATATACTTATTCCTAATCCTGTCCTTCCTCATCACACCCAGTGCAAATCTTAACATCTTCAACTCTGCCACATCAAGCTCTGACTCCTGTCTTTTTGTCAATGCCACTGTCTCCAACCCATATAACATAGCTGGTCTCACTACCCTCTTGTAGACCTTCCCTTAAACTCTTACTGGTACTCATCTGTCACAAATCACTCCTGACACCCTTCTCCACCCACTCCATCCTGCCTGTACTCTCTTCTTCACCTCTCTTCCACACTCACCATTACTCTGAACTGTTGATCCCAAGTACTTAAACTCATTCACCTTCACCACCTACATCCTCACCATTCCTCTATCCTCCCTCTCATTCACGCTGACCTTCACTCCTCTTCTCTCTAGAGCATATCTCCACCACTCCAGGGTCTCCTCCACCTGTTCCCTACTCTCACTACAGATCACAATGTCATCTGCAAACATCATAGTCCACGGGGACTCCTGTTTGATCTCGTCTGTCAACCTGTCCATCACCATTGTACTGTATTTAATTTATTTATTTGTGTTTGTCACTGAATATTAACTCAACTGAAGTTGTGGCTGTCTCTCTACAGTTAGTTCCCCACCCAACCTCCCTGTTCTTGTTTTGGTATTAATGTTGGTGGCTTTGAAACTGCCTGTCCCTCTTGTAGATTTGTATTTAGATATTCTTTCTGGGCCCATCTGATTTGCTCACTCAACTGAGTGCAGTGAGATCATATTCTGATTTCAGGCACTCCTACTGTGTACAAAGAGTGCATTTGGGAAGGACAACCCCTGTAGCCTCTTAATCCTGTTCTGTTCCTTCCCTCAAAAAAAAAATTAAATAACTATATATATATATATATATATATATATATATATAGTGGTATGTAGCAGTGTGGGACGTAGGGGTGCGAGGCAGGTAAGTGTGGAGATTGACGGTCTGTGGGGAGGGGGGGCGATAGGAGTTTGGAGGGTTAGTTAGGGGGGGGGGGGGGATATAGTTAGGGTTAAGTGAGTTAGGGGGGGGGGGGCGGGAGTTAAAGTGGAGTGAGAGGTGGGGTGAGGGGAGCGGGGTTAGTTAAGAGTTAGTTTGGGTTAGGGAGGGCGATAGGGCTAGGAAGGTTAGGAGTTGTTAGGTTAGGGAGTAGAGTAGGTAGTGTGATTGAGTGACGGACCTTAGGGTTAGGTAAGGTTTAGTGTGGGCTTGTAAGGATTTTGGTGTGCTTGTGTTGTGTGTGTGGTTTGTGGAATGGGGATGTGTTTTGTTTTGTATGGGGTTTCGTGTTTGTGTACCGTCGGTTATTTCGTTGTCGGTTATGTGTGGTTTCGTGTTTATGGACTGTCGAATATGTGGTGTCGGTGATGTGGTTGTCGGTGTTGTGTGGTTTCGATTATGTCAGGTAGAACCATATATATATATATATATATATATATCATTCATCTGCTCTTACTGTAACTGTCTTAGTTGCTCTTCAGCGTGCTATCTGTTCAGTCGCTCTTACTCTGCACTTATTACTGCTTGTTACTAGCCTTCTAATTTACTGCCTTCTGCACTTGTTTTTTAGTCATTTGTTAATTTAATTGCATTTATTTGAACTGTATTTGCCATAGTGTTGCTACATGCTTGGGTGTGCTGGCCTGCACTACAATTTGAATTGTATTTACTGCTGTTTTAGCTGCTTTTCTGTAACAAAAAAAAATTCTAAGCTTGTTTCCTGCCTTTCCTGTAACTAGTCAAGTCCAGATACAGACTTGCTGAATCCAGGACTGTCGGTAAACTTCTGAGCCCCCCAAGCCTTTCTGTGTTGGAAGGAAGCCTTCTAGCTTATCAGTGGGAGTGGTAAGCACTAGGTAGCCTATCTACCATGGGAAGAGTGGGTTTTGGCCCTGAAATTGTAGTTCATTGGCTGTTTGGGCAGTTTTTCCATCTCTTTCTACTTTCTGGTTAAAAGCCTGTTTTGCGTTTGGTCCCTGCCTTTCCTATAACTAGTGCAATCCAGGTACAGATTTGTTGTATCCAGGACTGTTGGCAAGCTTCCGAGACCCCAAGCCCTTCTGTGTTGGAGAGAAGCCTTCTAGCTTATCAGTGGGAGTGGTAAGCACTAGGTAACCTATCTACCACAGGAGGAGTGGTTTCTGGCCCAGAAACTATAGTTTATTGGACGTTTGGGAAGCGTTTCCATCTCTTTCAACCTTCTGATTTAAAAGCCTGTGTTTGCGCTTGTTTCCTGCCTTTCCTGTTACTAGTCTAGTCCAGGTATAGATTTGCTTTATCCAGGATTCTTTGTAAGCTTCTGAGCCCCCCAAGCCTTTCTGTGTTGGAGGAAAGCCTTCTAGCTTATCAGTGGGAGTGGTAAGCATCAGGTAGCCTGTCTACCACACAATGAGTGGTCCCTGGCCCAGAAATTGTAGCTACTGGCTGTTTGAGCAGTTTTTTCCATCACTTTCAACTTTCTGTTTTGAAAGCCGCACTTGTGCCTGTTTCCCACCTTTCCTATAACTAGCCTAGTCAGAGTTGCTGTATCCAGGATTGTTAGTAAGCTTCTGAGCCCCCAAGCCTTTCTGTGTTGGAGGAAAGCCTTCTAGCTTATCAGTGGGAGTGGTAAGCACTAGGTAGCCTATCCTCCATGAGAAAAATGAGCTTTGGCCCAGAAATTGTAGTTTATTTGGCCATTTGGGCAGTTTTCCATCTCTTTCAACTTGCTGGCTTAAAAGCCTATGTTTGTACTTGTTCCCCGCCTTTCCTGTAACTAGTCTAGTCCAGGTACAGATTTGCTGTATTCCAGGACTCTTTGTAAGCTTCTGAGCCCCCAAGCCTTTCTGTGATGGAGGAAAGCCTTCTAGCTTATCAGTGGGAGTGGTAAGCATTAGGTAGCCTATCAACCACAAGAGGATTGGTTCCTGGCCCAGAAATTGTAGCTATTGGCCGTTTGGGCAGTTTTTTTCCATCTCTTTCAATGTTCTGGTTTAAAAGCCCCACTTGCGCTTGTTTTCCACCTTTCCTGTAGCTAGCCTAGTCCAGATACAGAGTTGCTGTACCCAGGACTGTTGGTAAGCTTCTGAGCCCCACAAGCCTTTCTGTGTTGGAGGAAAGCCTTCTAGCTTATCAGTGGGAGTGGTAAGCACTAGGTAGCCTGTCTACCATGAGAGGAGAGGTTCTTGGCCCAGAAATTGTAGTTTATTGACCATTTGGACAGTCTGTCCGTCTCTTTCAACTTTCTGGTTTAAAAGACCACACCTGCGCTTGTTTCCCATCTTTCCTGTAACTTACCTACTGGGTAGCACTAGAAAGCCTTAAACTGATACAAGCCTTCTAGCTTAGGAGGGAGACTTTGGAGTGATTAAGTATCAGTTTTCTGTACTTTCTTGCTGTACTTAACTGTTTTCCGTCTAAACACAGATTTTGCAGCATTTATTGTGATTTAAAAGCTTGTTTTTTTCACATATTGTACTTATTTGACTGCCTGCACTTTTAAAAAGTTGCTTTTTGTTTAAATAATTTGTTTAACTGTTGTAGGCTGCACACTAAAGTGTGTGAGCCTTTTCTGATCGTTTGTAGTCGTTTAAAGCTATTTTAAGTGCGTTTTTTACTGTGTTTGCCTTATCTTTATAAAAAAACAAAAAAAACAAAAAAAAATCCTTGTTTCCCGCCTTTCTAAGCTAGTGTAGTCCAGTTTTCAGGCTAGTGCTGAATTCAGGGCTGTGATACTAGTTTCTGAGTTGCCCATACCTTACTTGGATAGAAGGAAGTTTCTCTGTTCACCTGTGAGAGAGGGGAGCTTTGAGCAACCTATCTGTCCCTGGAGGAGCAGTTCCAGCCTAGAAGTTAGTAGTTTATTGGCCATTTTGGACTAATTTCTATGTCTTTCATTTCCTTACTATAAAAACCACGTTTGCACAGTTTTGCGCACCAGGCAGTGCTGGTTAGCTACGGTTAAATTATTCCCAGCTCCACTAAGTCTCCTCTTCAGTTTTTCCCTTGAAACTAGTCTAACTCTCAACATAAGCACTCAAATAGCATCTTACAGCCCAGCACTTGCTCAAACCTAATAGCAAGCACTAATATACCCTGACACTGATTGCCCACCAGGGCAAGGCTCTTTATTCACCCCTCACCAACCAAGCGACTAAGCAGCTCACCCTACTATTCAGGCATGACTAAAGGGCAACTTCAGGTGCACTCTCCAGTCCAGCTGGTGAATCTGGGTATCCTGAGGCAATGTTACAACTGCCTCATGTACACAGACAACCCTCTCCTCCTACTACAAAACACTAACATATGCAAGAGATGCAATTATACAGCCAAACTGGAAGCTAAGGTGTTTCCACCCAAGACTGGAACAGACAGTCAAGAAGAAAAGGTTAACACTTGCACCGCAACTCCAGCCACATACAGACCTACTAAAACAGCACTGGCAAAAAATACACATAAATACACAAAATCATACTCGGAGGCTCTAAATAAAAACCTGCAAAAGCATCAGAGACCTCCAAAGCAGACACCCAAACAACCTGCACTTCCCATCATAAACCAGACAACACATAAAACACAAAATCAGTGTGCCACACAATCTCAGCCCTTAAGGCGAAATAACATACATAACACACTAGTAATAGGTGACTCTATAGTCAGGCACACTGATGTCCCACTCACTAGGCTGAACAAGCAGAAGATTACTGTTAGCTGCCTATTGGGAGCCAGAATCCGCCACATAACACAAGCACTCAGGTCACTCCAGAATAAGTACAAATATGACTCTGTCATTGTTCATGTTGGTGTGAATGACCTGAGATGCACCTCCCTGGATTACATGAAAAGAGACATGGAAGAGCTCTCTGATCATGTAGCCCAGGCTGGTATGACCCTGACCCTGAGTAGCATCCTGCCCTCACCAAGAATTATACCTCAGTATAAAGAAAAAAATGATCGATTTCAACAATTGGCTAAGCTTCTGGTATCATTCAAAGGGGATCCAGTGTCTGTCAGCCTGGGACGACATGTTCGACAAGCCGCGTTGCTTCACAAGAGATGGCTTGCACCTGTCACCCCTAGGTTTTTGAATACTGGCCAAGGCTCTTGCTGCCTCCATAGTGCCTTTTTTAGGCAAGGCTCAAAAGTCAAACCCACCTCCGTAAACAGCACAATTAACAAAAAACGGAGGGTTATGCTACTCAACGCCAGAAGTTTAAATCTCAAAATGCTCACGCACGAAGCACTCCTCAGTATGGAGAACGTCAACATCTGTGCAGTAACTGAAACCTGGTTCAAGGCTCCAGAGAACACCCCAGCACTACCAGGCTACAACTCATACCACACATTTCGGCCACAGAACACGGACCAAAACACAAAAGTAGGGGGTGTATCCATATTCATCAAGGATACCTACACCTCCAGGTTAGAGGAGCAGCATGATACCTCTGAGATCATCCATGTGCAACTAACATCGGGCAACTCTGCAATGCAAATTGTGGCCTGCTACAGATCACCCTCCATGACCCAGGACCACCACTCCACCTTTCTGGAGACACTGGAAAACATGAAAGTCCTACAAAACACCCTGATATTGGGCAATTTCAATTACCTTACCATTCACTGGGAAACCTACTCGAGTACAAATTCCAGGCTCAGTGCTTCCTGGAATTCATCAGCTCAAATGCCCTGGATCAGTTGGTAAACTCCCCTACCAGAGGTAAAAACATATTGGACCTGGTCATCACCAACATGGGAGACAGGTGTTCCACACCGGAGGTCAACCCATCACTGGTTAGATCAGACCATAAACTAATCACTCTGGATGTCCACACCCCAGCACCACCCCCAACTAAGGAAACCACAGTAAAAAACTTTTCTAAAGCAAACTTCACCTTATTTAAGACAGAGGTGGTAAGTTTCACAGCCCCCACGCTAAAGGATAATGCTGCCCAAGATGCAGAAACCTTTACAAATGCACTTTATGAGCACCTACAAGGATGCATGGATTGTGCCATCCCTAGCAAAACCAAGACTCACTCCTCTAAGAGAAGAAAAGCAGTTTGGTGAACCCCTGCAATAAGCAGGCTATACAATAGAAGGAGGAAACTAGTTCAGAAAAAAATCAAATCCCAAGAAGGAAAGACATCCCTGATCAGTATCAGTAAGAAAATGAGGTCCCTTGTGAAATCATCCAAGGCTAACTCGAAAGAAAAACAGCCAATGATTCAAAAGATAACCACAAAGCCTTCTTTAGCTATGTTAAGAATCTAAGTGGCAATTCGCAGATATGCACTGAACTAGTGCAAAATAGCACAAAATATATTGAACCTACTGATATTGCCAACATCCTGGCAGATAGATTCAGTGAAAACTTCACCCCCCTCTCACCTCCAAAAGGGTCCACAACAATACTGGAAAAGTGCAGTGTCCCAAAAATCACAGATGCACAGGTGAAAACAGCCCTTTCAAAACCCAAAAACACAGCATCAATGGAAATAGATGGTGTCCCATGCTGTGTCTTGCATGAACTACAAATTACCACATAGGTGGCAGCCCCCTTAATACAGAAGAGGTAATAAGAGATCTGGGGACCCAGGTAGATAGTAATCTCTCCTTTGACAATCATATTGCCAAAGTAGTTAGGAAATCTGTCTATGTGGCCTATCTAATTACGAAAGGGTTCACATCTGAAAATAAAGAGGTTATAGTACCCCTCTATTCATCACTCATTAGACCCATCATAGAGTACAATGCCCCATTTGGGATGTACCTCACAAGACACTTCCAACAGCTGGAAAGACCACAAAAGTACCTCACCAAGAGGATTACTGGTCTCAAACATATGTCCTCTGCAGCCTGACTGAAAAAACTCCATCTGTACTCAGTGGCATATCGCTTACTTAGAGGTGATCTCTGCCTGACTTACAAAGCCATGTCCAACTCAGAATTGATGGACATGCTCCACCTAAAGAAATCCAAGTCACTGCGAGCCACGCGCTCTAGTGAGCTAATCCTCGCCACAACAATAAATAGAACATGCTGGAGGGATAGATTCCCATCACAGAGACTCCCCATGCTTTGGAACAAAATTCCAAATTACATCAGGCAGAGCCCCTCACTAACACTCTTCAAGAGAAATGTTGACGAGTGGATGGGTAGCAGAAAATACACCCCTGGGATCACTTCATTGGTTCTGCTTGACAGAAGATCAGTTAATTAATCAATGGGGCGGCAAAAGCTGACACACTCTGGCTAGGCTTATAAATGCCCTCAAGCAGATAGCCTAGTACCTACCTATGAACCTATGAACCTATAGGCACACAGAGTACTAAACCACTAAGGTATATGCTAGTAAAAAAAAAAAATCACTATTACTAACTATGTGGTATGACCTATAGGTAAAGAAGTTACTACGCAAAATAAGGAAGTACACATTTGTTCATTCCAAATACTACATATACATACAGTATAGCTATATACGTATGTGTGTGTGTGTGTGTGTGTGTGTATATATATATATATATATATATATATATATATATATATATATGTATATATATATATATATATATATATATATATATATTCCCAAAATCAGTGCTATGATTTTTATTGATAATAGGCTGAGAAATATGGTTGCCACAGTCTATTTGAACATTTTTCATATGTCTGATAATTAGCACAGAGGAGCTATGATCTATTAATAGGCTGCTTCCTGCGGTTCAGGATTTGATTCCTTCAGCATCCATTTGCATACTGCATGACCTTGAGCAAGTTACTTAACCAGTCAGTGTTCTGGGTTAATTGAGAAAAATGAGCTAGGCTCCTCCATGGCCTTCTGGACTGCACACCTAGCAACCACCTATAATACATTTGCAGCATTCCTTTAAAGATCATGGCACTGATTATTGGAGGAAAATGGTACTGCCAATTATAGAGCACATACGGTGCCCTGGATTCATAAAAGTCAGGCAAAAAGTGGCATTAATAATATGCTGGTTCCTCAGGGTTCAAAGATTCATTTTTAACCCAGGCAAATGATCTACATTGAAATTACCAGCACTTGGATTGATACCATACCCCACAGAGTAAACTATTTGTGCCTAGTGTCAACCCCATTCCATAAGAGCTTGAAAGGCCAGAGTAGGGATGACTTATGATTGCCCATCCAATCATCCAGGTTATACTTAAAAGAAGTCAGAGATCTTTACATCCAAGTAAATTCTATTCTATAAAAGAGGTATTTTCTATTATATATATATATATATAATGCCAGCAGATCCTATTCATGTTTTGGTGGGAGTTTAGAGCTCTTGAGCAGGTGTTTAATGTGTTATTATATTTGTGGATGTGTAGCAGGTTGCATAGAACTGGATCTTTTGAGGCTGTTTAGGAAAGTCAGAAGTCTCTCTCAAATGTTTACAGGAAATGGAAAAGAGTAAGAGTGTTTTAAAGAGGTCAGGGTAGCTCAAGGAGGATGTGTCCTTTTATCATTTTACCAAGGAAATTCTGCAGATTCTTGACCTGGGTCATGTGCCTAAATAAGTACATACCAAGGAAGGCATTATATTCTATTATACTCTATTCCTGGCCTCAAAGGGAGGAGTAAAGGGGAGTGATGACTTCCTTGAATCAAAAAGATAAACCTTTGATGATTACTCCAGCTGTTCAAAAACATTTCATAACAACATTGGTCACATGGTAATATGAGGATAGTTCTTTGTTGATGAAAGTGCCCATGTTCTTAATTACCAAGCCAAATTTTTGAGGGGGGGGGGGCTACCTACATGATAGGAGCAGTGGTGCCCAGGTTTGCCAAAGAACACAATGCTGTATTTCTTGGCATTTAATTTGAGGCCATGGTCCAAGCACCACTTATTAGTATGTGTTATGCCCTCCTGGAGAATACAGAGGTCCATAGGAGTATTTATGACAGCTCTGAGTTTGCAATCATCAACAAACTTTGCCAGCCATGTCAAAGATGTAGATACCAAAGAGGAGTGGTTCCAAGATTGATCCCTGGGAGGCACTATAAATAACTATTCTTTTAGATGAGAGCATGCCTCCTGCACTAATAGACTGGGTTCTGTAGTTGAACCAGTTTGCTATCTAGCGGGTAAGATTACACTTGTTGGGATTAGCTTATCAATGATGGCAGAATGTGGAATGGTATCAAAGACTTTGGCCAAGTACAGATTTGCAGAGTGAACCAATGTGCCTGAGTCAAATACCTTAGTGACTTTTTCAAAAAAGTCTACAAAGTTTAGGAGGCAGGATTTGACCTTAACAAACCCAAAATGGTCTGGGTCCGGGGTTGAAATACATCCTCTATCCTTGTTAATAGTTTCCATAATGATACACTCCATTACCTTACAGATAAAGCTTTTAAGGCTTATGGAACTATAGTTGCCCGGATCAGTAGTGGGTCCTTCTTTGCTAATAGGATGAAAACGGCATTTCTTAAAACCACTGACACAGATCCAGTGGAGAGGCAGGTATTGAACAGACTTTATAATGAGTCTGTCAGAAAAAGTTTTGTGCTAACAAGAAGACAGCCTGGCATGTTATTAGGGCCCACAGAATTTGTGTGCTTAACCTTGGAGTGAGCACTTAGGGCTTGCTCAGAAATGATCGGGGGTGGGGCAGTATAGGCATGTTAATGTACTTTAGATAATTAGGGGGAGATGGGGGAGAAATGTTTGAGCTACATTTGCCCACAGCTACATTGGCAATTTCCTCAGAGGATGCCGGGTTTTATTTCTAAGGTTGCTGACATAGCTGAAGAAGGATCTGAGGCTGTCCTTGGCATATTTCTTTGCTGATCTTTATGGGTTCTTCTGTAACTCATTGGGTGTTAAGTTTGCTTTTATGGGCTGAGTTAAGCTTCCTAGTTAAACAAGATCACATGTTTCACCACTAGGCAAAGTCAATAACAAGGAACCAAAAAGTAAACAACATCAGAATAAAATGACTAATCATAGCAATTTCATTCAGCAAGACATGAAAGAAAATGTGGCAAATCAAAGCAGAACTCCACAAATCACCTTATACAGCCACTCATCTGCATATCAAAGTGTTGAAAAACACACCATAAGACAGTCTGTGTAAGCTCAGCAAGGCAAATTGCTGCCACAGACAAATAAAGAGCAGTAACTATAACACAGACCTACCTTCCACACAATGCACTTCAGAATAGCAATTATAACCGAAAAACTGCCCTACTGACAATCCTCATCAGAACAGTAACTGTAACACAGACCTACCCTCTTCGCAATGCACATCAGAATAGTAACCATAACACTTACCTGCCTTATTCATAATGCAGAGCAGAACAGTAACTATAAAATAGACCTACCCTCCTCACAGCTCACATCAGAACACTAACTATAACACAGATCTACCCTCTTCACAATGCACATCAGAATGGTAACTATAACTTGCACCTGCCCTACTCACAATGCTCATCAGAATAATACCTGTAACATAGACCAATACACCACACAACACACATCAGAACAGTGACTATAACACAGACCTAACCTCCTCACAATGCATATCAGAACAGTAACTATAACATGCACCTGCCCTACTCACAGCGCATATCAGAAAAGTAACTATAACACAGACCTACCCTCTTCACAATGCACATCAGAATAGTAACTATAACACACACCTGCCCTACTCAAAATGCTCATCAGAACAGTAACTATAACTTAGATCAACATGCCACACAACTCACATCAGAACAGTGACTATAACACAAACCTACCCTCCTCATAATGCCCATCAGAACAGTAACT
Organism: Protopterus annectens; assembly: GCF_019279795.1. NCBI lineage: Eukaryota > Metazoa > Chordata > Ceratodontiformes > Protopteridae > Protopterus > Protopterus annectens. The sequence continues at coordinate 1,905,408,173 of NC_056737.1, forward strand.
GTAACACAAAAGTAACCAGCACATAATGCACATCAGAACAGTAACTATAACATAGACCTGCCCTTCATACAATGCACATCAGAACAGTAACTATAACACTAACACAGACCTACCCTCCTCACAATGCTCATCAGAACAGTAACTATAACATAGATAAACATGCCACACAATGCACATCAAAACAGCATCTATAACAGAGACCTACCCTCCTCACAATACAAATCATAAAAGTAACTGTAACACGCACCTGACCTGCTCACAATGCTCATCAGAACAGTAACTAACACAGACCCACCATTCTAACTATGCTCATCAGAGCAATAACTATAACATAGACCTACCTTCCTCATAATGCATATTAGAACATTAAGTATAACATAGACCTACCCTCCTCAAAACGCACATCAGAATAGTAACTATAATACAAACCTACCCTCCTCACAATGCACATCAGAACAGTAACTATAACACAGACCTACCCTCCTTGCAAAGCACATCAGAACAGTATCTATAATACAGACCCACCCTTCTAACAATGCACATCAGAACAGTAACTATAACACATACCTATCCTCCTTACAACAAACATCAAAACAGTAATGGTAACACAGACCTACCCTCCTTGCAATGCACATCAGAACAGTATCTATAACACAGACCCACCTTTCCAACAATATACATCAGAACAGTAGCTATAACACAGACCTACCCTCTTCACAATGCACATCAGAATAGTAACTATAATACAGACCTACCCTCTTCACAATGCACATCAGAACAGTAACTATAACATAGACCTACCCTTCTCACAATGCAGATCAGAACAGTAACCATAACACAGACCAGCCCTCTTCACAATGCACATCAGAACAGTAACTATAACACAGACCTACCCTTCTCACAATGCACATCAGAACAGTAACTATAACACAGACCTATCTTTCTCACAACACACATCAGAGTAGTAACTATAATGTAGACCTATCTTCCTCGAAATGCACATCAAAACAGTAACTATAACATAGACCTGCCCTTCATACAATGCACACCAGAATAGTAACTATAACACTAACACAGACCTACCCTCCTCACAATGCACATCAGAACAGTAACTGTAACACAGACTTACCCTCATTGCAATGCACATCAGAACAGTATCTATAATACAGATCCACCCTTCTAACAATGCACATCAGAACAGTAACTATAACACATACCTACCCTCCTCACAACAAACATCAAAACAGTAATGGTAACACAGACCTACCCTCCTTGCAATGCACATCAGAACAGTATCTATAACACAGACCCACCCTTCCAACAATATACATCAGAACAGTAACTATAACACAGACCTACCCTCTTCACAATGCACATCAGAACAGTAACTATAACATAGACCTACCCTTCTCACAATGCAGATCAGAACAGTAACTATAACACAGACAAACCCTCTTCACAATGCACATCAGAACAGAAAGTGTAACACAGACTCAGCCTTCTATGTTCATCAGAACAATAACTATAATATATACCTACCTTCCTCACAACACACATCAGAACAGTAACTATAACACAAACATAGGCCTACCCTCTTCACAATGCACATCAGAACAGTGACTATAATATAGAACTACCCTCCTCACAATGCACATCAGAACAGCAACTATAATAAAGACCTGCCCTTCTCACAATGCACATCAGAACAGCAATGATAACACAGACCTATCTCCTCAAAATGCACATCAGAACAGTAACTGTAACACAGATCCACCCTTCTAACAATGCTCATCAGAACAATAACTACAACACAGACCTATGTACCATCCTCACAACAAACATCAAAGCAGTAACTATAACATTAACATAGACCTACCCTCCTCGCAAGGAACATCAGAACAGTAACTAGAGCATAGACCTATGGTCCACACAATGCACATCAGAAGAGTAACCATAACACAGATCTGCCCTCCTCACGATGCACATCATAACAGTCGCTATAACACAGACCCATCCTTCTAACTATGTTCATCAGAACAATAACTACAACATAGACCTACCTTCCTCACAACACACATCAGAACAGTAACTATAGCACTAACATAGGCATACCCTCCTCACAATGCACATCAGAGCAGTGACTATAACATAGACCTACCCTCCTCACGATACACATCAGAATAGTAACTATAATAAAGACCTGCCCTCCTCAAAATGCACATCTGAACAGCAATGATAACACAGACCCACCTCCTCAAAATGCACATCAGAATAGTAACTATAACACAAACCCACCCTTCTAACAGTGCTCATCAGAACAATAACTACAACACAGAACTATGTACCATCCTCACAACGCACATCAAAGCAGTAACTATAACATTAACATAGACCTACCCTCCTCGCAAGAAACATCAGAACACTAACTAGAGCATAGACCTATAGCCTACACAATGCACATCAGAAGAGTAACCATAACACAGATCTGCCCTCCTCACAATGCACATCAGAACATTAACTATAACACAGATCTACCCTCCTCACAATGCAGATCAGAAAAGTAACTGTAACACAGACCTATCTTATTGACATCACATTGGCTGGTGCAGCCTTCCTGGAAGTGAGGTTCATGACTCATACGTGACAGCCTCATGAAACTGTTACACACAAACAGTATCCCTAGATGTTTGCAGAATGCCCAGATTTTTGTCTCATATTTTTGGTCTGCTCTAAAATTAGTGGTTATCTGGATTTTTCTGGCAAATCAGTGAGGACTGAATTCATTAAATAATGACAGGCACTTGAGTCTCAGACTTCATATCTTTCAGAAAATATGTGGTAACACAAGACCTTTTATTCTAGCAACTTTTTAAGTTTATAGGAGTAATATTTAAAATTTATCTCTATTTTTAGGGTTTTGTCCCCGTTATTTTTGGTTTTGCCCAGATTTTTGTACTGAGAGGTTGAGAGCTATGATATACACACTGTATACATTTGGCACAAGTTGAATCCGCGGTGACACAGCGCTAGCATTGTTACCTTGCAGCAAGAGGTTCTCCTGTTCAATTCTCGGCTGGAGTGCCTTTTGTGTGGAGTCTGCATGTCCTCCCCGTGGTTGAGTGTCCTCCGAAAGACATGTGTGATTGGGCGTGCCTTCGCTGAAGGTTGGGCATTGGGCTGGCAACTCAGCACCATAAAAATCGACTGCCAATCATTAGCGGACCAGAGTTCCGCTGTGGCGACCCCTAACCAGGGAAAGCTGAAAAGACAAACAAACAAGAGTTTAGAGAATGCTAGCTGCTATTGCACGAGACTGATGAATGTGTTTATATTAAATTGCTATGTGCATGCATCCATTGTACATGTTTAATATTACTATGTGCATATACCTGTTGTACATGTGTAATGCTGCTATGTGCTTGCATCTGTTGCATATGTGTAATTATGTTATGTGCAGATATCAGGCATCTGTTCTACATGTGTAATGCTGTTATGCGCACACATCTGTTGTACATGTGTAATGCTGCTTCTTTCCACCTCCTGCTAGTTTGTCACTGCACTTTACATATAAATTCATTTTTATGTTGTACCTGTGTTTTTCAGCTCCTGATCATCAATAAACATTATATGCTGGTGTTTTCTGACACACATTGTAATGTCTTACTCTTTTCATCAGTGTTACCTATAGGGCCGCTACTCTGCAGAATATGCTGAATTGCATACCTTCCAGCTGACCATGCCAGTTGCTGTATAGAGCACATCTCTATGCATGCAGCCAGCAACCAGATAAGGCAGCATGGATGTATAACCTGTTTTGGTATTGTCCCTGTGGCCATGCATGACATGTATGACAGTGCCACACATCACATGCCTACACATTTGTAGTTGAGTATGTACATAACTGTTAGTTTATTGCTACATTTGAGTTGTTGCCAGCCTATAAGTAAGTTACTGTTTTGGAGATGCAAGTGGCTACCTGCCTGTGAAACTGACTTCACTCACTCTGCTGTAGTGCTTGAGTACTCAAGTGCCCTATAAAATGTTTTTAATAGTTCTGCTTAACAGAATATAAATGAGACCTAAGATTGTACACAAAAGGTACTTAATCTGCATAGCTTTGACTCCAGAACTAATAATGGCATGAACACTTAGTCTGAATCCTGTTTCAACATTTAAACTTGCCTTTACAAGTGCACATGGAAAATTTACATATGGGGCAGAGCCTAGAGGGCCAACTGAGAGCAGTGAATTTTGAGAGCTCCATAAACTAGTATAATAATATAGGAACATTTTATTATTTCAAGTTTAACATGTCAGAAATATATAGATAATATACTAAACTACATAAATATCAATTTTGGTGGAGATATACAAAAAAATTTCTGTCAAGTAACTTGGAGATATATTGAGTCACTGAATATGAACAACTCAATGAATTATCATCCAGATGCTACTTTGAAAAAAGAACTGCAATTCATGATATCTACCTTACATGAACTATCTTTGAAGATGGATGGCTTTAAAAATTACTTAGAAAACCTTAAATTAAATTCTCAGAAACAGACTGATACTCTTAAGGAACTATTACAGCAACACCATACAAAAATAACAAATATAGAGACTTCTCTAAATGACATTGAAGGGAGAATCAAAGAGGAAGAATTCCAAAAAGAATTTCTGCTTAAACAGAATACATGGCTGCTTAACAAAATAGATGACTTAGAAAACAGGGAAAGGAGAAACAACATAAGGATCTTTGGTCTGCCTGAAAAACACTGAAGGAGAAGACATTATTTCATTCTTAACTACCTGGATTCCTGAATTTTTAGACTTAAAAGAGGGGCTTTCATTTGGAATTGAAAGGACGCATAGAGCACTGAGGAAACCTGCGTCTAACTCAACAAATACTCCACCTAGATCCATAGTTACAAAATTTCTTTCATTTCTGGACAAGGAACTAATATTAAAATCTGTTTGGAGAAAATAACCCTTAAAATAGGATCAAAGACTGATAAGGTTTGACAATGATTATTCTTCCAGAATACTAGAACAAAGGGAAAAAAAGTCTGGCCAATAATAAAACTGTTGAAACAAAACATTAAAGCACAGCTGGCCTTTCCAGCCAAGATAAAAATACTTTTTTCCCCAATGAGATGAGAACCTTTAATGATTTAGAAGAAACTATTATATTCATCAAGAACAACATGGTGTCTGTCCCAGAAGAAATGGAATGGATGGCCCCTACTCTTAAAAGAATAAAATAAATAAATCCTTGGACTGATGCTAGAAAGAAGAAACAAAAAAATGATTCCAACATAGCTATCCCAAAAAAAATAACTCTGACAACTACATCGCTCAAAGTATCAACCGATATGGTACATCGCTTGTCATCTGTGTTTTTTTTTTAAAAAAAGGAAGGTTTCTTAAACAACTGCAAAACAGTAATGATTTATTCAGAATGTTCAAAGACTCCAGTAATTCTTCACAAACAAAGGTAGGTCAAGATGGGTTACTCTTTACATTATATATAAGTCAAACAAAGCAACATATAAACATAAAAGTTTATATTCCCCTACTTGAACTCAGTGTATATTTATTTTGTTCATTTTTCATTGTTTTTACTTATAATAATTTTAGTAATTAATTAACTAATTCAACAAGGTACCATTCATCAGAGTTCAGACTCAAATGTAACAAATTAACATAATCTATAATGGCAGTAACAGTAGAGTGTTTTGAAAAAAATGTTGTCATGCAGACGAATGCCTTCTTCAGTTAAAGTATGATTTAGAAATGTCATGTATAGCCTGGTTGAATAATAGTAGCAAGCTCTTAATACAAATGTCATCATTTTTCTGTCTAAATATAGTTAATATCAATTATGGCAGGTATCACAGCTAAGAGTGCTATCTGATCAATCCTGATATGGTGGGCGTGCATGCAGCTGTGTCTGGCAGCTAGTACAAATGTCATTATTATTCTGTCTAAACATAGTATATATCAATTATGGCAGGTATCATAGCTTCGAGTGCTGTTTGATTAAGCCTGACGTGGTGTGTGTGGATGCAGCTGTGTCTGGCAGCTGTTGTATGTTGCCGTTTTTATCTCCAGGAAGCTGTGGGTTGTGGCTTGTGATCGATGTTTACTGATGCCTGTGCATTATGAAGAGACATTTGGTGTTTTAGCCTGGATCCAGGGGAAGGGGGTGGATAAAACTGTGATATGGGATATTTTGGCAGAAAATAGTTTGTTTATACATCTGCAAAAGGCTGGAAGAATGTGTTATCTCTTGTTGTGGTGGCTTATTGAGAGTTGTTTTTTTTTTATCTGTTTGCTCTCTGTTCTTTTCCTGACTGCTGACTGGCTGAAAGGGAAGGAATTTAGGCTTGAAGTTGTAATGAAGTGAGGCTTTGCTTCAGGTGCAACGCAAGCCTCTGGTACGCAGTATACAGACACACTAACAGAAACAGATGCTCCCAGGTTGCTATGGTAACAGAGACAGAGTGACAATAATGCTTAATTGCTCTGAGGAGCCTCTGAGATGATTCTCAGCAATGTTTTTGGTTTAAAAAAAATATATATATGTAAATATAATAAAAGGGCTGTTTTAAACCACATGTACACATATTGATGGTCTCCCAATACTTAGTTTAGCTCATTAAATTGATTTGTGATAAAAAAAATTATAATAAGCGCAATTTTATATTTAACATGCATTTTGGTTCAAACACATTAAGGACTTACATAAGTGTGGAAGTCTGAGTTATTGTGAAAGACTAAGAGCACTTGGTCTTGTGCAGAACCCTTTAAAGTGGTCTGGGAGGTGAGCTTGCTTGGATGTGTTAGGCATATGGGGATAGCTGATTCTAAGGGTGTTTGGGGTTGCCAGGAAGTGTTAGAGAGTCATCAGATTTCCTTCTTGGAAATATCTTTGGGAATGGAAGGTGTGTTGAGTGGTTCACTGGCAGAGTTGCCACTGCATAGAACAGGCTGGTAAAATGGAACAGGACAAATATTGGTTTGGATATTTTAAAAATAGCCTGGAAACATACCACATGAACTAGTAAATGGTATTCTTGCAAAACTGGATGGGTATTGTTGCCTATGCTTGAAGTACTGATATGTGTGTATGCAGGGATAGAAATATACTTTTAACAAATAAGAAACTAGAAGGATGTCATAATTTAAAGTCTATGGACTGTATAAACATGCTTGGAAGGAGCTAATAATAAGAATAATCATTACAGCTTGTGGTCTCTCAAATAACTAAGCAACAGCCAAAAAAACACACAATAGTTATGTAATGCATGATTTTAGTAAATCTAGACATAAAATATATAATCGTCATATAAGATGAAGCAGTCTGCTGAATTTAGATATTAAAGACAGGATTTAATAACATGGGCTTGTGTATAATAACACTACTGTCTTAACTTGTCAAAAATGACATACACTACATTGAACATCAAGGGGAAGCACAATTTTTTTTCATATAAGTAAATATGCATAACAAGTCATATAATTGCTTTAACTTGAATTGTGGTTTTGTAATCCATCTTGACCATACATAATACTTAAGCTGTTTCCTAGGTAACTAATGTGTTATACATGTCATCAAACTGGCAAAGTTGTTCAAGGGAAACAATAGAAGCCTGAACTAGGAATGTCACAGAATGCAACAATCACATTCTGAACAAATAGTATTAAATTGACAATAATCACCTCAGTTTAACCTTTGCTGATTATACAAAATAGAATGTTGCCATTTAAATCTAAAAACTTTCAGTAGATGCCATAAAATAGCAATTTATGAATATGGAAAGGGAACTTGTAATCATTAATCCCAATAAGTGAATTGGTTGTTTTTAACCTATAATTTTACTCATTTTATAATAAGAAATTACCAATATAAAAACCTTATGTGTAGGAAATGGGGGGAAGAGGGATGCACTGATAATTAAAATGCACTAACTTTCATCATGTTCACATAAAACAACCTTGATGCTTTAAGGAAGTTAGCAACAAAGTGATTACTTAAATGCTGGCAAACAATGAAATATAATTTCTGATATAGCCAGTAAAATACATTGTATTATAAACATTAAGTATAAATATTATTACCATCTATTTATATTAAGTAATACATTTTGAAAGACTTCATCAATAAGGGTGAATATGTTAACTGTGTGCTATAATCTTTTACTGAGGTTTTATATATGATACATCCTACTTTACTATGACTGAATTGCTTGTCATCTATATTTCATGTAAATATTAATTGCTTACACAATAAATAGACATTTATATTGTATTAGAATTCTTTCTAATCTACAATAGTACTATATCTGTTCAAAATGATACAAATATTGCTTATTCCTATTACAAATATTCTCCATATGATAATTCAATTTATGGAGTTTAGATATTCTGGATTGTGAAGGTATGAGTGATAATCTGATTGACTTAGGTTTATCCATCAGATTAGGAATGATTTTCATTCCATGGCTAGTGCAGATCTTAGTTTTGTTAACATTTATTCATTTAAATTTGTTATTTGAGAAAAACATTTTTAGTATGCTTGACCAAAACATTACTTTATTGGTAAACACTCAAAGTATAAAACTAATAATTTCCTTTAAAAGCTCAAACATATATTTTATAGTTATCAGAGGAAAATGTTTAATAGTCACAATAAAACAAAACATGCATAGTCTAAGTAACCTAAGATGGATTTAACTTTATTAGCTTAAAATACCAATGGCTTAAACAGTCCTAGCAAGAGAACAAATCTAGTGAAATATTTAAAAGTGAACAAAGCACAAATTGTCTTCCTTCAAGAAACTCATTTCAAAACAAATGACAATTACAAATGGAATCTTAAGGAATATATGATATTGGTGCAATCCACTTATAAGACAAAGACAAAAAGGGTAACAATTTTATGGAAAACAAATGTGATTAACCCAGAAATCATTTATAAGTATGAAGATAAAGAAGACCTTATGGCATTAGTAATAGTTAAATATAATAACAGAATATGGACCCTAGCCAGTCTATACTAGTTCTCAGGTATTGGAACAGTAACTTGGATTTCATTTCCAATAATTATAAAGGCATCTTAATATTAGGTGGAGAGTTTAACTGTATATTTGATATTTCTGAAACTACAAATAAAAGACCACTGCATACATCTGCTGTATCAAAAGTTTTAAACAAGTGAGTAGAATCATTTTATCTTATAGATACTTTCAAATTAAAAGAAGATAAATCTTTGTCATTTTCCCATCAAGATCACAGATTTGGTACCCAAACTAGAATAGATAAAATATTTGCTGCCCATGACTTGCACTCTAAAATCATTAATTCCTCAATCACTCCCTTCCCCTTTTCAAACCACAATTCATTGATACTAAAACTTCAAAATGGGTACAAACCATTAATTTTTAACTCCAGAATTCCAGCATATATAACTAAAATTAAAGAGTTCAAACCCTGGTTATTATCTGAATTACAGTTCTTTTTAGATATTAATTACACCACAGAGATAAATAAAATAATGATATGAGACTCATTAAAAGCTTACATATATGGTAAACCCCTAACTTCGTATAAAAAATCAGAGCATGGGATTCTGAATTATTAGATCTACAATCCAAACTTTTGTCAGTAAAAGCTGAAAAAAATCAAAATCATTTGGAGATGAAAAAGAAAGTACAAGCATAAAACAATAAATACAACAAAATTCTAACACACAAAACTAGTTTAGCTTTAGAAAAACTAAAAATTAATACCTTGGCCACTTCTCCCAAATATCTACATAATGCATCCACAAGAATCAAAATACAATTAAAAGCTAATAACATTAAATGTATCTTCCATGAAAAGAAAGGGAAAATGTCTCAGATATAGGTGACATTCTTGATGCCTACAGAAATCACTATATGGAACATTTCCAAAAAGAAAATATACATATCAGTCAATTAAATCTAGATGAAAAATGTTATAATATAAAAAAATACCAGAAAAAATAAAACTAGATCTGAAAGCAACCATATGCTACAAAGAAATTACATATGCAATAAAAGAGGGTAAAAATAATAAAGCTCCAGGTATATATAGCATAATTATGGAAGTATATAAACTTTTTCCTTCAAAGATACTATCCCTCTTCCATAAAACTCGATTAGAAATTCAGTCAAAAGCTTTAATACTACCCTCTTGGAGATATTCCTTAATCACACCAAACCTAAAGGAAAACAAATCCCCAAACCTCTGTACCTCATATAGACCTATATCATTATTAAATAATGACAATAAGATATTTATGACAATATTAACTAACATAATGAAAATACCACTATCCAAAACAATAAATAATGATCAAACTGGATTTATATATCATAGACACACACACATGACAATATTAAAAGGATAATTTCTCTTATATATTATGTTAATAAAGAAAATAAAGAAACACTCATAATTGGCTTAGATATAGAGAAAGCCTTTGATTTCTTAAATTGGGACTATTTATTCAAAATCCTAATGTTATTTGAATTTCCTGCATCCTTTGTTCATTTCCTAAAGAATATATATACAAATAAGTTAGCATATGTTAAGTTAGGTCCTTTTACCCCTGAATCTATACATATAACAAAAGGCACTAAACAGGGATGTCCCATGTCACTGATTCTATTTGCTTTGGCTATTGAATTATTGGCAGATTCAATTCATAACAATGTAAAAGCTAAAGTAATAGATGTTTATGAACAATGCAGTTCTAAAGTAATGCTATTTGCTAATGACATATTACTAACATTATCTAATACAAAAGAGACATTAGAAGAATTACATATATTAATTGACAAATTTCACTTGACCTTAGGACTCCATTTCAATAAATGAAAATCAAAATCAAAATTGTTATTTTTAAATAAAAAAAGAACTGCAGACTAAGGGGGATCACATAATAGGGAAACAAGAATCTACCTTAAAATATCTAGGAATTGAGTTATGCAAGGATAATAATGAATTAGTCTAAAAAAATTACAATAATATCATCAGTACAATTAAAATCTCAATGGAAAAATGGAACAAAATAATATTAACATTTGAAGATAGACTACAGTTAATAAAAATGGTTTTACTGCCCAAGATCCTATATATAGCCTTGGCAATGCAACTGTTACCAGAAAGGAATATACTTAAAGAAATAAATTCATGCCTAATAAAATTTTTATGGTTTCCCAAAAGAAACAGAATAGCTTTAATATATCATATCAGACCATGGAAACAGAGAGGATTAAACTTTCCTGATATAGAAACATATATAAAAGCATCAGTATCTAAACAATCTCAGATTGGATAAGTCCAAATTACTCTGCAAATTGGAAAGAATTACTAACTGTAATATCAATAAATGAATTTGATTTACAGTAACATTTTCAAGTAACAGATAAAAACAATTTGCCATGGCACATATTATGTATTAGTATGCAATATAACATAACTAAACCCACTAAAACTCATATGAATAATTATTATATTGACTCATTTAGGAAAACTATTAATGCAAATATAGATTTAAAAATCTGGTTTGATCTTTTAACACCATTTATAGTCACAAAGAACTTTACTCATAAAATATATAGAGAAAATATTAATTCTTGGGAACAGAAAGGATTTGTTTGTTGGCTCCAATGTATCAAAGAACTAAAAGTTTTACATATGCAAGTAATAAAAACAACATACAAAATTCCACAACAGGACTGGCTGACTTTACAGAGTATTCTGTCATATTCTCAAGATTTAAGTAGAATAATTAACAATTCTTCATTTAAAGAGATACCTAAATTTACAAAATACATATATGAAATCATATATAAAGACTTTGACATGGGAAACAGTATTTAAAAATTTTACAAAATATTGATAAACTATAAAACAACACCCAAAACCTCATATGGGAAATATATAACAAAAGGACACTCAATACAGTTAACTGAAGATATTAAAACAAATATCTTATTATCAATAAAATATACATCCTTTACACAATCCTGGAAAGTTTTTAATTGGAAATGCTTGCACAGGGCATTCTTAACCCCAGATAGAATCAGTAACATTAGTTCTTCCATAAAAGGAATATGTTGGAGATGTGAGCAAGTACACAATGCAGATTGGAACCACATTTTCTTTGACTGTGTTAAAATTAAGCCATTTTAGAATGGTATTAATAACTTTCCACAAGCTTTACTTAATGAATCATTTTATTTAACTAAAGCTCTTGTATTATTAAATGTGAAAGAAGGTCCTCATTTGAATAGGTCAAACATGTATCTAGTATGGGCTATACTTGCAATTTCAAGGAAGTGTATAACAAGAAGACAGAATACAAACACAATACCAACTTTGGAAGAAATCTACAACCTACTGAAGACCACAGCATTATTGGAAATTAAAATTAAAGAACTAAGAATTTATCCAAAGCCATTTATCAACAACCCTTGGGGAAAAGTCTTATCGTTGGTTGACACTATACAATAATTGATCAGACACTCTGATAATGGATTGGACATACTTATAAAGTAACTGTATACATTAAGATCTGTTATAATGTCAGGCTAAAGTAAATAGTGCGCATAGTTATTTAAGATGTTATGTATAAATACTATGGGATTCGTGCAAATGTATTTGAAAAATAAAAAAAAATATTTTGAGAAAATTTTACATATGTAAACTTAGAATTTCTCAGTGATTTCTGATGTTCACAATTACCACTGGGTTGTCAATGTTTTAAAGTTTTAACTGTTTCTATCTGTGCCATTGTTTTATAGCCATTTACTGAACTGATTTCTTTATCAGTTATTGTACATATATATAGTCAAATGTACTATTACTTTTGAATCCTAATCACTAATGTGCCACGGTACTATATTTCTCAGATTCTGTTACATATATATGTTGCTGATAACACTGTCTCCTCTTCTACCAACAAATAATTCATAATTGCTTGCTTTTCATTTATTAAGTAACTACTCATCACGTATCCTTCCTTAAATTAATTTTTTTCTTACAGTCTGCTTATAGAAAATAGCATGAGTGTATGCTTCCTATTTGAACTGGATGTCTGGAACCTCCACCCATTCCTTGCAAGATCATGAACAACAATAAAAACAGTAGTAATGGGCTATATTACTTGGTCGAGTCCTCTTGTGTGCTAGGCAAGGTTAGCTTGAACTGAATACCTCTCTCCTTTCCTGGAAAGTGGCATGCACCCTAACTGGGGCGCTATAGTGTAGGGAACTCCCAATCATACACACAAACAATTAGACTTTATCTATCTTTCAGAAATGATAATGTGAGTAAGCTCTGGCACCTGGTAAAAATATAGCAGTAATCTGCCTGAATTTTCTGCTGGACTGACCTGTTGCATGCCGGGCAGACTGTTTTTATCTGCTGCCTGGTTTGCTCCCTTGTGGTACTTTATTGCTCCCAAATCTTTACCAAGACCAATATGAAAAACCTGGAGACCTACTATAACAAAATAGCCAAATTTGCTGCTAACCAACTCCATAGATCTCATCACTGTTCCATTCTACACCAACTCAATTGGATTTAACTACCCAACCTACTACCCCACAATCATCTAACCTTTGCTCATGGTGTCATCCATAAACCCTACAACTGACCTGCTCTCATCAAACTAGTATAACATAACATAAACCTCAGGTCCCTTAGATCATCTGACAAATTAATTCTAAATGTAATTAAATCTAATAACTTCTATGGAGACTCCCTCTACTTTAATAAAATATCCAGTACCTGAAACATACTCCTGCAGCACATCCTAAACAATTCAGACAGTCACAGATTCAAACTACTCCTCAAAGAACACCTCACTAATCACTGGCTATCTTCCTGCAAAGCTCCAGGCCAATTACACCCACTTGTCATTCTCTTACTCTAACTCTGTCTGTATCAACTTTGTGTGCATAGCAGCTTATGCTCTCCTATGAGCCAGCAACTCACTATTTTGCCCATTTGCCTCTTTTTTTCTAACCTAATCTATCACAAACAAAAGTTGTACATTCACCTGTATATTGTGATCTTCCTTGCTTGTAACCCTAATCATATATTTTTATAATCATACCATGTATGAAATACTCTGTTGCATTTTTATCTTCTGCTTTATTTTTGATTGGAGCTTTTTTTCCCAGGTCTCCACTGAAAACGAGTTCAGTCAGACACTAGCTGGTAAACAAATGTAAATGTATAAAGTAAACAAATAATGGTTATGCACATATTTAAGACAGGTGTGGTCCAGATGCTGATTACCTCATGAAAGTTCACTTTCTCACTTCACTAGAGCACTTTTGCATGTAGTATGTTTGGGCTTCCTTTCCTATAAAATGTGTATTTGTTAAAATGCATAAAGCATTTCAGAACATTCCAGATATGTTCCATGTTCAGAATAGGAGATTGTAGATCTGTTTTCTGTCTATCTCAAATGTTTCAGCTTTTGTGGAAAAACTGAGAAAGCTTGTAGCATAATCTGATCCATGGAAGTATGTCTGAATAATCCTGTTAGTTTCTTGGAGGTCCCTGTCTGTAAAGTTCATTCCATTATCACAGACACTCACTGCTGTGGAAGTTGCTGTTGACTATGTGCAAGTTTATTACTAAACACTCAAAGCAAGAATATGGCATCACCTGTTTTAAAAATAGTACTTAAAGGAGATCAGTGAGTTTTTGGGTGGAATGGAGCATAATGAATACAATTTTCTGTGTGTAAGTTGGGGGCTTATTCTGACAAACTAGAGAGGGCATGATCAGTGGCATAAAAGGCTTGGCCAACTGATAGATATTTCAGATGTAGTGGGCTAGACTTCAATAGCACCTGCAGCTACTGATGGACTAACTGTGGGGACTTGCATTAAACCTTGCCTTTATCCTCCTTGGTCTCTCATTATTCCCTTCCTCTCTTTTCCTTCCCAATTCCTGTTATTGGAATAACAAAACTAAATAGATAAATAAGATAAATAAAATGGAAAATAATAACACTTAGTTCTGCTCTTGTGAGATAGCATGGAGTCAATTTTGCTCTAGTAGCTTGTCATTCATTTTTATAAATCATCCAGACAAATAAACAGACTACCGGAGGTGCCACCATGCTTATTTTCAGGCAAGATCTGAGGTAGTATACATACTGACTAAAGGAAATTTGGCCATGCATCTATGGAACCTATCTTGCTGTTTGAAGGACTCTTCATGAAGTGTTCACTAGGTGGTGATAGAGAGCTGTTACAGGTGATCACTAAATCCAAAATGGAGGCTGTAAGTGAAAATAGGATCAAGAAAGAAAAAAATGAAAGTGCGATACAGCAGGAAAATGCTGGATTGCAGGTGAATATCATGGCATCAGGATGTCTGGATGATTCTGTCTTAGAAATGAAGGGGGGAGGAGAACTAGAGGAGTCAGAAACCAAGTAGTATGTTGATGGACAAAATATTTGGTGATGAGGACATGACAGAAAGTTAGAAGGAGACTATAAACAATTATATGGATGGAAAGGAACACACCTGGTCAGTGGAGTAACATATTTTAAGGGCATGCTCTGTGTTGGGTTGCAGGAAGATGGAACAGAATGGTAAACAGAGAGAGACTGATCAGAATGGTAAACACACACACACACACACAAACATATATATATATATATATATATATATATATATATATATATATATGTGTGTGTGTGTGTGTGTGTGTGTGTGTACAGAGAGAGAGAGAGAGACTGAGTACAGTCTTATCAGTGAAAAAACATATACTGCATCAGTAGTAGGTTACAGAGAAAGACTACAGAAAGAAAAGGATGTGCAGATGCAGTGGAGAAAGATAGGAGCTGCTAAGAGCTGTATGAAAAAGTCCTTGGTGAGGGGTAAAAAAATATGAATAGCAAATAACCAGGTGCTGTGTTTTAGACAAATTGTTATGCCACTAAGATTCAGTTTGTCTGGTGTTAAGACATTAATACATATAGGAACTGAGCCTGTCTATGAAATAACTTTTGGGATATTTGCACTGGCAAAAAATGCATTAAAAAATGTGAAAGAAGCAGTATTATATCTTCTTGGAATGAATATGTTTATCACAATTTAAATGTACAGTTAAAATGAAAACTGCTGGTATGATTTAGAATGAGTGAAATACAAGACAATAAGTTATAACATTTTTCTAAGCTTATATCAGTATGTGCATGATTTTAAAAATGGCTGACAGAGAGCTATGCACTTGGGGGATGGGAATTTTATGCAACTTTAAAAACAAAAAATAAGTTGCAGCATATGGCTAATGTAATAATATTAAATGGAAAGAAAAGGGGGTATCAAGTACAGTCAGCAGCCAAAAACATGTTTTTTCTGTGGGGATGAATCACATTTAATCCAGGATTGTATGAAAAGATGGTGTGGACAGTGTAGGGAGTTTAGGCATTCCAGAAAAAAATGTAAACTATGTTATAGGAAAAGTGGACATGAGAAGCATTTTTGGTTTGATTTTCCACTGATTAATGAAGAAAAAGAAACGAGGAAAATGAGAGGGAAGAACAAGTTCTTGTGCAATAAAGGTAGAAGAGAAAGAGATGAAAGGATGGGGGTGGAGGTGAGGAACTACAAGGGGAAATATAGAAAAAGATGTACTAGATGAAGTCCAGAAACTAATAAATGAAAAAGAAACACATATAGAGATGGAAAAGAGGTTTGAGATATAAGAAACAGAGGAAGAAGAAGTGTTAGATTTGAGTTCTGAGTCAGAAAAACATGGGAAGGTTCTAATGGGGAAAGGAGAGGAACAGAAAAAGGGTGAAATACTGAAAAAAATGCAAAAAGGAAGAAGGTTAATATAAGTATAGCATCAGTGCATGTGAATAGCATGAAGAGTTATGTTACAAGAATGATGGTGTTTGAAAAGGTACATGCAGAGTTAATTGGATTGCTTCATACAAGATGTACAGATAAAAGGAAGAGTAGAATTTGAAATTATGTGGAAAAGAGAAGTGGTGTAGATTATAGGGAATGATATATGTTCAGATATTGCATTGTATTGTTAAAAAACAAAGCAATTTAAATATAAGTTATAATTATGGTGGAAGTGGGGAGAGCTTAGATCATAATGTAAGAAAGGGGCAGAAGTTGTTTAGAGCAATAGTACTGTATATAAGTATAAAAATAGGTTCATAGGTGTGTACTAGGCTAACAATCACAAGGGCCATTTTAAGCCCAGCCATGCATCCCAAATTTCTAATCTAAGTAAAAGAGAAAATATTTGAGGAAATTCAAAGTTATGTGGCATTAAATATGTCTTTTATGGTGGTGGGAGACATTAATTGTAATTTAAGATAGGAGAAAGGCAAAATAGCACAAGATGTAAAGTGTAATGAGACAGGTAACAAATAGTAGGTAAATAACAGGTAAAGAGAGAGGATATATTTATGAGGGGAGTTATTTAAAACAGAGATTAATAACATGCCATTTTAGATGACATGAGAGAAGTAAACGACAGAATTAGAGAAGCAAAGCTTTCAGATCATATGGCTGTATGGACAATAATAGGAGAGAATGAAAATATAACAAAGGATGGAAAAAGGTTAAAAATACTTACAAGAAAAATTTGCAGGAATGGAATGTCTTCAAAAAGAAAGAGAGCAATTGTGGAAAAATCATATGATGATGAAGCTGTTTTATGGACAACTGACAAAGTTTCGCATGGTGTGTAAAGAAGCATTTAAAATATATATTTAAAAGTAGAGACAGAGCAATGGAGGAAGGAAAAAGACATATAATAATCAAAAAGATATTTGTGAAAGAATAGTGCAGAAAGGGGTGGGTCATGAAAAAAAGGAACTTATATAAATATAATAAAGAAAAATGGAACAAATGATATTTAGAAAGAAATATTATTTGAAAGGGAGAAAAGAAGTTTCCTAATGCTTGGATAACAAAGTGAGATATAATAGGAGGAAAATAAGTGCAATGAAAAAGAAAATGGTCAGTTAAAATTTTAACAAGAAAATTATGAATACATTTGAAAGATATGTAAAGAATATGCATAAGAAAAATAATTTAAGAGGACCCTTATGGAAAATGACAAATGAAGTAGTGGAAGAAATGGGGAAAAATGAGAAGAAACCGTTAGAAAATGCAATAAAAGAAGGCAAAGTAGAACCTACACCACATTCAGATGAATTAGGGTATATATTTTTTTATAAAGAAATGTCAGATAATGAAAATGCTGTTTTCTGAAATACTGTATGAATAGACGGCAGAAGGTATAAAAGAAGAGATATGACTTGTAAGGAGGGTTTTTAAAATGTATATGGAAAAAGGGTGAAATGGTAGGAAAAAACAAAGACTTATTACATTAGAAAATGCTGACTATAAAATATTTACAAAGCTTATTCAGAAATGAATAATGGATGTCATGCAATGAGAAATGGATGAATGAGGTAAAAGTGAAAAGAGTAAATGAACTGCTAATGATGGTGAAATGATTGAGTGCGTAGATAAGGGGGCAGGAGAAGTGATATAGCTAAGGCATTGGATAGTATTGATCATGGCGAAGTGTTGAACATTTTAAAAGAATATGACACAGGAGAAAAATAAGGATATTGAGAACAATTTATAAAGATTCTTGTGTGACTATGATGGTGAATAGATGGGTAGGAAAAAGAGATAGTGAACAGGGGAAAAGCGAGGTTGTCCACTGAGCATGTGCTTGTTTGTGATTGCAATGAATCCAAACATGTACATCAGGGCTGGAGGATGGTAGATGTGAAGTTAAGGAAAGGATAAAAGTACCATTAATATTAAACTATGCATATAATATGATTTTTAGTAGCCAAGAACAACTTTGGGATGAAAGAGACAATTTTGGGAAAAGAACAGATTTGGGTGCAGCAGGATTACAATCAAATAAGTCAAAAATAAAGGATTTGTAGAAGTGGCAAAAATGGCATGAATGTATTTTATCAGAAGTGAAACTGGTTTAGGGGTTATGTTTTGAAGGGAACAAATAGTCATCAAAAATGTAGATACATTCTAAAAGAAATATGAAAGCTTACATATCAGATTATTTGTTGGCATTTCAGCTGTCCCTAAGGGGGGAAATATAAATATATATATATATATATATATATATATATATATATATATATACACACACACACACACACACACACACACACACACACACACACACACACACACATATTTTAGGAAAGCTAGCATACTTAGGTGGTATGCACAGAAGTGAACTGTTG
This sequence comes from Protopterus annectens, assembly GCF_019279795.1. Lineage (NCBI taxonomy): Eukaryota > Metazoa > Chordata > Ceratodontiformes > Protopteridae > Protopterus > Protopterus annectens. Next base: position 1,905,427,489 of record NC_056737.1, read on the forward strand.
TGTATTATTTTGTGGGAAATAAGACTGAATACAGTCAAAGAATAGCTACTTTATAATGTAAAAGGAAAAGAGGGCTTAAAATGAATACATCTGATTGTTTTCTTTGCATCAATAAATTTTTTTGGGTGTTAAAAAGTGTCTGAAAAAAGACAATAATATGAAATGTATTATTTGAAAAATATAAAGATATGTGGATGGGTGGGAGGGGGTAAGAAAAGGAAAATAATAAACTGTTTAGAAGAGAAATAATACAAAAGTAAAATAAAGACATCAGAATTGATATATAAATAAAATCAAAATAGAAACAAATGGTATAAAAGGAAAATTTTAGACAGTGTTTTTCTGTGGTATTTATTATTGGACAAGCTGTCAGTGAAAAGTAACATGAAATTTAAAATGATAGGAGAAAATCTATAATACATGTAATGCTTAAGAAACATAACAACATTTTTTTTTTGGATTGTAAGAAAATGAGTGTTTTGGGAAGTTATTCAAAGATGTTTATGACTGGAAAGTATTTAACATCATTGATATGGACATGATGCTGTACAGGAAACATAAGTCTGCATATGAAAAAGAGGTACTTGCGTATTATCGCAGCCACATTTTCGCGGTTGCGAAATGCGCATACCCCCACAGAAAACAGTGCTTGAAATAGTGGAAACTGTAATTGTAAGTCAGCAGTAGTGGCAAAAAACTTGACCTTGCTTTTAGGAACAGAAACAACTTCAGAAATCCTCTTCATGTTTTGCGTGCGTTACAGAAGCATGCTTAAGTTATCATGGCTGCTTTTGTAGTATTCGTTGGATTCTTTTGAGTTTGTGCAAGGAAGTCTTCAGACAATGAAAACACAGGCGCAGAGATTTTCTGTTTGGTAAACTTGTTCATTTTTAGCCATTGTTTTAAGTGATGCTGAAAAGAACCATTCATTGTAATGATCGCAAATTATGAAGGTGGATGATGTTGACAGCTGATTCCCCGGTTGTTTCTAAATCAGAAAGTTGGTAGTACTGAGGTGTTTTGGATTGTGAAGGGGCCATGTTCAGATACAGACAGTTTGTAGTACAACGATCACTGATTTCATTAATGCTGTAATGATGTGGAGTGCTCATTTGGTGGTTTGCTATTACTTGGGAGTGGGAATAACAGTAGTAGACTTGAAATAACAGAAATAGTGGCAGTAAGGTGCAAACAGAAACATGAGCAGCATGTTTTTTACATTTTATTCATGTCAGTACATGCAAAACAAAATGTAGTGTTACAGGGCACGCATTATATGACATTTTTACAACTGTAATGACCCTATTTCATGATCGTTAAGCATCTGGAACTGCTGTTAAAAATCTGGTTGCGATAATATGTAAGTACCGAAAAAGAAATTGAAGATAAAATTGTATTCGTTGTTGTTTAGTGTTTATGGAAAAGATGTGTAGAATTAGTATAACAAAAGAAAAGATGATGAGGTACTGATGTGTGATATAAAATGATTATGGTGGAAAAGGAGGCGGGGTATGAAATGGTTGATAAATGTATTTAGAAAAAATGAGCATGTAAAGTGTTTATCTAAAGATGCATCAGGTGTTATATAACATGTAAATATAATGAATGTGTAAATACTGAAAGAAAGTCGGAAATTTGTTAATATAATAAAGTGGCCTCTATTTTTTTCTGTGGGCAGGGGCAAAGGGCTGCCAGTGGAAGTGAGGGGAGAATCTTGTCAGAGAATGCTAATATGATAAAGGAGATGGATACTGTTGATGCAGTCAATCAACAACAAAGTGAAGTTCCTGAGTATATGGATTATACAAATGCTGCTAATAAGCAAATTTTGCAATTCCATGATAATTTGCATATTACACTTAGTGAATTGCAAAAATAATTGTGTGCCAATGTGTTGCACAGCTTGATTAAAGATGAGCCTGGGAAGATGTTATGAGATAGTGAGGTGTTTTATCTCAGAAAATGAAGGAGACACAGTCATGGAGTTTAAAATGCCTTTAGAAACCAGTTATAGTGAAAACTGCAAAATCATAAGTTATATACAAACCAGTGTTGAAAATGCCTCCGTAAATATAAAGATGGAAATGTTACTAACAAACAAAGTGTGAATATACCACAAAAAAGAATGTATGCAGGTGTTGTGAAAAAAATCTGCACTTGCAGAGAGAGCAAAGAGGTTGCCAGTAGTTCGAGTATAGCATAAGAATGAAAAAGTATTAAATAGATATTTGATTTCAGAAAATCTTATTCTGCCACTAGAAATCAGAGCTGAAAATCTTAAAGAGTTCTAATCTATATTGAAAATGAAACATTTTGCAACATAACTTTTGGGACTGCGGTGATTACTGAAAACTTCTTAATATGTCTGATACTAAATTTTTCTGTGAACCATGCAAAGACTATGAGGTTTTGAGTTACAGTATGTTATTGAAAAGAAAATATCTGTCCTGTTTTGAGCTTCAGACATTAAAAAGACTGAGATAAAGGACTTTTTTTGAAGTGTCAACAGGTATTACAAATTTAAAGATAAATTGAAGATGAGTGAAATATTTGGAATCAGGATTGGGAGGTAAGGGTTGCATTACATATTGTGGAAGGTTTGTGCGACATTTAGCAAATATAGTTGTAGGGAATGGTAAACAGGGTATGCTTAAATATTATGGTCAGCCAGAAATATGCTTTTATGGTGGTAATACTGACCATTTGATTTAACAAAGTCCATAAAACAGATGCTCACAATGTGGAAATACAGGACACTCAACATGAGACAATAACATTTCTGGTAGAAAATGTGGTGCAGAAGGACATTACTGGCATCATTTTGATCATGTGAGTGACCATGAAGGAAATAATGTTGAAAAAATGCGATGTAAAAATGAAGAAAATTATATACATTTAAGATACTGAAAAGGATATACAGCAAAATGATTATAATGCATTAGAAATAGAGGAAAGTGTAGATTGTATTGCTGATAGAGAAAATAAAGTGGAACTATAGGGGTTGAGAAGAAAAAAGAAAAGGAATATTATATGTTAAAAAAAACTGTTTCTCTTCTCCTCTGTGGTGTGTGGGAACTACATATACCCCCCCCCCCATGCACTGAGGCATAGCACTGAGACTTTGATGAGTATTCTCAAGGTAGATGCCTGAGATAGCCCCACTGTACCCCTAGTAGATTGCTGAAGGGTCCTTGTAGCTAGCATATGTAAAACCACACACAATTTAGTATCCACTGGGAAAGGTACTCCAGAATTCCCACAGGATTGTAGATGAGACTGACACATGTCCACAATGATTTCTGTGATGTTCCTATCCATGTGCTATTGATCCACAATGTCAATGTCATGGAGTCCATGAAATATTAATTGGAGTCGATTGACTCGGTGCCTCGGGGGTAGGGTAATGATTTGTACCATCATGGCTTATAACAGTAATACAAGCTTGTTACATCTATCCATTTACTAATGCAGTGAAAACCCCTCACATATTTTGAAAGTCACTTAGCATAAACAGAGATTTGTCAAGGTTCATTTTCATAGCATAAGCAGTCCACGGCATGGCATTTACACAGTTAAATGGCTCTGCCTTTGTGCTTTGCCTCATTTCCATACACCAAGACATTCATTTCAATAATGTGGCTGATTGCCATGTCATTATACAGCCATTAGCATATACTGTAGCTGGTGCTACTTTCTGGTATTCCCTGCTAGTGGTAAGTTTGCCTCTGAATTACATACACCCTGAGCATGGTCATGATCAAACAAATTCCCTTAGCAAAATGAGTCAAACTTTTCTGAATCCCAGCTTATAACCATGTATAGATTGGTGTGCCCAGTCCAGTTCAGTAAGTCAAAATCAGTAAAGTTGTTAAGATAAATAGTATCAACAGTAAATGGTTACATCAACACTTCTCATCTGTACAGATTTTCCCAGAATGTCCAGATTTTTGCCTCAAAGTTTTTGGAATGTTCCTCATAAAATCTGTGCTTTCTGGCAAATCACTGAGGCTTAAAGTCAATAAATAATGACAGAATTTAAGTTTCAGACTTCATATCCATTAGAAAATGAATGCTGGCATAAATCTTGTTATTCTAGCAACCTTATAAGTTTATGAGAACAATATTTAAAATTTGTTCCTATTTCGGGCATTTATTCCCCCATATTATTGATGTCACAAAAGCCCATGATTCATTGCTTTATGATTGGTTTCTTTTCCAGATTTAAGTATTTTTTCTCTGTTTTTTTGCTCCGACTGCCTTTTCCCACCTAAAAAGTGAATTTCTAACTGATCTGTGCTTTAAAATGTTTAAATTGCATTTGCCTTCTGCTTTTCCCAGTTTTTGCACTTGTTTTATATCAATTGAAGTTGTTTTTGTATTGTATAACTGTTGTAGGCTACACACTAAAGTGTGCTAGCCTGTTTATAGCATTTACAGTGTTTTCTGTGTGTTTTTCTGCTGTTTCCTGAAAAAAAAAAAAAAAAAAAAATATTCTCTTTTCCCACCTTTGCTGAACTAGATTAGTCCAGATTTCAGGTTTTGCTGAATTCCGGACTGTGGTATAGTTTCCTGTGTTGCCCATATCCTTACTTGGATAGGGGGAAGCTTCTCTGTTCACCAGTGAGAGTGGGGAGCTTTCAGCAGCCTATCTGTCCCTGGAGGAGTGGTCTCAGCCCTGAAACTAGTAGCTTATTGGTCGTTTGGGGTCAATTCCTATCTCTTTCAGTTTCCCTGCTTTAAAACCCACATTTGCATGGTTTTGTGCCAGTATACAACTCTGCACAGCTCCTCGTGGTGTCCTGCAGAGTGATACAGGCAACAGAGAGACCCAAGAGAGACTTTTCCAGATTTATGTATTTTTTTTCTCTGTTTTTTTGCTCCGACTGCCTTTTCTCACCTAAAAAGTGAATTTCTAACTGATCTGTGCTTTAAAAAGTTTAAATTGCATTTGCCTTCTGCTTTTTACAGTTTTTACACTTGTTTTATATCAATTTAAGTTGTTTTTGTATTGTATAACTGTTGCAGGCTACACACTAAAGTGTGCTAGCCTGTTTATAGCATTTACAGTGTTTTCTGTGTGTTTTTCTGCTGTTTCCTGAAAAAAAAAAAAAATATATATATATATATATATATATATATATATATATATATATTCTCTTTTCCCACCTTTGCTGAAATAGATGAGTCCAGATTTCAGGTTTTGCTGAATTCTGGACTGAGGTATAGTTTCCTGTGTTGCCCATATCCTTACTTGGATAGGAGGAAGCTTCTCTGTTCACCAGTGAGAGTGGGGAGCTTTGAGCAGCCTATCTGTCCCTGGAGGAGTGGTCTCAGCCCTGAAACTAGTAGCTTATTGTCTGTTTTGGGTCAATTCCTATCTCTCTCAGTTTCCCTGCTTTAACAGTTTTGCACGATTTTGCGAATAGAGCAGCATCAGACAGTGCCGCTTAAAAGGGTTTAAACTATTCCCGGCTCCACAAAGTCTGCTCTTCACTTTTTCCCTTAGAACTGTTCTAAATCTCAAAGTAAGCACTCTATTTTCATTCTAAAGCCCTGCAGTTGCTCGTATAAGTAATCTTATAAGTAAGCACAAATAAACTAAAGCACTACACCCTCCTATACTCCCTTTAAGTACTTGGCTCCTTATTGGTCCTTTTTGATCAGTCAAAAAGTAGTTCCTTATACTATTCTGGCATGTCCAAAAGTCAGTTTCGGGTTTACTCTCCAGTCCAGCTGGTGAATCTGGGAATCTTGAGGCAATGTTACAACTGCCTTATGTACACAGACCACCCTCTCCTCCTCCCAACAAGCTCAAATATATGTGAGAGATGCAACTATATAGCCAAACTGGAGGCTGAGCTCTCTCAACCCAGTACTGGCGCAGTCAGTCAGGAGGAGAAGGTAACCACACACACCACAAATCCAGTCTCACATAGACCTATCGCAACAGCAAGCCAAACACATAAACACACAAAAACATACTTGGAGGCTCTAAATAAAAATTTGCCACATCGGACCCCGGAAACTATCGCCCTATAAGCCTGACTAGCCTGGTCTGCAAAGCTATGGAGTGTATCATCATGGAACTCATAAACAAAGACATTGGGAACCTCCAAACACTGGATCCTACCCAATTCGGCTTTGTTAAGGGCAGATCTTGCCTCTTGAACCTGGTCAACTTCTTTGAAACAGTCACCAAGGCCATAGATGAAGGGAAGGTAGTCCACACAGCCTACCTGGACCTTGCAAAAGCCTTCGACACAATACCCCATTCGGGCATCATAAATAAGCTCACCAGCTTAAATATCAACCCCTATGTCACAAGATAGGTTGCAAACTGGCTCAGGGATAGAACCCACATGGTCAGAATTGCAGGTGCCATGTCAGACTCTAAACCAGTTACAAGTGGCATCCCACAAGGCTCAGTCCTGGGACCTCTCTTGTTCGGTATATATTTCGCTGAGGTACAGGCTAACACGGGAGGACTATGGCTGACCAAGTTCGCAGATGACTGCAAACTGGGTGCCATAATTGACTTGCTGACTGACACAAGCATCCTCCAAAAGGGTCTCACAGAGATGGATAACTGGTGCCAGAGCCATGGCCTAAAGCTAAATGCCAAAAAGTGCATAGTCATCCCCTTTGGGAAAAACAAAGTGCCCACAAATTACCACATAGGTGGTAATCCATTAAGTACGGAAGAAGTAATTAGAGATTTGCGGACCCAAGTAGATAGCAATCTCTCCTTTGACAATCACATTGCCAAAGTGATTAGAAAGACCTTCTATATAGCCCACCTTATCATGAAAGGGTTCATATCTAGATCAAGAGAGGTCATTGTGCCCCTCTACTCATAATTCATCAGGCCCATAATTGAATACAATGCCCCATTTGGGATGTACCTTACCCAACACCTGCAGCAACTGGAAAGACCCCAAAAGTACCTCACCAAGAGGATCAAGGGACTCAAACAGATGCCCTATGCAGTTAGGCTAAAGAAACTCCAGCTCTACTCAGTTGCTTACCTCCTACTCAGAGGTGATCTGTGCCTGACGTATAAAGCCATGTCCAAACCAGAATTAATGGACACGCTCCACCTCAGGAAATCCAAATCCCTTAGAGCTACACGCTCCAGGGACTTAAACCTCAGAACAGAAATAAATAGGACATGCTAGAGGGACAGATTCATATCCCAGAGGCTCCCCTCATTCTGGAACAAAATCCCAATCCATATTAGGCAGAGCCCCTCAATGACCCTCTTCAAGAGAAATCTTGATGAGTGGATGGGAGATTGTAGGTTTACCCCTGGGATCTCTTCTGTGTCCCTACTAGACAGAGGCACAGTAAACTAACCTTAAAAGGGCTATCTTCTGTGACCTACTATACAGAGGCACAGTCAACTAATCTAAAAGGGTGGCGAAAGCCAAACACACTCTGGCTAGGCTTATAAATGCCCTAGGGCAGATAGCCTAGTATCAACCTATGAACCTATGAACATCCATGTGTAATGAAAGTGCAATTGTTTCTTCTTATAAACATTGGTGACCTGATCAGAGTTTGAAAGTCTAATATAAATCAGTAAAACATATATCAGTGGAGTAGTCTTAAAGAGTTTTACAGGCAATAATTATTGCCTTTTTTATGCAATGCCACGAGGTCAAAACTACCAACATGAAAATTTCTTGAAAACGTAAATTAAAGGTCATGCTGCTAAACATTAGGAGTCTAAACATGAAACTGCACTCATTGCAAGCATTCTTAACCCTGGAAGAAGCTGACTCAAAGCTGGGATGATCACCCCAGCCATACCAGGTTACTCATCCTATAATTCATTCAGATCCCAAACCATGGGCAGCAAAACACAAGGAGGTGGAGTTGCAATATATATAAAAGACAGACACACCTCTAGGCTGGTCAAACAGTATGATGCACAGGAAATACTCCAGGTGCAGTTAACAATTGACAAAACCCCTATTCAAATCATAGCTAGCTACAGGCCTCCAACTCTGACTCAAGATGCCCACTCCACTTATATGAACCTCATCGAATCTATTAAGATTCAACCCTTTACCCTGATCCTGGGTGACTATCCAACCATAGACTGGTAGAAATACTCATTCTAAAACACAAATGCCCAGAGATTCCTTGATTTTTATCAATGCAAATTCCTTGGACCAGTTGGTTGACACCCCCACAAGAGGTGAAAATATCTTGGACTTGGTATTAATCAACATGAGTAACCACTGCAGCATCCCTGCAGTGTCATCATCCCTGGTAAGATCTGACCACAAAGCAGTCACTTTCAAAGTCACCATCTATAGGCCCATCAGCCTAACTAGCCTGATCTGCAAGGCCATGGAGCGGATTTCATGGACCTCATTAACAAGGACATTGGCAACCTCCAGAAACTTGATCCAACACAGTTTGGTTTTGTCAAGGGGAGGTCATGCCTGTTAAATTTGGCCGACTTCTTTGAGACAGTCACCAAGGCCATAGACGAGGGGAAGACAGTGCAAACTGCCTACCTTGACCTGGCCAAGGCCTTTGATACTATTCCTCACTCAGGTATAATAGACAAACTCTCTCAACTAGGCATCAATTCATATATTACCAGATAAGTAGCAAACTGGCTTACTGATAGAACCCACCTAGTAAAAATAGGGGAAGCCACCTCAAGTAGTAGACCTGTAACAAGCGGTGTACCCCAGGGATCGGTCTTGGGGCCTCTATTGTTTGTGATATACTTCTCAGAGGTGCAGGGCCAAATCTAGCAGGCTATGGCTGACCAAGTTTGCAGATGACTGCAAGCTAGGTGCTGTCATCAATTCCCCTAGTGAAGTGGACATCCTCTGAGGGGGTCTCACCCAAACAAATGACTGGTGCCAGAAACATGGCCTCAAACTGAATGCCAAAGAATGCATCACCATCCCTTTTGGGGAGAATGATATCCCCACAAATTATCACATTGATAATAAGGCACTAAGCATGCAAACAGTCGTAAGGGATTTGGGAACCCAGGTTGATAGCAAACTGACTTTTGATCACCATATTGCCTCCGTTGTATGGAAAACTTTCTACATGGCCCACCTCATTAGTAAGGGTATCTCATCCAGGGACAAGGTAGTCATAACATCCCTGTATTCTTCCCTTATAAGACCAGTTATTGAACACAGTGCTCCTTTTGGCATGTACCTTGCAAAGTACATGCAGCAGCTGTAGAGACCACAGAAATTCCTCACCCAGAGAACCCAGGGCCTCAAACATCTACCCTACACAGATAGGCTAAAAGCCCTGTCCCTCTACTCAGTCTCCTACAGACTCGTCAGAGGTGACCTCTGTCTGGCATACAAAGCAATCTCAGACTCTGCCCTGATGGGACTGCTGCATATCCGCAAGTCAAGCTCCACTCGAATAACCCGCACGCAAGACCTCAACCTGGTCTGTGACATCAATAGGACTTGTTAGTGGGACAGATTTGTGTCCCAGAGATTCCCTCTTTTGTGGAAGAGACTCCCTGTCCACGTAAAGCAGAGTACCTCATTAAACCTTTTTAAGCGCAACCTGAATAACTGGATGGGGAACAGAAAATACACCCCTGGGATTCCACCTATGTCCCTGCTGGACAGTGGCATAGGGTGCTGACATGTTGGAACATGGGCTAAATTCTTGGCTAGGCTTGTAAGGGCCTCAGGGCTAATAGCCTAGTAACGTCCTATGATCCTATGAAATAAATAAAAGTTTTGTCAAAATTTTAGAGCTCCTGTGTGAGTAATGTTTCATTTGGCAAAAATTATTTAAATAATCTGTTACATATTTCTGACAGTTGCTCATGAGTTTCTACTTTGTTTTCAGTTTCATTATATAAGAAATTAATGTCTTTTGCACTAGTTTTCACATGTCTGGAGCTATCTTTGCTCCCATTTGCCTTAACTGGTGCAGTATATCAGGACCAGTTTTCAACTTGAACACATTCCATGACAGACTGACCAATTTCTTTACTGTCAGCATCACTTTAAATACATCAGTCATGACTAACAATTTCACAAAGGCTTTCATGGAAGTAAACCATGCAGATATGGAGGGTGAGGTTGTTAGAGCACATGGTAAATTATATACGAAGAGCTGTATCAAGGGCTGGCACCTGAGAAGAACTGCCATTAACTCCTTGTTTAATGATATCTTGTGGTATATTCCTTCTCTAATCCATGGATAATAAGATGTCACTGCTTTAAAGACCTCAGTTTCTCCACTAGCAAAGGTTAGCTTCAGGATTATGACATTATAATTATCTTCTAAAGCAGACAGACTGGATTTAAATTCACTTTTTCAGGACAATTAATGCTTTCTAAAATACCTTAATATTATTTTGAAAGTCGCAAATAATGCTACACAAGGTTAATACAGAAAGTCCATGAGCAAATACATGCAGTGTTTCACTAATCGGGGTAGAAATATAAGGTGCAGTATATGATTCTAATTTAAAACTACTGAAACTTTTGTGTTGCATGCTGACTCACTATACTGCCACCAGTTTGCCACCTCACTGCATAACCATTTTTGTTTGATTTAAATGTATTTTGTACATTTAATCCTTTTATTAGGGTTAAGAAATGTTAGCAGAAAACACACAAAACAAGATCTGCTTCCTATTCTTTCTTTATTCTTTCCACATATAGGAGAAACAGGATGCTAATCTTAGATTGTTTAACTTTCAACACAGCAGGGGTCCTGATACAGTCTAATTCATAAAGTTGTCTGTCAATAAAACTATAGAAAAGGCCACTGACATACCCTAGGAGTGAATTAGTATAAATACTAAGCAAACCGACTAAAAAAATAAAGAAGCAAGCATGACTAAAAAACTTCAGTGGTACACAGAGACACAATGAGGCAGAATGCATATCGAGTGCTTTTGTCCTTTAATGATGAACAAAACTTCTTCAGAAATAAAAAATGGATATGCAAGTACTAACTTAAATAAGTCTTGCTAAACATCAATAAAATTAACTTGGTAGTAGTAATCCAGTTAAAGTTCAGTGGGATGTACAATGACCAATATGTTGGAAAGAAAAATGTAACTATCCAATAAGAAACAAGAATCTGACACCAGGTTGGAAAGGCTATGCTAACAAAATCAGAGTACAGTGGGATGTACAATGACCAATCATCTTGGAAAGAAAAATGTAAATATCCAATAAGAAACAAGAATCCGACACCAGGTTGGAAGGACCGTGCTAACACAGGAAAATGTGAAGTGAGCAACTCGTCTCTTTTGCTGGTAGAGATGAAAATACAGTAGTGTAAAAACACAAAATTTAGTTTAAAAACACAAGCATTAGTTTAGAAAGTGAGGCAAAAACATTAATAACAGATATAGTCAAAGTATAATAATAAAATACTCAACAAGAATAATACAGTGCAACAAGGGCAATGGCTTAAATGAACCATTGTAAGGCACATTTAATGCTGATATTTTCATTTAGACCAGGGGCAGACTCCGCACCTAACAAGAGCTGCCACTTGAGTTCTCTAACTTCTAACAGTGAGTTTCAGTCACCAAAAAATAAATCAGTTTTTACCAATACAAAGAAAGGGAAGCCCATGAAATTGGTACAAGCTGAACTGTGTCTCCCTAGAGCATTGGAGAAGTCCTTAGCTCGTATAGCAGCGAGATGTTCCTTAACTCGATCAGAATGTTTCTTTCTATTTTTTCTGATATAGAATGAGTGGCAGCTTTTGCAGATAGCTGCATAAAAGACCCATTCCGTTTGGCAGTCAAAGTATTGTTTAAAAGAAACCTTGAAGTTGCAATGCTGGAAAATAAAGACTGATCCCATGTATATGTGTTTACAAATAACACAGTGTCAGCACGGAAACATCCCTGGTGGACCAGTAAAGTCAGAGGTGTTGTTAAGCAGAAAAAGGGAATCCTTATTCTCCAAACTGGAACATAAGGTGGCAGATTTTTTAAAAGACAAGTCCAGAGTTTCTCCAAGTGCTAGCCATAGTTCGTCATTACTAGCAACAACATTCCAATTTTTAAAAATGATAGCGTTGTCTCCTCACAGTAAGATGTTGTCCTGCTTGATTCTCAGCTAAAGCGTCTTCTGTGTGGAGACATGCGTGAATGGGCGTACCTTCGTTGAAGGCTGTTCATCAGGGCTGGCAACTTGGCACATAAAAATCTACTGCCAATCATTAGCGGACTGGAGTTCCGCTGTGGCGACCCCTAACCGGGAAAAGCCGAAAGACACAACAACATCTATCTAATAGCATGCATGTCTCTGCAAATCTGCAAAGGAAAGCTACAGTGTCTATTATACTGTTTGTTGATTCTATTGTTAGTATCAAAGCTGTATTTAAGTATAGGCTTGTGTTTTGTGATCTATCTGCTGTAACCTCTGCTACCACTCTGTCAATGGGATCAGCTGGATAGTTTCTGGCTAAAAACAGATGCTTCATGAAGCAAGCTTCACTGAGGAATGTTAGTTCATTGCTGACTATTCAAGACAGCCTGATGAATTGGCCATTCACAACATTCCGTTTCATAAAAAACAAGTATAAAAAACATTAAGGCAGCCACTCTTTCCCTCTCATCCATTTGTTATTTTATTTTATTAAAGTGCTTTTCTATTGTGGCTGCCTTACTGTTTTTTTATACTTGTCTATTTCTTGCATCATGCTGTTTTGGCCTTTGGGAATTGTTTGCTGGCTTTGTTTGCTGTTTCATAAAGAATGAGTGCTGGCTCTGGAAATCAAGGAAATTATTTCTGTAGGTATTCTTTCTGTGCACATTGGACTGCAGTGATCCTGTGGCTGTATCTAGTGTGATGATTGTATCAAGGAATGCTACCTCAGTCCTGCATCCAGAAACAACAAATTCCAAAAAGGAAATGCTCTACTTGATATTCTGTACAAAAGTGGTCAGTTCAGATTTTGTACCTTGCCATACAAAAAAATATGTTGTCTATATAACGATGATATAGATGCACCGATTGGAAGCCTGGGATCTGGATACAGCTCTCAAGTTCCCAAATGCTCAGTACGAAATTGGCATAAGCTGGGGCCATCTTTGACCCCATAGCTACTCCCTTTACTTGCTGGTAGATTTTGTGATTAAAGTGAAAAAAATTATTGGTTAATAGCACAGTCATTAAGTCATAGATAGTGTCAGTTTTAATTTTGGGGAACTTTGCATATTTCTAGAGGAGCAGTCTTATGGATTGTAATCCATTCTGGTGTGGTATGTTGGTGTACAGTGAAGCCATGTCTAACGTGATGAGCAAGCAATTGGAAAAGTCGAAGTTAGCCTGGAAAAGTACATTCAGAAAATCCCATGAGTCCTTTAAATAGAAGTTAGTTGCCTGTACCAATGGATTCAGGATGGCATCTAGGTATTTAGAGATTTTTTTAGTTTTAGTACATTTATTGGAAATTATATGTCTGAACTGGGGATCATACTTATTTTAATGAATTTTGGAGATGCCAAATAGCATAACACAAACTGAGATTAGGTACTGACATGAACATGTACTCCTCCATAGAAATGCATTGACTAAGTTCTAATCTTTTTAAAAGATGGTCTATGGCTGTGAAGTGTTTATTGACCACCTTAAGATCAGTGGTGACATAAAATTCATCATTTATTAAAGTGGACTCAATTTTATTAATGTATACGTTCTGATCCATTAAAACTATGCATGTGTGCTTGTCCACTTTCATGATTCTCAGATGCATATCTCTCTTAAAGTCCCCCAAAGCTAGTTGCTTGTCTGGTGTCAAATTAAACCATTTGGTATCACAGAGCTCCTTCAGTAAATTTCTCAAGTCAGACTCACTGACCTTGAGAAAAGTTTGTTAGGAGTTATGTAAGACAGGATTTAAAAAGCTTCTCTTTTTAACTATAACATCTAAAGCTGGGTCATAATCAGAATCAGATGAGTCCTCCACTAGATCATCTTTAGCATGTAATACTTTAAGGTTAAGTTTTCATATCTTAAGTGTAAATGTAGGTCAAGAAGCAAATTGGAAAGTTTAGCCCTCTGGGCAGGTATAAAGTTGAAACCCATGCTGAGAAGTTGCAAATGAGCAGCAGAAAAAGTTTTGTCAGTTAGGTTCAAAACAGCGCAAGATAAAATTACTTGCCTTTCAGTTAATATGTCATGAATTATCTCCTCTGGGCATTTCTTGTGTGCATCGGTCTCCCTGTAATCTGAAATTCCCCTCTTCCTCTCCCCCTCACTCGAGTACCTCTCAGAGTTGTTTGCAAAGTGATCAGTGGACTCCATTGGGCTGGAGATAAACTCTTTGTAATTCTGCTGGTTCTTGCAAAGTGTTAATCACTTGCTGCAGGCAGTTAGTAAGTTCAAAGGTGTAACAGGAGTCTGCGGTGGTTGGGCTGGTTCTGCAAGGTTATTCTCACTTTGTTGCGATAATACAGATTGAACTACTGTTTGTCCATAGGTCCGAGAGAAATGCATGTAGCCCTTTCTCTCATTCCTCAGCAGGTAAGCATTTGTGTTCTGGTATTGTTGCAAATCTCGGTGCAAATTATTCCTCTTTCTGTGTATTAATGTAGCTATGTGGCACGTACTTCTTGGTGCAGTGCCATCAAAAAGATTGTGGAAAAAGTTGAAATCCCGATGTTGTATGATTTTGCTGTGCAAATTACTCTTTCACTTTCAAACTGTTCAGTTTATCATGGTTGTGTTTGCCTCATTATAAACTTTAATGAGCACAGAATATAATGGTGAGTCCCTGGTGGTCCCATTTGGAAACGTACAGAATCTAATCCCCTGTGGGACTATTCCATAATGAAGATGTGGTAAGAAAGTGATTATCATATTCCACATTCTTAAATAAAGATAATGTATGCTCCAATCTGAAAATCAAGGCTTTACAATCTGAGCCTGGGTGCAACCCATCAATCTGAGCATTCAGGTTACAATTTAAACACTGCAAATCACTATCAGCCAAGAAGGGGTTATTCTCATTATTGGTGTTAATAAATCGTAGTATGGTACCTTGTACTGGTTGAGAATTCTATGTCAACAATGCAGGGCTATTAGCTTGGTTAAGGGGTAGACTTCTCTAGCTACCGAAAAATTGGCTGCAGTGATCCAGTAAGTTCTGAGCTCTGTTGGTGGTGTCTCCTAAGGACTGTAATAAACTAGCGAATTCTGGAGTGGGTATGTGTAGGGTCAAATCAAGTAAAGGTTGGCTACTAGAGCCTGGTTCATCCCTTACTGCACTCTCCATTATACCGATTTGGAAGAAAATAAATACTAAGCTAAGTGACTAAAAAATAAAGAAGCAAACTTATGACTAAAAACTTCAGTGGTACACAGGGACACAATGAGGCGGAACAGATGTTGAGTATTTTCATTCTTTAATGATGAAAAGAACTTCTTCAGAAATAAAAAGTGGATATGCAAGTACAAACTTAAATAAGTCTTGATAAGCATCAATAAAATTAACTTGGTAGTAGTAACCCCATCAGAGTACAGTGGGATGTACAATGACTGGGTCTATACCACAAAATCGACATTTGAAAATGTTGACTCACATTTGTTCGACACGAAAATGTCGAACTCCAACATACTATTACGGCCAAATCGCTGCTTTCTTTCCAACGGAAAGAAATCAGTTGGCCAAAAAACAATGCCATAAAAAAAAAACATATTTGAGTGGGGGGCTTCACCCCCCACCCCACCCCAACTACATATTCTAACTCCGAGACTGCACTAGAGTCGGGGAAAGGGCAGGTGTAACAAAACAGCCAACAAATTTCTTTCCCTCGAAAAAAAATCGGTGATTTGGCTGTTCGGGAAAGTTGGAGTTCGACATTTCCGTGTTGAACAAATGTGAGTTGACATTTTCAGATATCGATTTCATGATATAGACCCCAATGACCAATCATCTTGGAAAGAAAAATGTAAATATCCAATAAGAAACACGAACCTGACACCGGGTTGGAAAGGTTATGCTAACACAATCAGAGCACAGTGGGATGTACAATCACCAATCATCTTGGAAAGAAAAGTGAGTTGGTATAAATATCTTGAAAACCATAAAATTCTGCCTGGATTTGAAGGTAAACTTACAAGAAGACCTTTCTACTTTCAGACAAGAAACATTTGTTATCTAAACTGAGATCACTAGCTGTGGTTACTAATAAATCTGTGTGTGCAGGGACAGCCTGAAAACTACAGAGATGATAATGAATTACTTTGTTTATTGGTTATTTTTAATTTTAGGCCACAAATGAAGATTCTTATGGAGAGTAGTGGCAGAAACATGTCTATAATGTAAGAGATATTCTGGATGCTTGCTGAAAGACGTGTGTTTTGATTAGGTTTGGTGAGGTTAAAAGTAGTTGCATCTAGGGGCAGATATCATAATGGAGAGAAGGAATCAGCAAGAAAAGTAGAGTGATATTGCTTTAAGTGAAGTCATTCTCAAGGCTTGGAGAGTACCTTTATGTGGTAGCCCTGTTCTTACAAGCTCTCACCATGATGATATTAAACTAATATATAGACTGTATTTTATATGTCATGGAGAAAGACAAGTTAAAAAGTAAAAAAAAAAAAAAAAACGATTGGGGCATATGTATCCACTTCCAGCATAGGCACTGGTGTCAGGATGGAAAAAAAGTAAATGTAGAATCCTCAGAATATGGAAATATTCCTACCACAAGGCTAGGTTGTACTGTGAGTACCCCACTCACCCAGCAGTCAATCCTTCCAATAGTATTATATTCATAAATAACTGAAAGTATGCTAAGAACTAAGCTAACACAGGAATGCAGAAAGGAGATTCCACTCATAGGGATGACTGCAATTAGGGTACAAAGAATAGGCAAGACAGGATTGGAATTTACTGCAGAAAACTGACAAAGGAACCAATGTATTGGGAGCAAATAATTAGAGAGGGAAAGGTAATAGAATGGGAAAAGATCAAGAGAACATCTGGACTGCAGGCCAGAGATTGCCTTTCCTACCAAGGATTGATATCAGAGTCTAGGCCAAGAAAAAGGAAAAAGGTTATCCTAGGTGCTAGTTTTCCCTGTGAATTCCAAAACCTACAGCACAGAAAGGAGTCTATACAGAAAGAATGCTAGGGGCTGCTGTTGCTTTAATTCATGTGTATGTGCAATAGGCTGAAGTCTATGCTGCTGCTGCTGCAAATAGACCACGGACAAGAAAAGAAGGAGAAGAGTTTTTAGACCCACTTAACTGCTACAAGGTGGATAGAGACACACTACAGTAACTCTACAGCCTCTGTCGTCCTCAACTCAGACCCAGGCAAACCAAGGAGAACCAATACTGGTGGAGACAAAGGTATGTGTAGCACTTAGCATTTTCCATACATGAGCCTTTCAGAGACCAACAGGAGATATACTGGGGGTGTCACAGGCATTAGCATCCAGGATTCTCCATCAGTTCCTCAAAGCTATGCTCCAACATGCCAGTGACTACATATATTTTCACATATATCTGAGGACAGAGCCTCTAATATGCTGGAGTTCTACCCTCTAGCATACTACCCTGAAGTACTGGGTGCCATAGACTGTACACATATACAAAATCAAAGCACCACCAGGGGAACAGGGAAGGGTTGACATAAATAGAAAGAGCTTCCACTCCATTAACTGCCAGGGAATCATCTTGAATGTGTCTGCTCGCAACACAGGCAGTTATTAGGACTCACATATCTGACACAACTCCCAGCTGTATCTGATGTTTACTAGGTGTGATATCCGACAGGACCATTTTCTGGGGGATGCAGGTTATGCAGTGGAACTGTGGCTGATGACACCCATCAGAAATGCACACACACCAAATGAAGAATGCTATAATGAGACACACACTCAAACCAGAAATATCATAGATGGTGTGTTTGGGCTGCTGGAGTCACAGTTCTGGTGTTTAGATATATCTGGGGGACCCCTGCAGTAGAATTCATGTACATGTACTGAAATCTTTACCATCTGTATCATGCTTCACAACATCATCCTGAGAAAACAGCTTCAGCAGAATAAACAAGGGGAAGGGGCACACATTCCACCACCATTGCCAAGGTCATCATAGCCACACACAGGTGAGGAAGTCAGAGAGGGAACCAACAGCTGTTGTGGGTGTAGACAGATGTAGTCATGCTCAATATGCCCTTGCATTGTATAAGAGGCAATGTATAGCACACTCACTCACCATCTAAGGAGCTAAAACCTTCATCTTATGCACATACATACAGTAACCTTGATGCCAGGCAATGCTCACAACCTTTACCTACTTATGTGATGGCTGTTTACTTCTAGCATCAGACAGACTCAGTCCTCAACTAAAACTGCAGCAAATGGATTTACAAGGTGAGTGGTGAACCTGGAATATTAAAAAATGTGTAATAATACAAATGAATGCCATATCCTTGCATACTGTTACTTGGTAATGTAAGTAAGTAAAAAGAGAGTGATTTGTACAGCAATGACTTCAACATGTGACATCAGTGACGTATGTAAATACATGTGTCCTCTATCAAGTAATAGGCCTCAGGGCCAAAGATTCAAATATTCATACCTCTCAAAAGTACTGATGGTCAAGGAATGTCCTCAGTTTGGTCTCATTTTTTTGTACTGGCAAATCATTAAAGAGAGAAGTTAGAAATTAATGACATGCATTTCAGTTTCAGACTTCATAACCCTCAGAAGAATCTTAAAAATACTGATATAACAACTGTTTGATTCTATCAACTGTCTAATTCTGTAAGACCAAAATATTTCAAAAGTCTTCCTATTGTTCAGCATTTGTTACACTTTTATTTATGGCTTGGTCCAGCTTTGTTGCTGTAAGAGTGGGGGAGGCATGTACACTTTACAAAAAAAACTGTTAAGAAAGCAGTACAATTAGTAAAACAGCATCACAAGCACAGATATACTAAGCACTGAATCAGTTATGCACCCTGAGCATCAGACACAAAGCGTATGTATTCCTAAATCCAAAAGATAGAAAACAAGGATATAAGGATCATAAGAGATTACTAGGCTATCGACCCCAAGATCATTTTAAGCCTAGCCATTGCATCCCAGTTTAATACCAAAGAAATGCTAGTCAATACCCAAGATTGATTTAATGATGACTGCCCATGTCAAGGAGGGTTGTGGGCTCTAACCCTGGTAAAAATTTACAGTGCTCCGTCCACGCATCCAGGTTCCTCTTGAACAATGTCATAGAGCTGCTCTGTTTCACATGAATTGGTAGCCTGTTCCCCTGACAAAGCAGTCACTGAGAGATAAATCTGTACCTCCAGCATGTCCTATTTAAGTCACCGGCCATATGTAGGTCCCTGAAATGGGTAGCTCTAGTTCCATTTGATTTATGGATATGCAGCAATTTTATTAGGTTTGGGCCTTGGATTGCTCTGTAGGCCAGGCATATGTCTCCCCTAAGTCTAACCACTCAAACCATTTACTTCTCAGCCTGGCACTTGCTCAAAACTCATAGAAATCACTAATAAACCTTAGCACTAGACCCCCCCCCATACTGTAGAGAAGAACAAGGCTCCCTATTTGACCTTACCAGCCAATCAGCAAAACAACTTACTGTACCTCTCCAGGCATGTCTAAAGGGCAGTTTCAGGTGTACTCTCCAGTCCAACTAGTGAATCTGGGCATTTTGAGGCAATGTTACAACTGCCTCCTGTACACAGACAACCCTCTCCTCCTATCACCAAACACTAATACATGCGAGAGATGCAATTATACAGCCAAACTGGAGGTTAAGCTCTTTCAGTCCAAGACTGGACCAGACAGTCAAGAGGAGAAGAGAATTACTTGCATCATACCACCAGTTTCACATAGACCTATGAAACCAACACCGGCAAAAACACACATAAATACATAAAAACATACTCAGAGCCTCTAAATAAAAACCTGCAAAAGCAAGAGACCACCAAAGCAGACATCCAAGCAACCTCCACCCCCCCCGAACACAAACCATGAAACACATACTTCACAAAACCAGTGTGCCACGCAATCACAGTCCTTAAGGCAAAATAACATACCCAACACACTAGTAATAGGTGACTCTATAGTCAGGCACACTGATGTCCCACTCACTAGGCTGAACAAGGAGAAGATTACTGTTAGCTGCATATTGGGTGCCAGGATCTGCCACATAACACAAGCACTCGGGTCACTCCAGAACAAGTACAAATACGACTCTGTCATTGTCCATGTTGGTGTGAATGACCTGAGCCGTACCTCCCTGGACTACATGAAAAGAGACATGGAAGAGCTCTCTGATCACGTAGCCCAAGCTGGTATGACCCTGACCCTGAATAGCATCCTGCCCTCACCAAGAATGATACCACGGTATAAAGAAAAAATTATTAATTTCAGCAATTGGCTAAGCTTCTGGTGTCATTCAAAGGGGATCCAATGTCTGTCAGCCTGGGATGACATGCTCGATAAGCCACGCTTGCACCTGTCACCCTTAGGCTTTCTAATACTGGCCAAGGCTCTTGCCACCCCCATAGTGCCTTTTTTAGGCAAGGCTCAAAAGACAAACCCAACGTAAATAGCACAAGTAACAAAAAACTGAGGGTAATGCTACTCAATGCCAAAAGTCTAAACCTCAGAATGCATGCACTTGAGGGACTCCTAAGTATGGAGAAAATTGATATATGTGCAGTAACAGAAACCTGATTCAAGGCTCCAGAAAGCACCCAGCACTACCAGGTTACAACTCATATCATACATTTCGGCCACAAACCCAGGACCGAAATACAAAAGGCGGGGGTGTATCCATATTCATCAAGAATACCCACATCTCCAGGTTAGTGGCACAGCATGATGCTTCAGAGATCATCCACACGCAACTAACAATGGGCAGAACTGCAATTCAAATTGTAGCTTGCTACAGATCACCCACCATGTCCCAGGACCCCCATTCCATATTTCTGGAAACATTGGAAAACATAAAGGTCCTACCAAACACCCTGCTATTGGGTGATTTCAATTACCCAAATATTAACAGGGAGAACTACTCAAGTACTAACTCCCTTGTCCAACATTTCCTAGAATTTATAAACTCAAATGCTCTGGATCAACTGGTCAACACCCCCACCAGAGGTGACAACATATTGCACCTAGTCATCACCACCATGGGTGACTGGTGTTCCACACCAGAGGTCAACCCCTCGCTGGTTAGATTTGACCATAAATAAATCACTCTGGCTATCCACATTCTGCCCCCACCCCCTGTTCAAAAAAACCACCATGAAAAATATTTCAAAAGCAAACTTCACGTTACTTAAGACCGAGGTGGAAAGTTTCAAATCCCCCATGCTAAAGGATAACGCTGTCCAAGCTGCAAAATCCTTTACTAATGCACTCTACGGGCACCTACAAGAATACATGGATCGTGTTATCCCAAGCAAAACCAAGACTCACTCCTCCAAGAAAAGGAAACCAGTCTGGTGGACCCCTGCCATAAACAAGCTATACAACAGAAGGAGGAAACTAGTACAGAAAAGAGTAAAATCCCAAGAAGGGAAGACATCCCTGATCAGTATCAGCAAGAAACTACGATCCCTCATAAAATCATCCAAGGCTAGCTTTGAAAGAAAAATTGCCAAGGACTCCAAAGATAACCACAAGGCATTTTTTAGCTATGTCAAGAATCTAAGTGGCAATTCCCAGATCTGCTCGGAGTTAGTGCAGAATGGCACAAAATACACTGAACTGACCGATATCGCCAACATCCTGCCAGACAGTGCAAACTTCACCCCCCTCTCACCCCCAAAAGGGCCCATAGCCATACCAGAATGTAGTGCCCCTGAAATCACAGACACTTAGGTTAAAACAGCCCTGTCCAAAGCCAAAAACACAGCATCAATGGGACTGTACGGTGTTCCAGGCTGCGTCCTACATGAGCTCAAAGATGAACTAACCTCTCACCTAAACACACTGTTCAAACTCAGCATCTCCACAGGCTACATGCTCATAGAGTGGTGCACAGCAATGGTTATTCTGCTCCACAAAGGTGGAGCCACAACAGACCCCAGGAACTATAGCCCTATAGGCCTGACTAGCTTGGTCTGCAAGGCTATGGAGTGCATCATCATGGATCTCATTAACAGAGACATTGGGAACCTCCAAACACTGGACCCTACCCAGTTTGGCTTTGTTAAGGGCAGATCATGCCTCCAAAAGTGATGGACTTCTTTGAGACAGTTACCAAGTCTATAGACGAGGGAAATGTGATCCACACAGCCTACCTAGACCTCGCAAAAGCCGTCTACACCATTCCCAATTCTGGTATTATAGACACACTCACCAGCCTGAACATAAACCCCTACATCAAGAGATGGGTTGCCAACTGGCTCACGGACAGAACCCACATGGTAAGAGTTGCGGGAGCTAGGTCTGACTCTAAATCGTTTATAAGTGGCATTCCCCAGGGCTCAGTTCTAGGACCCCTCCTGTTCGCCATATACTTCTCAGAGCTACAGGCAAGCAAAGGAGGACTATGGCTGACCAAGTTCGCAGACGACTGCAAACTAGGGGCTATAATTGACTCTCCAGCTGACACAGACATCCTCCAAAAGGGTCTCACTGAGACAGATACCTGGTGTCAAAACCATGGCCTCAAGCTAAATGCCAAAAAGTGCATAGTCATCCCCTTTGGAAAAAACAAAGTACGCACAAATTACCACATAGGTGGTAGCCCCCTAAATACGGAAGATGAAATAAGGGATCTGGGGACCCAAGTAGATAGTAATCTCTCCTTTGATAATCACATTGCCAAAGTGGTTAGAAAATCCTTCTATGTGGCCCACCTAATCACAAAACAATTTGCATCCAGATCAAAAGAGGTCATTGTGCCCCTCTACGCATCACTTATCAGACCCATCATAGAGTACAATGCCCTGTTTGGGATGTACCTTACAAGACACCTGCAACAGCTGGAAAGACCACAGAAGTACCTCACCAAGAGGATCACTGGCCTCAAACAGATGACCTATGTAGCTCGACTGAAGAAACTCCAGCTGTACTCGGTTGCATACAGCCTACTCAGAGGTGATCTCTTCCTGACATACAAGGCCATTTCCAACCCAGAATTGATGGACATGCTCCACCTAAAAAAAACATATCCCCTCGAGCCACATGCTCTAGGGATCTAAACCTCACCACAACAATAAATAGAACATGCTGGAGGGATAGATTCCTGTCCCAGAGACTTCCCATGCTCTGGAACAATATTCCAATCTACATTAGGCAGAGCTCCTCACTAACACTTTTCAAGAGAAACCTTGACGAGTGGATGGGAAACAGGAAGTTTACCCTGGGGATCACTTCAGTGCCTCTGCTGGACCGAGGCACAGGAAACAATCTAAGGGGGTGGTAAAAGCCAACACATTCTGGCTAGGCTTATAAATGCCTTTGGGCAGATAGCCTAGTACCTACCTATGAACCTATGAACCTATGAATCTATAGTGACAGAGACTTTAGTCAGTCTGTCTAAGGCACATGCTGGAGCCCCTTGATCTTCCATGTTAGAAACCTCTGAGGTCTCTCTAATTGCTGTAGGTGCACAATGCGGTACATGCCAAAAAGGGCGTTATACTCAATTATGGGCCAGATAAGTGATAAGTATAGGGGGTTATAATTTCTTTTGCTCTTGAGGCGATGCCTTTGCTAATAAAGTGTGCCACGTAGAAAGCTTTCCTTACTACAGTAGACACATAGTGGACGAAGTTAAGGTCACAGTCAACATGTGATCCCACATCCTTTACCACTTCATGGGTATTGTTGTTGATTTAATACTGTGAGGGGACACTGTTTGTGCCAAAGAGAATGATGATGCATTTCTCTGCATTCAGTTTGAGACCATGACTAATACACCAGTCGGTCTACATGAAACCCTCCTGGCGTATACTGACATCATTTGAAGAGTCAATGATTGCACCTAGTTTGCAAACATGGTCAGCCACAACCCCTTAGTTTTGACCTGAACTTCTGAGAAGAATATACCAAATGTAGGGAGCCCAGCACCAAGCCTGTGGCACCCCACTGGTAACATGTCTGCTGGTAGATGTGGAGTCACCCACTTTGATAGTGTGTGTCCAGTTTGTGAGCAAGTTGGCAACCCATCTTACAATGAAGGGGTTTACATTCAGTTTGCTAAGTTTATCTGTAATGCCTGAATGCAGGAATGTGTCGAAAGCCTTTGCCAGGTTGAGGTACACTGTGTACACAGATTTGCCCTCGTCAATAGACTTGGTCACATTTTCAAAGAAATCCACCAGATTTAACAAGCAGGATCTGCCCTTCACAAAGCCATATTGGGTAGGATCCAGGTTTTGGAGGTCATCTATGTCTTTATGTATGAGATCCATAATGATAAGTTCCATGGCCTTACAGATGAGACTGGTCAGGCTTATGGATCTATAATTCCCTAGGTCTGTTGCTAGGTCACCTTTGTGGAGGGGAATAACTGTTGCTGTTCTCCATTCTGCAGGAACAAAGCCTGTGGTTAGACTATGATTGAAAAAGGTACTTAGTGGTGATGCTAATTCATGTTTTAGCCTGTTTAGAAGACAGCCTGGATGCCATCTGGTTCCATAGATGTCATGTTTTTTTGCCTTGGATAAGGCTTTGAGGACCTGCTCTTCACATATGTAGGGTGGGGGGGGAGTTTGGGGGAACATTTGTTGTAAGTTAGGAGAGGATAAGGGTATGAAGTTTTTGCCAAACGTATCCACTAGCAGGTTTGCTATCTTTGTGGGGTCAGTGTGTGTGATACCATTGGCCACTAGTTCAGCACATGCTTGGGTCCTACCCTTTAGGTTACATACTTATGGTTATCTTTGGTTGTATTTGTTAAGTTTCTCTCAAAAGTAGCCCTTGGAGGATTTCACAAATTGTCCTGTTTGTTGAGACGAGGTGCTTTACCATTGTTGAGGCCTTGCCTTTGTATTCTTGGACAGCAACTTTTTGCATTTATTGTAAAGTTTGTGGATGCTGGATGTCTGCCATGGCTGCTTGTTTTTACTTGGGACTCTGGCTTTGATTATTTCTGGTATGGCCAAGTTTATACACTTATGCAAGTGATTGTACAGGGTTTTAGTGTAAGCTTCGGTGTTGTTACCACTTCCAGTTTGGGGTGGGGCTTCAAATGCATTTATACCTTCACCTAGGAGCATATAGTTTGCCTTGGTGAAGTTTTTTAGTCTGATTTCACCCTTTGTGAGTTCTGGTGTTACTGCCAGCTCAAAGGTGACTGATTTGTGCTCAGTTTTAATTAATGAGGGTGCGTTTGTTTATAAAAGTTGGTTTTCTAAATAAAATTACATGATACACAGGCTCCTTCACACATACTTTCTTTGCACAGTTATCACCATACCGCTCAACCTCTCATTGCAAGAAATTTGGACAACGACTAAAATAATGGGGATACTAAGGTCCACAAATAGGGACAAATTTTAAATATTGGTCTGAAAAACTTACAAAGCTGCTAGAATAAAAGGATCTGTGTTAGCATTTATTTTCTTTGCACAGTTATCACTTGCACAGGGTGCTGTGTGTGTCGGGGGGGGGCAGGAAGCCTAGGCTGACACAAAAGGGAAGTAAGTGTGTGTGAGTACGAAGGACAAACAGGCAGACATTTGGATAAAGTATCTAATGGCCACTGAAACAGAATGAGCTTTAAGCCTCATGACTGAACCATGTAACTGTTGTGTGTGTGTTTGTATGGGCACTCCATGTGAAACTGGTGTGTGAATGTCTACAAGAAGACAGCCAAGCTCTGTGAGAGCTTTTTGTGTTGGTATGTCAGACAAGTGTGAGCCATGCATGGTAGAGGTGGCATGACCATGAGAAATGGCTCTGCCAGGAGTTGCACTGGCATGAATAGACCCACGGTCAGATGCACTGCTGCTACCTGAATCTGACGGATGTTTGCTGGATGAGCTCTCCTCACAAGTACGCCCAGGACCACAGCCCCATGGCCTGCCACATCTGGGTGTGGACACCTCAACCATTAATAGAGCAGTTGAAGTAGTGCCTCTATGGGAGCATGATTGGGCATGACCACATCGTCTAACATCAGATGATGTGGCTGACCTACACCCATGTGGATGCAGTTACCCTCTCAACATATGTTCCATCACAGACACTGCCCATTCCAAAATGTCATTCGTTTGATCCATTGAATCAACAACACAGTGGAGGTAGTCACACTTGTCAGCATGTGCCAAATCTACAACTCAAAGCATGTCTTTGGAGGCCCTATCGGAACATGCCTGTTCCTCCATGGTGGCCCTAAGCATATGTCGAGTGGCACAGAAAGACACACCTGGATCAGGTTAAGGATGAATACCAGGCCTCCTTTGAGCACTCCTAACAACTTTCCTGCATGGCACCTTACCCATACTTTGCCTATGGCCAGAGTCAACAGGCACTGAAGCTGCAGTAACTACACTACCCTGATCATGTGTCTCATCCTCCACCTGTCTTCTGTGGTCTCACTGGAATGGGGTTGACGTAGGCATACTAGCTGTGTCCAATGGAATTACAGGGGGTGGCTGAATGTCAACCTCTTTGTCAGATTCAACCTTTGCACACCATGACTGTACCTCTGTTTGGCCACCATCATCATCAGAGTCTGACAATACTCTGGCATCACGTGGTAAGAGTCCTACACTTCCACTGTCAGGATCACCTGTGATAACAAGCAACAAACACATGAAAGAAATTAATAGCTACATTACTATAGTTCAATATATCTAACAAACTAACAGAGGTGCCTCTATTATAGACAGTGCAGCAATGCGCACACACACACACACACACACACACACACACACACACACACACACACACACACACACACACACACACACACACACACACACACACACACACACACACACACACACACACAGTCCTGACACCCACATCGCACATTTGAATAAAAGAAATATTGCTGTGAACTTCTCAACATTACTGAAATAAAAATGTTTGGCCTACCATGTCCAGATGACTCCAGAGTTCCTAGCAAGGATGGTCCTGGAAGACGTTAAGCAAAAGGTAAGGACATCATCATCACAATTAACAGTAACACATGATGTTAAAACTTTTGGTCCTTTATATGTCCATTATCAAAACATTTAACAAAAACTTGGATGACACATCCACCCAACGCCCATGTGTAATGAACCAGAATGTGTTGTTAACTGTATCAGTCTATAACTAGTCCTCCCCCCAAAAAAAATTGTTAAACAAACTTAAGTATTGCTTTCAATATTTTACTATACAAGAAATGTTTAACAATTGAAATAGGTAAGCCTACCTGGATGCTTCCCCTGGGACATACTTGTCCTCCCTGGTACAGCAGCACCAACATCAGCCGCATGCTGTTGTGAACTTTCCACTGAGCTCTCTGGATTTCTGACAGTGGACAAGAACTCTTTATTTGGTGTCAGTTATGGCTCTGTAACAGCCCCCCCCCCCAGGTAGCCATCTGTCCATGGGCCACTGCAGCTGCTCTCTTCTGGGCCAATGAAATCATGTCAGTGCCCTATGATGCACCTGAGCATATGTCCTATTGTTGCCCCCAAAAGTGCTGACATTGTCCATTATCTGCTGCCAAATCTGCATTTTTTCCAGACATATCCCCACATCCTCTCTCAAGCAGAAAGGCACCATGTCACCTAAATGTTTGTACAATGACATAATTTTCATGATCACTAAAGGGGATTTGCAGGGATTGAGATGCCTGAGTGCCATAGTCCTAGGTGACATAAAACACAAAAGAAGGATAATACACATAAATATCACATAAATAAAAATCCAGCTTATATATAACACATAAAAGTAGTTTTTCAATATTACCCACTGGAGAAACAAAGAACATTCAAGATATTCAAATATAAAAAAATGATTTATGTGGTTGCAACATACTGCAGTCACACACAAAGCAAGGCTGGATCCAAAACAAATGGAGTAACAATAGCAAACCAAACCTCTGTGCAAACAATTTTGTTTGTGCCAGGACAGAAATGGAACTTGGCTTCCCCACCCCGAAAACAACAAACACATGACACATTTTGCTACCAAACAAAAGGAATAAACCATCAGTGAACTGTTATAAGTGCTATCAAATAAACTGTCCCAAAAACAAGTGTACACATTTATCACAGAACATTCAATTTTATGCAATTGCCAGTCACCTCTTCCTGAGGCCAGCACTCACCTAGCGGTGTCTATGTGCCACCCTAGAAGGCTAACACCCCTGTGTCATTGACAATACAGGACATTCACATTTCACTGAAATAACAATAGAATAATGTAAAGAGAAACAGTTGTAACATTAGCACTTGTAATGAAAGTTAATAAGGTTGTGCATCTGAGAAAGTAAAATGCCCTGACAAAAAATGCCTATGCCAACAGTAAACTTCTAAGAAGTGCATACAGATAAGAGTTGCATTTGCTAATGCATATATAAAAATATTGTTCTGTTACATCTCAGCATATCCAATATATGACTGAAAAATGCAATCATACCTTATCAAGAGCAGTAATTTTCTGTACAGATAAATCCAAAGTTATATCAATCTTCTGTGTTATCCACATACAAAAGTCTCCTCACCTTCAGGTTCTCTAGCTACAAGGATCCCTTTTTATAGTGTAGATTCAGGCTTGCGAGTACAGTGAAGATGCAAATGAGGTGTGAACTCATTAGAATTGTTTAATCCCAAATTATTGGCTTCATGTAGCAAATGTAAAGATAGTGCAGGCACTCCCTCAGTGTTTGTTGCCATTGGATTGCAACTGTGAATGATTACTGGTAAGGAAAAGGAAGACAAAACAGCAATTCAGAATCCCTTACCTCCAGTGAGTATATCAGCTGGTTTAGACTTGTAAAGTGCAGAAGTAACTGTATCTAGGTTTTAAATGTAAGTAAGCAGCAAACCTTTCACAGGTTCTGTTCAGTAACATCCAACATCCTCTGCATTTGTTGAAAACTGTATATTATTACCAATTAATATTCTCTCACATTTTAAGGATAATTATACACAATCCTTACAGATTGCATATCTCAAATTACTGGTCAGATAAGAGAAGAATGAGCAGCATACACAGAGAGATAAGACAGAGATGCATTTCTGCAAGCAATAGCCATAAATGGTTGTGTGATCACTCATTCCACTACATCTGAAATTAATACATGTACAAACAACTCAGAAGTGTACAACTGCCATGTCTTGTTTATACTGTGGATAATGTTGTAGTTGTTTGTATGCACAATGATTTTCCTTATCTGCTGCAAAGCTGTTTCTGTGGCAAAGAGAGATTAGACACCCTTCCTGTGTTTTGAAGGGTCATTGGTTTGAGAGTTCAACTCCAGACTTGTGTAAAAATCTTTAATGTGTACTAACATAAATTTCATAGTGTTGTTTATTTAATAGATTTTTTTCTTCCTCTTTTTAAATTGTTTTTAATGCCAGTATTTGCACAGTGCATGGTTTAGTGCAAACACAGAAAATGGAGAAACACAATAAATGTCATTTAAAGTACTTCTTTGATATCCAATACATCAACTACACCTGTGAATCCTTTGTGTGTGTAGCACATCTGCTAAATACATTGATCCATACAGCATATACTATATGTAGATCAGGGTTCAAGATCTACCTTTGTCTTTTAAGAATGAAAACAAATAAACATTACTCACAAGGCTGAAGCAAGATTAGCATTGCTTGTCACACTTGCATGATGCTTACCATCATGCAAATCTGGACTAATGGTTCACACACGAAGCAGACAGAACACCTCCAGACCTTCTTTATTTCAAAAAGGATACATTGTTTAATTTTTTGTTTTCCATCACAAAACACTACTTAGTGATCTTGCATAGCAGCTAGCAACCCTCCCCAACACCTGCAGGTCTAGAACACCAGCAGAGAGGAAGCAGACAGTCAACAATTTCAAAACAGATACACTCTATTAATTCTGTTGTCACCTCACAAATATAGTAAATGGTGTTGTGCAGCAGTTAACACATACAAGTTAATAATGGATAAGGAAATATCCAACTGTTATTTAACTATTCCTGTGGCGCCAGGTGTACGTGTATGTCTGCAATACAGATGGTCCTGGCATCTAACACAGCAAATTCCAAATACTTTTACTGTTGTTCCATTTTACTTTCTATTAAAATTCACATACAAATTATACACTCTCCCAATTTTATTAAGGGTTATACACTCAATTTTAATAAATGCATAAAATGTAAACAATTATAAATAACAACAAGTATGTATAGCAGTGTAGCTCATATGAATTATTTGTGTGACTGAAGGTATTCTGACTGTTATGTTCCTGTAATTATAATTGTGTTCTCTGGCTTTGGATGGCCTTCAGACTTCAGTAATACTCATAAACACAAGAATGTAAAAACCCGGACCTTGTCAGGTCATACACATACATGGTTACCCATCAGTCTGTCATGTGTATTTCTATATAATTCATGAATATGTCTGAGAAGCACTTCTTCTTTGGCAAGGATGAAAAATCACCTCTGTGGAAGAAAAATGTCTTGTCTCTTATGCATAAGTTTGAATCCCATACTGTAAAAGTTAATTTTATCAGTGTGTGTAAAGTCACACAAAAAATATACCAGGTCATAAAATGTATGCTCCAAGTACATGTCTACAAAGTTAAATCACCTGACAGTTACAGCAGCAAACAACTCTCAAACTAATGCCAAGTTTAAGATTAACCTTCCAGTTTCCAAAACTGCTTTCTTCTTTGTTTGGCACTGTTGATCTCTACTTAACATTATGCAAATGTGGCTGACATCATTGTTTGGGATTCAACACTACCAGTAAATGTGGTAATATACATTGGCAGGAAATCATTGTCTATTACTGTGTTTTCCGATTAGACATGTTTGGTATTAGAAGGAAAGGTGCCCAATTTAGGGTGCAGAAACTTAATTGGACTCCTTGTAAAGCACAACAGCCAAAAGCTTTTGCAAGGAGACTATACCAGCTCCCAGTACAAGTCTGAGGCTTGGAATAGTCTGGTGAAGGCTGTGTTCAGTGCAACTGGCATTACATGCACTGGAGAATGGTGTATATATCACTTTAATGACCTGAAAAGTTGCAAGAGGGATACACTCAGCCAGTGGCTGGATTAGTTCAGAACTAGTAACATCCCACAGTTGTGTAAGTATACTAATACAGATAATTTATAATAGAAACAAAGCTACATATAGGCAAGATTGGTATGCATAATGCTCTTCTGTTCTCATCTTTTCATTGCACAGCTAATGCAGAATAGTGAACTACATGCTAAGCATATAGAGAGACTGAGAGAAGCAAGTGGTATGTATACAACACAACAGAAGTATTATTGTAGCTTTTAAATGATTTTTTCCTTTCTATACAGTTGTAGCAAGTTAAGCATGCACATATTAACTGTAAAAGCAAGTATGCATTTTCAGTCTGTAGCACAAACCAACTTTAGGGGTCAAGTGTAAGACTGTACTCAGACATTGTGGATTCAAATACCAAAAGTAAAAAGTATAAAATAGTGAAATCCTTTAAAAATATTACATAACTTAAATTCTACACATCTGGCATAAATATCCTGCTGTTAACTTTAATCTGTATAATTGAACTAAGCATATGTGCAATATCTGCACATTACAAGGATTACTTTAACCATTCTGCAGTTATAGTTTGCAGTTTCTAGGAAGTATATTTAAATGTAAAATTTCAGATAAAATAATTGTATTATTGTCATAATGCATTGTATGTCACATATGATGGTACTATTTTTTTTCTCTCTTTATTTTCTGTGTCATCAAAATGTTTCCATGCCATCCATCTCTAACAAACCAAAAAATGCTTTACAGCACAGGGAGGTAGGCCAACTGGAGTAGCTCAGCCTGCCCCTGCTCCAATGGCTTCAGCACTGATGCCCAGCACATCTGAGATCCAACTTGGCAGTAATGCTTCTGCTGCCCCTGCAGTGCCTGCACCATTGGGTAGCACTACTCTTGCAGCTGGTGCTATGGTACCCTCCAGGTGCCCTCCAGGAGTACTGGCAGAAGTGGGGATTTTATCATCCACCAGGAGTTGTGAGGGTTGGTGCATAGGGTCATGCACATTACCATTGGATGCAGATGCTGCTGTCCCTTATGGTCCATAGGAGGAGGAGGAGATATGAAGCACTCCAGCAGCCAGCAGAGTAAGGGGATAGTGATGACAGTCCTGTGGGTGAGGACTAGATTCTCACTGTCCCCATGTCTGATAGGCATGGGCTTCTGTTGCCCCCTCCCTAACCCCAATCATGGTGTCCCCCAAACTATTGTTTTGTTTACTGTCCCTGTGTTTTGTCTTATTTGTCCTGTTTGTTAGCATCTGCTTCCTCACCTACCCAACTTATCTGACTCAGATATACCAACTTTCCTTATGCAACATTCCTCTCTTACTGAAGTAAAAAAAAGAAATGGGCACCTGTCCCACACAAAAAAATCATCCCATACATAGCTCTCCATTTCACACATGTATCTTCTTGACACACTTGATTTGGTCCAATTGGTATACAACATGATTGCGTTGTTGTCACCTCTCTGAGGTGATAATCCAAATTCAGCTAATATTCTGTACATAATTTCATTTTACACCATTGAAGAAGTAGATAGCTATATTTTTTTCCAACATCCCTCCTGCACATTCCTGTATTGCTTTCTTTTTGTTCTTCCCCATGCATGTCCTCCATTTCATCACTTTCCCATCTTCCCTATTTTCACACCTTTAATCTGATCACAAAATAGAAACACACACAACACACATAAGTAACAAAAAAGCAATGGATCCCTTAACTTTTTGGCCTCTATGTTTGTTCAGAGTTTTGTATCTTGCACCAATGCCAAATGACTCTGAACAGCTATTCAGTGTGGTTACCTCCCTGAAATGCCGTTTAAACATGTTGCACTAAGGTAACATACACTAATACACAGTGAATGTAGTATAAAGAATTATTGCATTGCATTATCACTACTTCTTTAAAACTATTACACCTGGATTCAAACCCTATATCATCTGGGCTCTATAAGAAATGTGTTATTGCATTTATGCCTACTACCTTAGAGTTAGCTATGCAGCAGGTGTGTTTTATACACTCATTACTCAGAACTCTTATAATTTTATCAATGAGGATCTCGTTTGCTTGCCGCTTAACTATGCACAAACAGGGAAAGCAGTAAAAATGTGTGCCTACCATGCACAAACGCTTTGTCATCGTCCATGCAACCCCGCTGCTCAGCAGTGCTCATCCCATGAAGGTACACCTAAAAACACAAACAAAAGGAAGACACCTTTAAAAAAAACATATATGTACACTGCCACCATCTGTTACCTCCCTCATGCACTGCAAACTTAGTCTCTCAGTACGTATTTACAAATATGTCAACTACACTACAAAAATAAATAAATGCTTTCTTATATACCACACACATTTTTATAATGACAATACACATTCCATTTTTCAAATACTTGTAGTAATGTGCATAGCTGTTTGCATATAGTTTGTAAAGCTGTCTCATAAAGTATACCTGCACATATAAAAGACAGCAGCAAATAATACACATTGCACACTCATTAATCTGGTAAGATGCAGAACTTTAATATCCTGACACTTGGACATGACTACCTATCCATTTCATACAGGCCTTCCAACATCCAGTGCCAATATCATCCACTATAAATTGGTCTGCAGCCTTGTAAAAGTCAGACTTGTGCTATGGAGCTTGCATGAAGTACTGAGTTCTTTAGTTCTTATACTTAGGTAAGTGTTCTAATCTCACTGCAGCCAACTGGTGTGTGTGTGTCTGTGCCTGTCTAGTTTGAACAGCATAAGTGTGCATCCAGCAGTTACCACTCCAATCCCATTGAGTACCAATATTTTGACAGTTGCACATGCTTACACATCCATTTC
Source organism: Protopterus annectens (assembly GCF_019279795.1). Lineage (NCBI taxonomy): Eukaryota > Metazoa > Chordata > Ceratodontiformes > Protopteridae > Protopterus > Protopterus annectens. The sequence continues at coordinate 1,905,461,498 of NC_056737.1, forward strand.
ATGCAGGCTTCCCAACATCTTCTTTCCAACATCCAGTGCTGCTGTCATCCACTATAAATTGTCCTGCAGCCTTATAAATATCAGACTTGTGCTGTTGCATCAAGTATTGAGTTACTTAGTCTGTGTATTTAGTTAGGTATAGGTTCTAATCTCACTGCAGTCAGCTGGTGTGTGTGTGTGTGTGTGTGTGTGTGTGTGTGTGTGTGTGTGTGTGTGTGTGTGTGTGTGTGTGTCTGTGTAGTCAAAAAAGCATAAGTGTGTACCTGGCAGTTACCACTTCAATACCATGTAGTTCCAATATGTTGGCTGCTGCACATCCCTACACATCCATTCATGCAGGCCTCCCAACATCTTCTCTCCAACATTAATTCCTGATGTCCTCAACTATAAATTGCCCTGCAGCCTTGTAAAAGTCAGACTTGTGCCATGGCATTTGCGTAAAGTACTGAGGTCTCTAGTTGGTGTACATAGGTAGGGGTTCTGTTTTTACTGCAGCCAACTGGAGTATGTATGCCTGTGCATGTGCACTTGCTTGGCATTAGAAACAACATTTTACACCAGCATGTGGCACACTGCTATTACCATCTTCTCCTCACCAGACACTGCTGATGTTATCACTTATAAAGTGTTGTCTGACACTCTCTAAGTGGACTTGTGCATTGGCACTTGAGTTAAATACAAAGATGTCTAGTCAGTGTACTTAGGTAGGAGTTCTCTTCTCACTGCAGTCAACTGGGGTATGTGTGTGTTTGTGCACTTGCTTGACATTAAAGACAGCATTTTACACCAGCATGTGGGACACTGCTTTTATGATCTTCCTCTCACCAGACTCTGCTGATGTCATCAGATATAGCTAATTTGCAAATGTGCATCATTTCCCTCAGGGCAGGTCCTTTCACAAATTATTTATTCATATACAATTGAAATGGTAAGTAGAATACACAACTAACCACAGATGTGCATGTGGATGCCACCAGACATACCCAATCAGAGGTAATAGACAATCCGCTAGCTGACTGTCTCACAAGTCACCCCCTTGTCTCCACTGTCTATCAGACAAAGTATACATTCAAGCCTTACTCAGTTTCTATACTAAGGAGGGCAGCACCTCTATGTGCCCTGTACGGCTAATAACATAAAATCAATGGGCCATGACAATATCACAGATCACCCGTAGCATCACTCAGAACATAGACCTGCCAGACACTGTTGGATACACACTTCAACACAGCCTCCAGACAGAATATGGTCCTGTAGAAAGATGTACATCAACATGCATCCATCTGAATGGGGGGGTCGGCACATGATGCATGCATGTATAGACACTCTCTAACGTTCCTCATCTGCAAGGTAGACCAACATGCCATCATGGACCTTTTCTAAATGGATATTGGTAATATCCCAGCTGTGTGCAAAATACATGTATAATTTGTTCATGCTACATACATGTCTATAACATTTGTTAAATGTCCTCAAGAAGGTCATCAAGGACATGCATGATGACAACACTATCATCCTACAGAACTTGACCAGGCCAAGGCATTTGACACAAATCCACAATGAGGTATTAACTCAACACTGTCACAAGTGGCCATAAACACCTATATCACCAAGTGCGTAGACCACTGGATCACATACAGTACATCTCAATATGTTGAAGCATATGAAGTGACCTATATCTCAAGTCCAATGATCAGATCTGTACACCAGGGCTGTGTGCTAGGCCCTTTCCTGTCCATTATTTAAGTCACAGATGTCAAGAATGACATACACATCCTTTGTCCAAACAGCTGTCTGGAGGACTGCCGATTGTGAACAATCATTGAATCCAGCTATGATATTAGTATAATACAGACAGTATCAACACATACCAAAGATTGCTGTCACATCCATGAAGACACATCAGTTGAAAAAAAACGTGGGGGGATTTGTTCGATTATGAAAACAAACTCACAACCCAATGATAATGTAGACATCACACCCCTATGAGCAGACCAAGTTGTATGTGACCCGTGTAGTGAGGTAGATGGTATGCCGGACATCCACCAGCATTTGCCCACAGTGGTGACTATTCCCCTGTATATAACACAACTCCTAAGTATGTGCAGGACATCCACATCAAAGGCCATAATACTTCCATAGCTGACAGCCTTCATCACACCAGTAACTGAGTACAATGCACCCTTCTTCAGGTACCCTCTACACATCTTCCAGGGATGCATAACTGAAGTGTACCACCTTCGCCATATGAGCTCCTAAACATCTTATTGGCCATACTTAAGTGTGTGTTTTTTTTGGTATAAATATTACTGTCTGTTGGTTCAGAACCCCCATCAAGGTGTTATACCAGATGCATGTGGGATACGTGTTTCTTTGATGCACATTAGTACATACATAGCTATTAAACAACATTGCTGGCATGGGTTACATTCGTGACACTGTGGATTGTGCCATACATATGACATGCTTACCCATCAACTAGTTTGCATTGTTCATATGTCACATATAGGAAAAGCAGTGTCCCTCTTAACACCTCCAGCAGATGTTACAGTGTCAGAATAGTGTGTTTGATTACCCTCTTAGATGGCTGACATGTTATAATAGTTGTACAAGTGTGTTTGTGCAGAACCCTCTGCGAGCACTCACAATCACATATGTTATGTCAGAATCATGGGATTACTGGTGGTATTATTCTGATATCATCCATGATTGTGCATGCTTCTGTTTACTGTTGTCCATGAGCCTGTAACTTTGTGTTCCAGTTGGTGGACACCACTGCTGACATTACAGTCATATTCAGACAATTTGTTTTGCACAGCTGCACAATATGCAGCTAACCCTTATTGTATATATCATCCCTGATAAATGTCCTTTGTACATGTCAGGATGCTCATATCACAAAGACATCTTCTCCATTGTTGTCACGTTGTGTGACAGTCACATAATATACATTTTCACTGTGCAGTCTGTACTGTATCTTGTCACTATGTGATTAAAGTTCCTGCTACAACTGTCTTCATTTACATGTCCTCCTCTGCTGTACATTAAGATGTTTCACCTCTCCACTTTCCCTGTGTTCATTCAATTTATGTGTGTGTCCCTATTCAATACACACACTTCCGCTGACTGTTATTTTAAATGACAGCCCATGTACTGTTACAGATCATTTATATAACTTTTGTACAGAATGCCTGAAATGGGATTCCACAATACTCTGTACTGTATACACTGTCCTGTAATGTATTTGGACCATATACATTGTTATATTATTAACTCTGGTACACACTCTGGCATTCCCTGCAATCCTGCACACCTAGTTTTCCCATAGGTAAACAATGTCTATACATCTGCTGCTGCTGTCTGTGTGACTGCGCATGGTTTCCTGACTAGCAACACTGTCACTAGCCACAAAATCATGTTTGCTTACACTTAAATGTGGTTGTCGGCATAAATATGTCATTAGCACTGCTGCTCACCTCGCAAACACTGAAACTCCATGTAGGTTTTGCGCAGAGCCTAAACAGAGTTTATTTAAGCCCTAGGATTA
>NC_056737.1:1905470044-1905662544 GCF_019279795.1 Protopterus annectens
CTATGGAGCAGTTAATTAGTATGGCTACAGGATAGGAAATGGCTTTGGCTGCTATGTTTAGGATCTCAAATGGAAACTTATCGGCTGCTATTGTAGTAGACTTGAGTTTCTTAATTAATTTTTCTATGGTCTTTGTAGAGATAGGTTGGAATGAGAAAGTATTATTATTGTTGTTGGTTGGACTAACTGTTGTAGATGAGAGTGGGTTATTTTTAGTTAAAGATAAGATACTTTTGGTGAAGTACTTGTTAAACTGTTCTGCAGCTGTTCCTAATTCATCTAGTACATTGGGGTTAGCATTTTGCCCTGGATGCAGAATTTTTTTAATTGTAGTCCAGAATTTTTGAGGGTCTTTTTGATGTTTACCTTGCAGTTTGGTGTAATAATTGATTTTGTCTTGTTTGATTTGTTGTTTGGTCTTGTTCCTGATTTGTTGATAAGCTGTGCGGTCAGCCTGAGTTTTGGTAGTAAGCCATGCTTTTCAGGTTTTGTCCCTCAGTTTAAGAAGCATTTTAGTTTTCCTAGTTAATCATGGTGCATAATTAACTTTGGTGCATAATATCCTAGGAGGTACCAATATGTTGAGGATGTTAAGAAAAGTATTATCAAAATATTCTTCAGTGGCATCAAGGGGCAGGATTTTTAAGGTATTCCAGTTGCATTTTTTTAGTGTATCTATTAGTTCCTAAGGGTTGAAATTTTGCTTATTGTGGATTTTGTGATAAGTACCTTGCCTAGTTGGACCAGTGTGTTGCCTAAGGAGATATGTGGGCAAGTGATCACTGAGGGAATCTGGTAAACAACCAGAAATTTGGTGGAGTGAGGGACTATTTGTTAGGGTCCAGTCTAGAATTGACTGTTTGCTTTGACGTCTATTCTGGTGGGAGAGTGATAGTTTATTTGAATCCATAGAGACTGATATGGTTACTAGGGCTATCTGAGTTACAGGTAGTTCAGTCAGTACTGAAATCACCCATGATTAGTATTTCTTGGGAAGTGACATTAGAGATAGAGTAAAGGATATGTTCTATTGTAGGAATATTGTTGCCTGGTGGGATATAGGTTGCTATAATGGTAATGTGTTTATTCTGGTTGATTTTGAGTTTGGTCATTATTATCTCAGAGTTATTTAGGTTTGATGTACTATGGGTTATATGCTGAGTAGTAAGGTTATTTGTGTGTAGTATTACTACTCCTCTACCTTTTTTCTCATTTCTCTTAATAGGATATAAACATGTTATGGGTTATTTGCTAAATATGAATTTTGTGAGTGCTGGAGAAGTAATAGGCCCTTAAATGATCACCTCTGAAACCACCATTCCGTGGAGCCTGGAGCTGATAAATTGAGCGTCTAATGCTTATAGCTGGGCACAAGGCTTTTTCACTAAAACCTAGGTCAGATCTCAGAAGGTTGTCTAGTTTGGTTTTCTCAAACAATGAAAAAAGTTGATAAAAAGCTGGGAACACTATATAGAAATAAACACTACTTTACTAAGAATACTAAGATAGCCATTGCCCAAACCCACCTAATTTCCACACTGCTGTACGCAGCTCCCATATTCACTAACCTACAAAAATCTGAGGTACTAAAACTTGGATCGTGTTACAACAAAGTAGCCAGATATGATATAAACTCACCAGCCAGGTCCCATCATTGCCTTTCACTCAAGCAACTTAACTGGGCTTGCGCTCCCCCAACTCCTACAATACATTCAGTTAACCATGGCACACAAACTCCTCTTCAAACCTGATAAAACACCAGTACTACAAACACTTCTTTAACCTTTTACCACTAACAGAACCCTACGTTCCACTAATAAACCATATAAAAATCACTACAGCCAAAAACCTAGCAGGGTATTCCCTCTTTTTAAATTATATAGGCAAAATCTGAAATGAACTTCCTGATAATATTACCAGTATAACAACCATAGCCCAATTCAAACAAGTCTGAAAACCTACCTATTAAACAAATGGCTGTGTCCTTGCTCTTCACCAGACTAACATCCCTCTCTTTCCATCTCTGACCTTACCACTACTTCTTATTATCTTACAGACTTCTGACCACATCACTGACCACTGTCTCAACTTATTTTTACTGCCACACTATTTACTTTCATCACCCTGAACTATCCATAAATGTGGAGTGGCAATTCCCCTGTAATCTTTATTGGAAAATTGGTAATCATGTAATGTTCTCTTGCACTATGGAATGTCTATGATATGTAGTCATTGAATGCCATATTGAAAAATGGAATGTCTGTCTTTACAACACTGTAATGGCTGTTATACTAATTTGAAAATTCATGGAGTTTACATGCGTATTGTCTAATTCCTGTAATAATCTTGTTGTCCACGTTATTATATATACTCTGTATTTTGACCTTCTCTGTTTGTTCTATGTGGAGTTTTTCTCCCCGGGCTTCCCCTGAAAAAGGACATGTGTCCAATCAGACTATCCCGGTAAACAAATGTAAAATAATAAAATAAATAATAATAAAATATATGGGCAAACATAAAACCTTACAGCAGGTTAATGTATGATACTCTATAATGTTGTAACTTTGAATTTCTGTCTGTGCGCCAAATGATTTGCAGTGTAAATGGAAATTGCTCACTTTTTCCTTTGTTTTTAATTAAGCACAGTTAGTGAGCTGCGCTTAACCTGGTTTCATGGAGGGGACCAGGTTGCTGCTCATTTCTGTTAATGATAATACTGCTGAACTAAAAATAAAAACAAAACAGGGATGCAGTCACTTATTTATTCTTTGTCTGATATCCACTATGCCTTATTCAGAATCACAGCATTTCATGGCAAGCAATAGGCATAATGCAGAGATCCAGCATCAGAAGAGATGGCTGACCATCACAGGGCACATACCTATGCACAGACATGCATGCATATGTGCACATGCACATATACACACTCTGGCACACTCACACCTCATACTCTGACTGTGAATGTAAAAGGATGAACTTTTCTGTCTTCTGTACACAAATATCATTAATCATTTGTGGCAGAAGTGTGCTGATCTAACCTGTCTGAGTTGGGAATTGCAGGTGAAAGACTTATTGTGTGCTTTCCTGATTGGTAGCTAACTTAAAACTTGTTTCTCTTTACTCTTATTTAAGCCTCACATTTGCTCAGTGCTGCTCTTCGCTCAGCGGCAGTTAGCAGTACCCTGTATAGATGTAAAAGCCTAAAAGCTAAGTTTTCCCTAAACAGCTGTCAGTGAAAACCTTCCAAGCTTTTCTGCTGCTCTAGGAGCAACTCAGTTGCACACTAAGCAGCTTTGCTTTATTGATCAACCTTAGCCTACACAAAGTATAGGTCCCTCTTGTAGTCTCGGCACTACCAGCACAGTCCTGTAAATTAACCCATTCCCTTCCCTAATAAAACATATAGTAAGAGCCTGCTATCATGGACAGGCAGTTTTCCATCATCTCTCTTGCCAGCCTAATAGACATGGGCATCCTGAGGCAATGTAGCAATTCTCTCATGTATACTGACAACCACTTACTCCTGAAACAAACAAATACTTTATGTGAGAGATGTAGTTACACTATGAAATTGGAGGCAAGATGCTCACATAAGGTCTAATTGAATGTCAGCACATACATTTCCCACACTAAATAAGGATACAACACATAAACCCACATATGCAGAGGTACTCACTAGTAAGTTACCAAAACATCAAAGGCCTCCCAAACGGAAACCACTTACATATGTAACAATGCAAAAAACAACCACAACACATAATAACACACACACACCAATATCTCAACAAATAAGCCCATAAGGTAGAACACCACAAAAAGAATGCATTGGTCATAGGTGACTCCATTGTGAGACACACAGATGTTTCCTTCACCGGGTTGTGTAAGGAGTGGGTTACTGTTAGCTGCCTGTCAGGTGCTAGGATCCATCAAGTCACTCAAGCACTCAAGCCACTCAACAACAAGTACTGGTAAGACTCTGTCATAGACCTTGTGGAGGTGAGTTACTTGAGCTGTACCTCACTGGACTATATGAAGAAAGACATGACTGAGCTTTTAGATTATGTGTCACAGGCAGGTATGAGCCTAGCCTTAAGCAGCATTCTACCTTCTCCAAGAATTATGCCACAATACAAACAAAACATGACTGACCTTAACAATTGGCTTAGCTTCTGTTATCAGTCCAAGAGTATCCAATATCTGTCAACCTGTGATGACAAGGTTGACAGCCCACACTGCTTTGTCAGGGATGGTGTGCACCTGTCTCCTCTAGGCTTTCAGATACTAGCAAAGGCATTAGCCACCCCTATTGTGCCTTTTTTAGACAGTGTCAAAATAATCAACTTCCCAACACAACAAAATCCTCTCTAGATAAACTCAAGGTACTGCTGCTTAATGCTAGGATTCTAAACAAGAAACTGCACTCCCTGGGAGCACTCCTCACTTTGGAAGATGCCGATGTCTATTCAGTCATTGAGACTTGGCTCAAAGGCACAGAAAACACCTCGGCTATGCAGGGCTACAATGCCTTCCATACATTCAAACCACAAACTGAGCATGAAAAAAACAAAGTAGATGTATCCATCTTCAAAAAAGATAAGTACACCCGAAGACTGGTCAAAGAATATGACTTTCTTGAGCTAACTCCATGTCCAATTAACTATAGCCAAAGTCCCCTACCACATCATAGCTAGCTTTCGGTCCGCCACCATGAAAAAGGAAAAGCATACCGCATACCTGGACTTACTGGAATCACTTGCCGTACAGCCCAACACCTTAATCATGAGTGATTTTAATTATCCTACCATCGACTGGGAAACATACACAATCACAAACATGCTGGCTCAGGGTTCTTGGACTTTGTCAATGCAAATGCTCTGGAATAGCTAGTCAGCACATCCAGAAGAGGCCCAAATGTCCTGGACACAGTACTCACTAACATGGGAGAGCACTGCACATGACACCCCCCCCCCCCGCCATGGGATATCTTCCTGGTAAGCTTAGACCATAAATCAGTCTCATTCGATGTATTATAAAACTAGATACCCCATCATGTTCAAAAACTCTTAAGAATTTTTCAAACTACTTCCTACTAAGTGATGGTATAAGAAGTTTCAAAGCCCCCTCAAATGCAGATAACATGGACTCCTATGCGGAGATGTACATTGATGCTCTTTATAGCCACTTAAGCAGTTGCATAAAATCCTGAATGTCTTTAAGGTTGAAAGAAGTCACCCTGCCAACTGTACTCTGTCCATTATGACTTTGTACACGTGGAAGCTGGTGACTTTAATAAAGCAGATCTGAAAGAAGTACTCCCACACTACCATCAGTATGTGGAAGTTCATACAAGGGGTGATAATATCCTGGACAAGGTGTACATAAACTTAAAGAAAGCTTATAAGGCAGTGCAACTTCCACAAATGGGAAACTCTGACCATTATGCCATCTTGCTATTGCCATCTTACAAACCTGCACTGGTTTGAGAGAAACCCACAAAGAAACAAATTAGGGTGTGGCCTGAGGGGGCTATGGATGCCCTCCAAGACCACTTTGAAAGAACCAACTGGGATATGTTCAAGGAGGCAGCCACAGTTAATCAGCATCTGAACATTGATGAATACACTGAGGTAGTGATGACATACATTTCAAACTGTGTTGATGGAGTAACAAATACCAAGAGTATCACTATTAGAGCTAATCAGAAGCCAGGGCTCACCCCTAAGGTATATGAGCTTATGAAGGAGAGAAATGCAGCTTACAAGGCTAAGGACAAAGCAGCCCTAAGTGTAGCAAGAGGTAATCTGAGGAAGGGTGTAAAGGAGGCTAAGCGGGGATATGGCAGAAAAGTACAGAGCCACTTTGAAGACAAGAAGGATGCAAGGAGACTATGGCAAGGCATACAGGAGATCACTGATTATGAAATCAGGTCAGTACAGTGTGAGGACAACATCAAATTCCTGGACAGTTTGAACATCTTCTTTGGTAGATGTGAGGAAAGAAACAACAGGTTGGCACTAAATCTATCCACTGATGAGAAGGATGCAGTATTTAGTCTCAGCACAGAGAAGGTAAGAAGAGAGCTAAGGAGAGTGAACCCCAGGAAGGCTCCTGGCCCAGACAACATACTGGGCAAGGTGTTAAAAGGCTGTGCTGATGAACTAAGCACAGTGCTCAAGGAAATATTTACCACCTCTCTTGCCTTGGTAAAAGTACCCTAATGCTACAAGGAAACTAACATCATCCCACTATCTAAGAAAACCACTCCTTCCAGCCCTAACGAATACAGACCAGTTGCTCTGACATCCACTGTTATGAAATGTTTTGAGTGGCTGATCAAAAAGCATCTTTGATCATGTCTACCTCCTGATTTTGACCCTCTGCAGTATACATATAGAGCTAACCGATCCATGGCTGATGCCATATTAGTAGCACTGCACATCCCCCTTCAGCATTTAGAGGGCAAAGACAACTATGTGAGGATGCTGTTCATAGACCTCAGCTCTGCATTTAATATGGTGGTACCAGTGCCGCTGATAGAAAAACTGGCACATTTAGGAATCAGTAAACATCTCTGTAACTGCATCCTGGACTTCCTGATTGAGAGACCACAGAGTGTGTGTTCAGGTAAGAACACATCAGAGTGTGAAATTCTTGGCTGTACACATATCAGAGGAACTTATGTGGTCGAGAAACACAAGCCAACTGGTCAAGAAAGCATACCAATGCCTCCACTTTTTAAGAAGGCTGAAAAAAGCTAAGTTTCCTCCTCATATTCTCTCCATCTTCTATAGAGGTGCAATAGAGAGCATCCTCACCTGAAACTTCACAGTGTGATTTTGAAGCTGCACAGTTACAGAAAGGAAGGTGCTACAAAGAATGGTGAGGGTTGCACAAAAGGTAACAGGTTCCAGTCTTCCATCGATACATCTTTATTCAGCAAGAGGCATCTGAAAGGCCACTAAAATAATACAGGACAACACACTTCCTGCGCATGGATTGTTTAAGCATCTGTCATCAGGTAGGAGATATCACAGCCTCCGCTACTGGACTACAAGATTCAGTAACAGTTTCTACCCTACAGTGATTAGACTTCTGAATTCAGGCACTAGTTCCAGGGGTCTGGACACATAATAAGTCAATTTTTATTTGTGCATTATATACTTACATATATTTCAAGTAAGTGCAATATTTATTTATATTACCCATAGTCAGTATTATTTAACTCACTCATATTAGACAAATAACTTAGGCATTTCAATCTGTAGTATTTGTATTACTTTAAATAGGGTAGTTAATTTAACTCAGGGGACGGTATTCTTTTTGTATATGAGTGCTGGTAAATGTCTCTACTCTTTCTTGCATGTATTGGGAGTAGTATTGTATTTGTTAGTTATGTTTATTCCTCTACTTGTATATGCTGTAATTAAATCAATAGGTGCGTCAACAAAGTATTAGTTTAAGGGTTTGCACACACAACAAAGTATTAGTTTAAGGGTGTGCACACTTATGCAACCAGTGTATTGTACGTTTTTAATTTTTTATATATTTCCCCTTAAAAATTTGTTTGTTTTTCAATTGAATTGTACAGGTTATAGGTCAGATTAAAGGTGGAAAAAGTTTTGAAATGATTTATTGTGGTCTCATTTTTTTATATCACAAAAACCTGGCATTTTAACAGGGGTGTGTAAAGTTTTTATATCCTGTGTGTGTGCGTGTGTGTGTGTGTGTGTGTGTGTGTGTGTGTGTGTGTGTGTGTGTGTGTGTGTGTGTGTGTGTGTATAATATATACAGGAACACTTTGCAATGCCAAAATCCTGAAAGAATGAATTTCACATAGCCGAGAACATATGATCGAACATTCGGAATCCCGGCATTGTGAACAGAGATCTGCATACAGCGTGGAATGGGAGATTTACCTTTTCCTTGCTGCAGTATAGTATACTATATAAAACACACACACACACACACACATATATATATATATATATATATATATATATATATATATATATATATATATATATACGTATATTAGTATTTATTCATAAGTTACAATGTGTGTTTTATAATAAGTTGCACGTTACATAATTTGCATTTAAGTTGCCTGGCATGCTGTAAAATCAGAACCTAAGTTTGTTATGTATTATAAGTGAGTGCTGCATGTAGTCCATCTAGATGCTATTAATTGTGTAATATGGTTTGCTTCAAATTGTTTATTTTTACGTTACTAATTACCTCCTGGTTCAAATTACAATTAAAAAGGATCCCTGAGCCAGTTTACCTAAATAAATAAATAAATGACATTTGTTAGCTGTGTAAACCCACTGAATGCACAACCTTTTTTAGGCTCAATATGTCAGCATGTTTGGTTAAATGACTTCCGTGATATGACACAGTAGGCAAACGGAGGCTACTCAAATCAAATGCAGGACTGTTACACGGTCTTGGTCTAGCAGCACATAGTCATAAACCTCTGTTTTAAACTGCAATATTTATTGATTAACACTCATAATGGAAAAAAGAAAGAAAGAGATTTTTTTCCACACTTGCTTCTTTGTCTTCTGTACCTGGCACAAGCATTACCATATTGGTGAGATACCCTATAATACAGCATGCCCCACCCCACTGAATGTGCATCATTTTCAAAGGATAAAGCATTAACTGTGAACTACTAATCAGCATAACTTACATAACAGGGGGAGCTTCACCTTCATTCTTCTTTTGTTTATATATACTAAATAGCTGCACAGCCACTGAGAAAACAGAAGCACCCATCTCAGTTAAAAGTGCAGATGCACAAAGTATGACCTTGAAACTTAACTAATTTTGCTCTGCCTTTTCGGTTAACAAAGAAGATAGATAGATAGATAGATAGATAGATAGATAGATAGATAGATAGATAGATAGATAGAGACAGACAGACATACAGATAGATAGATAGATAGATAGATAGATAGATAGATAGATAGAGACAGACAGATAGACAGACAGACAGACAGACAGACAGACAGATAGATAGATAGATAGATAGATAGATAGATAGATAGATAGATAGATAGATAGATAGATTGGTAGATAGATAGATAGATAGATAGATAGATAGATAGATAGATAGATAGATAGATAGATAGATAGAGGAAATGGGACTAGGGAAACAGTCATCAAATAAGTTAACAAATAACAGTGGGTTAACCTAGTGGTATTATCCTAAAAGCTGGTGTTTTGCAGATAGTTTTCAGCATGGTCAGTGGAGTAACTTAAAAGATTACTCCAAAACAGTGTAATAAGCTTACTTTAAATGGTGACTAAACTGAGTGTTTCAAGGGGAAGAAATTAAGAATAAAATAGTACAACATCTCAAAGACAATATTGCAAGTGTGCAGGAAGGAATCTTGCTTGACCTCTGGCATCTACTTCTCTAAAGTGAAGGCCAATGTCAGAGGCCTCTGGCTGACCAAATTTGTACATGACTGCAAACTAGGTGCAGTCATAGAATTCCGCAAAGACATGAGCATCCTCCAAGAAGGCCTAACACAAACTAATAACTAGTGCCAGCGTCACAGTCTACAACTCAATGCTAAAAAATGCATCATAGTATCTTTCAAAAAGACAACCATCCCTAGAAATCACTGCATTGATAATACACCATTAGAGTTGACCCTGTGTTCAAGGATTTGAGAATGCATATAGACCGTGACTTGGCCTTTGGCCATCATGTGTTTACTATCATAAGGAAATCATTCAACATTGTGCAACTTATAAGCAAGGATATGACATCTGGGTCCAAATATGCCATTGCTCCATTGTACTTAGCCCTCATTAGACCAATCATTGGGTGAATTGCCACCTTGGTATGTGACAGATCAGATATATGCAACAAATGGAGTGTCCATGGAAGTTTCTCACAAAAAGAATACATAGTGTAGATGACATGCAATCTGCGGTGGTGCAGAGGTAGCATTGTTGCCTCAAAGCAAGAGGTTCTCCCATTCGATTCTCAGCTAGTGTGTGGGGAGTGCCTTGTGTGTGGAATCTGCATGTCCTCCCCGTGGGTCGAGTGGCGTTCCGAAAGACATGCGTGAATGGGCGTGCCTTCGTTGAAGGTTGGGCGTCGAGCTGGCAACTCAGCACTGTGAAAATCTACTGTCAATCATTAGCGGACCGGAGTTCCGCTGTGGCGATCCCTAACCGGGAAAAGCCGAAAGACAACAACAAGTGTAGATGACATGTGCTATGGGTCCACCTCAACGCCTTATTCTTGTACTCAGTTTTTCATAGACTGCTGAGAGGCTATCTATGTTTGGGATTCAAAGCATCCTCTGATCCAGCCATTTTGAACCTGTTACACATCCTCACTACAGCAGCATCAAAAAACCCTAATCTAGGGAATGAAACCGTGTCTACAACATAAATAAGACATGTTGGAGGGACATGGAAGAAGATGTTTATCCACGTGAAGCAGAGTTCTTCCCTGCATCTATTCAAGCACAACTTGGATCAGTGGATAGGGAACTGTAAATTTACTCTTGTCCTTCACCTTTGTCCTTATTAGAAAATGGAAGCTTATAGATGCTCGACCATTCATACTCAAGCTATACTCCCTACACTATCAGTGGTATCAAAACCTAACAAATACACTTGGGAAGCATGGTTAGGCTTAAAAAGGCCCTTTAACATTGTTACTATAGTAATCACCTATGAATCTATGAATCTAAGTGAAAAATACACAAGGAAGTTGGGGAGGATGGCAGAATTTGACAAAATGCTGCTGTGAGCACATTAACAAGACAGCTAAGTTTTTACCTGTATCATTCTGCACTGTGTACAGTGAACACATAGCTCATTAGCAAGTTCCTTTTATCACAAGTTTACCTCACTGGAAACTCAATATTTCTTTAATACTCAGCACTTAGTGGGTGTTTCATTTCAGAGTCAAATTCAACAGAAATTCTTTGGACAATACTATGAAAAAATGTTGTGCATTAGCACTAAAATCACTATGGCAATTTGAATAGGCTTGTGGTTGAAAAGAGTGCCGTATGCTTTCACTTCTTGCAGTATTCATTTGTTTGCTTTGGTAATATAAATGAAATTCAGAATTAAATATTCTTTCTGCCACATTGCAAATTATGTTATCTTCTGGATGGATTTCTGTTCTAATTTGATACCTTGGTGGATTATAGTTCAAACATAATTTTTCTTCTTTTTCTTTCTTTCTTTCTTTATTTCCTTCTTCTGAATCCCTTTGTGTTTACTAAGGTAAAACATATAGCTCCATTTCAGATTTAGTCCTGGAAAGTACTTAAGTAAAAACCTGCTACTTCAATAAAACATCTACATAAATGTAGAATATTCTTTGCGTACAATATAGAACAATCTCTGAATATGAAACTATAACAAAATATTAATGCATAAGAAATTTGTGATATAATATTGGAAGTTTGCAATTAGTAGAAATGTATAAATGTGTTTCTAATGATATTCATCGCAATGGAATGCAACTGTGCTTTGCAGACTCAACATTTCTGCTGATTATCCATGTTTAAGTCAAGTCACATTATTTCCACACATATGACAATCTGTATAAAGTGTATACTGAAACCAATGACTCTGTCTGCAATTGCATAACACTCTGAAAGCATAAACAATCATATGATTGAATGCAAACATATCCAAACGCCCTGGATTGTCACCTTGCTCTATTATTAGATCATGCCATGTGATCTTTAGTGTCAGGACTTTATGTAATCAAAAATGCTCTGTTTTAGGTCAATATTGTTTGAACTGTTTGCTTGCCGAACCACTGTCTGCTATGACAGGATGTGTTTCCATCTGCTTATAGCCTCTTTACATTTCTTCAGTGTTATCAAGAAAAAAAAAAGCACTTATCTACGCTTCTGGTTCTCCCTCTCAGGAATTATACCATTAGAGTGACATCACAGGTTTCCTCTAACTATGCAGGAATGGGAAAGCTTGAGATGAAGCTGTCATCTACTGTTTGGATTTTAGTTAATCAATGATACGGGAAGAAGAAGAGTAAATTCCCATTACCTCGTTAATGAGATGACATTAATTAGAGCCCAAGGTCTGGCTGGAACATTGTGATTTATCTGGCCCATGATAACTGTGTGGGAATTAGCCTAATTAAGGGAGACTTTAAGAGAGTGTCATACTTAATGAAAAGTCCATTGTATGAAAAAAAAAAACATTTAGCTCTCTAGCTCATGTCCTGCCATGGAAATTACATCTTGGCTTAATAACACTCTTAACATGTAAATCAGGGCTCCTAGTCTGGACTGAGTTACACTGTGCTTGGAAAACAGCAGCATTTGTTTCATGCTGTGCACAAAGTGCAACCAGTGACTAAGAAGAAATGCAGCATTCCTCTGTTTTAAGTACATCTTACAGTGGATATAGAGATAGAAATGGGACAGAGCAGGTAACATACTGCTTTTTATATCATACCTACCTGGCTTTTGCTAAACATTTGGCTTAGCTTTAAAAGACCACAAGACATCTTTTTTGTATTTGTTAAATTCACTTTAACTGCTGGAGAAAAAAACAGGCCATGCTTACCCAATGCATAAAAAAAATTCAGCGGAGTTGTGTATGTCCAGATAACTGACTCATTCCTTCACACATACTAGGTGCTCAGTCTTTAAAAATTATCATAACTTTTCTTGAAAAAGGCATAGATGCTATTATTTTTGCATGTTTAATTGCAGAACAAGGAGGTTGCAGAAACTGTAACAGTCATGTGAGCAGACTGCACCCAAAACTAAAATGTACAAGATCCATGGGTCAATGTGTTAATGCAGTAAATAACAGCAGAAGTAATTCAGGGTTCAGACCCAGATTATAATTGGTTTAGGGGGAGAATTGGCTTAGTAGTTAAGGTCTTAACCTCACAGATACAAGCTACTGAATTTGATTCCGACTTCTGGTTATTGGCTAGGTTTGTAATAGTCTGAAGACCAATATCTATTATTTACCTATAAGATAGAAACTAATGTTTCAAATCAATGATTTATATAGAAGAAAGTGTTTTCCACCAAATCACCCCTAGATCCATTCATTTTGTTGTTGTTTTATATAGTCTGATTCCATAATGTGGAAAAGTTCAAGACCTCTCCTTTTTACAACACTGTTGCTGATTCTAGCAATACTAAAATGGCAACAGGTTTATGGATCACTTATTATCAAAACCAAAGGCTCCAAGTACACTAAGGTTCCAGAACATTTGTACTAAGATTATAGAACCAGTTTTCTGTCAGAAGGTGACTAAATACTGCAAGTCAACACTTCAAAACTGGAAAATTTAATCCTAACAAAAAAAGCAAAGTGTGCAGATTACGGTTACTCATTTTAAGTGTGTTTTTTTGTGCTGTTTGCCCATTTGCAGTGCTGCTGGAATTGTATCCTCTTCTGAAACTTGGATAAGAAAAACAAAATGACCTGCAGTCTCTCATGACTTCATTCAGAATTCTATCTGAAGAACGTCTTGGGAATTGTGTAAGAAACTGTACCTAACCACATAATCACAGAACTCTGTTCTATAAGGCCTATAGAGAACAACAGAAAGAGAAACATTAACAGCAAATGTTTTTTTTTTTTTTTCACAAGTCTTTTTCAGTGAATATTTGAACAGTGTACTATACACAGTGAAGAACACTGACAGCACATACCCCTGATAGTAGTATAATATGTATAGCTTTCCCGTTTCATGGGTGTGGTCAGGTTAGCTATAATATGTATAGCTTTCCCATTTCATGGGTGTGGTCAGGTTAGCTATAATATGTATAGCTTTCCTGTTTCATGAGTGTGGTCAGGTTAGCAATAATATGTATAGCTTTCCTGTTTCATGAGTGTGGTCAGGTTAGCTATAATATGTATAGCTTTCCTGTTTCATGAGTGTGGTCAGGTTAGCTATAATATTTATAGCTTTCTTCTTTCAAGGGTGTGGTCAGGGTAGCCAAAATATGTATATCTTTCCTGTTTCATGAGTGTGGTCAGGTTAGCTATAATATGTATAGCTTTCCTCTTTCATGGGTGTAGTCAGGTTAGCTATAATATTTATAGCTTTCTTCTTTCAAGGGTGTGGTCAGGGTAGCCAAAATATGTATAGCTTTCCTGTTTTATGGGTGTGGACAGGTTAGCTATAATATACATAGCTTTCCTGTTTCATGGATGTGGTCATGTTAGCTATAATATGCATAGTTTTCCTGTTTAATGGGTGTGGTCAGGTTTGCTCAGGGAATGAGAATAAGGTAGTAGAAGGTTCAGTTGTGTTACATTTTTTGAATTACAGCTACAGTTTGATCTAAATTATTATGTATCAATTGTTAAAAAGGGAAACATTTTTGGGAACTCTAGTGTCTGCCTTTTCTTCATGGATATGCAACTTTGCAATTAATACATTTAAATCAAGATCCTCTACACAAAATGCCATTTTATTTGCTTATCTATATGTATTTAATAGATGTTGATGTTTGTACTATTTCACTATGTATTTTTCATTACTGGTGATTTGATGGTTGTGGTTTCATTGTCTTATCACATATGCAAAATGTTAAAGGATATTTATTTATTATTCATTTATTATTTGTTGACCGGGAATGTCCGACTAGGTTCCACAGAGCCTGTTTTCAGTGGAGGCCCGGGGAGAAATGCTCCAGATGCATGTTTTTGGAATATAAAATGGATATATAAATAGGACTGACTTGGAAATACAATCCAAACATATAGATTGAATGGTTTTATTTCATTGTTGTTGTTGTTTGTACCTAACACTTCTTACTGTATAAACAGGTGTTTTTGTTCATCACTTTTGAAGCTGATAGACATGTCCTGTAGTATAACAGACTTTACTGTTAAAGCAGTTTCGCGTAATTCATAAAGCTGATGATCTGGACAGTTACTAAAGAGCTGGGACATATGCAAGACAGGTGATTACAGCACCATTCAACAATACCAATCCTGCTCAATTGAGTTAACAATTCAACATTATGTATGACTTCTGGGAATGTGTTTTATGTCTTTAGTTGTTTAGATTACAATCCAGATGACTTAAGTTTGATTGTGGCTTTGTCATTATAACAGATAGATGGAGGCGGTTGGAGGAATGACTTATGCCATCTTCCCTATCCTGGGTTGAGGGAGAGGTGATTTCCAGTTGTACAACAAAACCAGATGAGTCAGGGGATGTGGGCAATCCTAAGCCTATGATGACAGCCTTCATGGGGCATGGGTATGGAAGCATTCACACATCTAGAGAAGGCATAGGATGACTTTCAGTGAAGTAGTGCTCATGTTGGTCTTCTAAAGGAGGTGGCTAGGACACAATTGAATTGCCTTAACTTTAACCTATCATGATGTGGTGCTGCCACTAGGGTAAGAATAATATGTAGTTCCCCAGCCTAGAGACAATTAGTATCCATCCTGAAACAGAGACAGCCCAAATCTGTGAGCAGGCTGAAGCAAAACCCACAGACTACTAAAACAAGGACACTCCTCCCTCAACAGCAGGCATAAACTTTTCTTTGGCTGTCTGGATGGTGGTTCCTCACCAGTTAGCTTTTATTCAGTTACAATTTGGGTCCCCCTGCTCAAAACAGATGTGTTCAAGACCTTTGAGGGAGTGGGCTGATGGCTAGCAGGCACAGATGGTAAAAGATGTAGGAATAAAGTCTCCATTTGTTTTACTGAGCTTCCATGCTCTCCTTTTTTTGTTACTGTATCACTGTGCTATATTTGGAAAAGGGGACAATTACAAGGTACATGACACTTCATGGAGGGAAAGTAATTTTGATGTGCTGTTATAAGTTATGTTTTGATGAGTTGTTTGTGTTTCATGTTGTATGTATGCCATCTTTATTCAACATCTATTTAAATTTAGCAATTAGAAAACACCATATTTCTGGGAAACATTAACCATATCCCTTGTAATCTATACCTCTCCATGAAATATAGTATCCTTTAATATCTGAAGATTATTTATAATGTGAAGGGATCTATATTTTTCAAGTAACATTTCATTTTTGTTGCAAACTATACTTGTAATCCAAACAAGTGGGGCCTGACACATGACATCTTTAAAAGCATTCAAGTATACACCCTCAGAACTACATACAGAAGGATGTGCAGTGTAGCTGCTCATGCTTCCAAACTGATCTACTGAGCTCAGGAATAAGAAAACTCTAACATTTTATGTGCATCTCTTAAGGTCCTTCCTTCTCAGAGGTAGAATAGTATCCATATAAATATTTAACTAGACAAAATGTGAAATACTTGGCATGGGTCATGGCTTAAAGTAGTCTGTGGATGGGCAAACAACTGGACTAGCAAAGCAAATTAACAGACAAGCAAGCAAGCAAATAAACATTTATTCACCAACATTTTTAATAAAGAATATCAAAGCATTTTTAAAGAGTGAATCAAAGTTACTGCTATACTGAAATATCCTAGATAAAATATTGGCAGCACTGGAATGCAAAAAACAGACATTTTCGTGGGTTGTTTAGCCCTCCATATCCAGAACACCTTTGTTCTCTTTCAATATCCTACTTAACTTTAGTAATTAATCTCCAGTGTCACTGATCACAGGTCTGGCAATTCAATGAATAATACTTCAGCTCTCAGAATTCATATTATGTATTATTCATCATTTAGCAGTTACCTTGACGGATCCAAAGTGTTAAAAAATGATGCATGCATGTTAGTAAAATGTCTTGTTCACAAAACAATCCAAATTATGGTATAAGCAAGTGGGTCCAAATAGTGACAAATCATCTTAATGTGAAACAAGCTAGTTTTGCGCAGGAAAATAAGGAACTTTTCCTTACAGCATAATCTGGTGTAGCAGTATGAGAAAATCAGTAATTCAAATATATCATCTTGCTTCTAAACCTTACTCCCCACTCCTATTCCGCACTCCCCACTCCCCACTCTCTTTTTAAAAGGTATGTATGAGCACTGCTGTAGCCTTCTGTTGTGTCACTTGCCTACAACATTAACTATGTATTCAGCAGTACCACTTTCTAACAGCTGCTGGTGATGTAATAAAAAAAAAGTATCTGTATATGGCACTTCAAACTGTACTAGTGTTTGTATACAGGGCTTAAGTCAGTTCTTGAGATTTACTTACAATAATTCTTCTTAAACATTCCATATTCTGTTTGCTTTTCCCATGATAATGTCACTGTGTACTGCAGAAGCTAATCCTACCAATATCATGACCCCGATAACCTTTCATGCCACATTCTTTTCCAACATCACAGTCTTTTACTTTGTTCTCTGCCTTTTGGTTCATTCATAGAATGAGCATCAGCTTACACTTTAACCTGAAAGCATACTTGCAAGATTTTTAAGTGGGGTGATACAGGTAGAAACACTGGCTCTGATGGCAAATCAGGATGACTTTACCTCACCCCTAGGTAGCCCAATCCACTATTTTGTGGATGAGCTGCAGATCTTATTTAATCAGCTGATTATTTTGTTTTTCAAAAATGATTAATGATTTCCTTATGTCTGCACCACACATTATTGACTTCTTTCACTGTTTTATTGCTAACACCTCTTTAAGAAAACTGTTCAAATTATAAACTGCCCTTTCCTTGAAAAATATTTCCTGACAGCTCCCTTGAGCCTTCCACCTTTTATCTTCAACATGCGTTCTCTTGTTCTCATACCTTTCTCTCTTTTACAAGTGCACCTTTGTGGACTTTGTGGGTTCCTTTGAGGTACGTACATATCTCTAGCTTATTCATCTGCTTCCCAACTACTTACTTTATGACAGTGCTCATCATATTCTTGCAGTCTTTCTTTTAGGGCTTATACTGAAGACCAAATGCCAGATTTTTCCCAGCTTTGTACTTCCCCCTAACTTCTGAATAACCCTGAGAAAATGAACAATGGTTTCACTCTATATTCTACTGCAAGGCTGCATAATTTTTTGAGAATCTGTGTGCAGTATTATCAAATACCATGTTAAATTCAAAGCAGGCAGTATTTGCAGACCTCTTAAGAATCCGTACCCAGGTAACCCACTCAAGGATCTCTAATAAATTTGCATGGCATGACTGTGAAATCACGTTAGCTTTGGATGAGCACCTGATTAGCTTCAAATTACATCAACATTCTCTCCATGAGCAAATATGTAATGACTTGTCTCACAGCTGGTATCAAACTAACAGCTCAAAATTTAGTGACTAAAGTTTGGATCTAATGATATAAGCTACCACCCAAATAACACAAAACCTTTGTAGTACTTCACCTTCATCCTGCCTGAAAACATGTTGGCATTGTTATGATATACATGAAGTTAAAGGCTGCGTCCTACACGAGCTCAAAGATGAACTAACCCCTCACCTAAACACACTGTTCAAACTCAGCCTCTCCACAGGCTACACGTGTCCATAGAGTGGCGCACAGCAACGGTTATTCCGCTCCACAAAGGTGAAGCCACAACAGACCCTGGGAACTATCACCCTATAAGCCTGACTAGCTTGGTCTGCAAGGCTATGGAGTGCATCATTATGGATCTCATAAACAGAGACATTGGGAACCTCCAAACACCAGACCCTACCCAGTTTGGCTTTGTTAAGGGCAGGTCATGCCTCCTAAACCTGGTGGACTTCTTTGAGACAGTTACCAAGGCTATAGACAAGGGAAAGGTGGTCCACACAGCCTACTTAGACCTCACAAAGGCCTTCGACACCATTCCTCATGCAGGTATTATAGACAAGCTCACCAGCCTGAACATAAACCCCTACATCAAAAGATCAGTTGCCAACTGGCTCACGGACAGAACCCACATGGTGAGCTAGCTCTGACTCTAAACCAGATACAAGTAGTATTCCCCAGGGCTCAGTCCAAGGACCCCTCCTGCTCGGCATATATTTCTCAGAGATACAGGGAAGCACAGAAGGACTATGGCTGACCAAGTTCGCAGACGATTGCAAACTAGGGGCTATAATTGACTCTCTGGTGGACATAAACATCCTCCAAAAGGGTCTCACTGAGACAGATACCTGGTGTCAAAACCATGGCCTCAAGCTAAATGCCAAAAAGTGCATAGTCACCCCCCATGGAAAAAAACAAAGTACCCACAAACTACCACATCGGTGGTAACCCCCTAAATACGGCCTCTTCTTTGATAATCACATTGCCAAAGTACTTAGAAAATCCTTCTATGTGGCCCACCTAATCACAAAAGGGTTTGCATCCAGATCAAAAGAGGTAATTGTGCCCCTCTATACATCACTCATCAGACCCATCATAGAGTACAACGCCCCATTTGGGATGTACCTTGCAAGACACTTGCAACAGCTGGAAAGACCACAGAAGTACCTCACCAAGAGGATCATTGGCCTCAAACAGATGCCCTATGCAGCTCGACTGAAGAAACACCAACTGTACTCAGTTGCATTCCGCCTACTCAGAGGTGATCTCTGCCTGACATACAAGGCCATGTCCAACCCAGAATTGATGGACATGATCCACCTAAAGAAAACCACATCCCCCTTGAGCCACACGCTCTAGGGATCTAAACCTCACCACAACATTAAACAGGACATGCTGGAGGGATAGATTCCTGTCCCAGAGACTTCCCATGTTCTGGAACAAGATTCCAATCTACATTAGGCAGAGCTCCTCGCTAACCTTCTTCAAGAGAAAACTTGCCGAGTGGATGGTAAACAGAAAGTTTACCCCGGGGATCACTTCAATGGCTCTGCTGGACAGAGGCACAAGAAACTGATCTAAGGGGGTGGTGAAAGCCAAGACATTCGGGCTAGGCTTATAAATGCCTTCGGGCATATAGCCTAGTACCTACCTATGAACCTATGAACCTATTAAAGCAACAAAATACAGTTTGTGCTATTTAGTTAATATCAAACTTCAACAATTTATGATGGGTTTTGTAATGCTGATCTTTGCTGGTAACACACAAGATATGATAACATTAATGCATTTTTCTAGCATAACAAGATATGATAACATTAATCCATTTTGCTAGCATAACAAGATATGATAACATTAATCCATTTATGCCCAGTGTATGCTGTACAATGTCCAGAGTAATACCATTTTGTACATCCACATGTTTTGTAAGGCACATGAGATTGATACTTTGTTACAGGACTACATATTTGCTATCCTTGTTTAAAAGCCAGATAGCAGTAAAACAATGGAATAAAAGGTGGGAGGTACAGAAAAGCTGTGTTGTGCTCACAAATGACTCAAGAAAGAAAAAAAAAGAAAATGGAAATAGGAAGAGAAAAATAACTGTTTAACAGAAATAAAATGAAACAAAATCAAAAAAGAGATAGCGAGAGAGAGAGAGAGAGAGAGCAACAGTGGGTGTATATTTATTTTCTTTTATTTGTATTGTATCTTTTTTGAGTGAAAACAGATGAACAGCAGAATGTCCATCACTACAGAGCTATAGAAAAAATAAATATGCTTATATTATTGATGAACAAAATGTCCTTCAATAAGATGATCTCCAACTGATCTAACTGCATGACTTTGGAAGGAAACTGGGAAGACCTAGAGAAAAGCCATACTTTCACAAGAATGACATGGAGACATCACAAAGAAGGAGCTCTTTCTCCAGGAGGGGCTAACACAGACAAACAACTGGTATCAGAGCCATGGACTAAAACTAAATGCCAAGAAATGCATAATAGTATCCTTTGTTTATTTTTTATTTTATTTTACATTTGTTTACCGGGAAAGTCCGTCTGGACACAGGTCCATTTTCTGCGGAGGCCCGGGGAGAAAAGTTGCACATTACAATACATTACTTGAGAGTAAAAAGAAGTAGAACATACATACATATGGCATATATACGCATCAGGACAACATGCTGGTGATTAACAAACATACATGTAGCATATATACACACAACAGGACATCATGCTAGTGATTAATATTTCTGACAGTAGACAATCAGAGCTACATTTTTATTCTTTTGCAGTTGTAAGTTTTGTAAGGTAAATGTATATGGGTTTGGAAGCTTTCACGGGAGAAACTGTTTATACATAGCTGTACCCTGACAAATTCTCTTGGTATGGATCAGCCTGGTGAGTGGCATGAGCATAGCCAGTTACTTAAATAGTGGGTTTTCAGGAGTTTTTTGAATTGACTAAAGGAGGTGGTAGAAGTTACTTGGCTTGGTAGTGTGTTCCAGGTTTTGGAAATGGTGTTGGCAAAGAGGGACTTACCAGCTTCGTTTTTATGTTTGATGACAGTTATGAGGTTCTGGTTACTAGATCTTAAGGCTCTAGAGGGAATGTGGGGTTGAATTAGTTGCAGAAGTGGTGGAGTTATCTCAGGAAGGTAGTAGAGTATGTGCGCTATAGAGAGTTGATTGAGTAGAAATATATGAGGCAACTCAAGCCAGTTGAGTTGCTTAAGGGATAGACAGTGGTGGGACCTATAGGAGGCTTCAGTAGCAAACTTGGCAATCTTGTTGTAGCAAGATTCCATTTTATTTAACTCAGTTTGGTGGAGATTGGTCAAGATGGGAGAGGCATAGAGGAGGGTGGATAGAAGATGAGTCCTTGCGATGGTTACTTTGGTGCATTTTGTCATAAACTGTTTGTTCCTGTACAGGAAACCAAGTTTTTTATTAACTTTCTTAAGGGTCTTAATGGTTTGTGCTATGTGGATGTCGAACCCTAGATTATAGTCTATTTCTACGCCTAGCAGTTTAGTGTGTGTGTGGTTGGACTGATTTGAATGTTTTCTTTGGAGTTAATGGTGAAATTATTATTTAGGGGAGGAGCTCTGCCAGGACTGAAAATAATTAGTTCATTTTTTTGGGGATTAAGAAGTTTAATGTTTGTGAACCAAGCTTCGGCTAAGGTGAAGTTATTTTGGGTAAGGGTTTGCAGTTCACTAAGGGTAGGGCCAGCACATATGAGGGTAGTGTCATTTGCATATTGTACTATTGAGGCAGTGGGAGAGGATGAAGAGATCGGATTTGTAAATAGAGAGAACAGCAATGGGCCAAGGATGGATCCTTGAGGGACTCCTATGGTTACTGGTAACAGGGGGGACAACTGGTCCTGCCATAGGACTGCTTGCTGATGGGCAGATAAGTAGCTGTTGAACCATGATATAGAGGAGGGATTTGTATTTAGGGTGGTTAGGGTATCAAGAAGCAGACTGTGGTTTATCATGTCAAAGGCTTTTGATAGGTCTAAGAATATGGAAGAAACAAATAGACCCTTGTTTCTGTGGTGGTTAACTATGTTGGTGAATGATAGTAGTGCTGTTGTGGTGCTATGGGAAGGTCTAAAGCCATGCTGGGATATGGAGAGTAGGTTGTTATTCTGGAGGTACTGTATTAGTTGAGTATGAACAACTCTTTCTAATATTTTGGATAAAGGTGATAGGATTGCTATTGGGCGATGGTTGGTGAGCTCTAAGGAGTTGCTTCCTTTGTGCAGTGGAATTATATATGATGTTTTCCATGAGGTGGGGACTTTGCATTCTGAGAGATCTGTTTATGAGAATAGAGACAGGCTAGCCTATAGCTTCAGCTGAGATCCAAAGGAAGTCTGCTGGCAACTTATCAGCTGCTAGAGTGGTTGGTTTAAGTTTACCAAGGAGTTTAGATATTGATTTGGTGGATACAGAGCAGAGGTGAAAATTGGGGCTATTGTTTTGTATATTGGGGTGGGTTGGGGTAGTTATTGGTGTGGGGCTGCTAGTACTATTTTGGGCATTGGCAAGGGTCTGGACTGTTTCAGTAAAGAATTTGTTAAACTGAGTAGGAATGTTTTCATGGTTATTTGGAAGCACAGGGGTTGGAGTCGTGAACTTTCCTGGATGCAGTATACCATTTATTGAAGCCCAGAATTTTTGTGGGTTGTGAGTATATTTTTCTTGCATCCTTGTATAGTAGCTGAGTTTGTCTATTTTGATTTGTTTTTGGCTTTGTTGTGGAGCTCTACATAGTTTTGTCTCAAAGTAGTGGTTTTGTTTGTCTGATATTGAATCCAGGCCTTGTCCCTTTCTTTCATTATAGTTTTAGTATCTTTTCTTAGCCATGAGGCATAGTTAGTTTTTATTCTAATGGTTCTAGGGGGTGCATGATGGTTTAAGATTTTTATGAAGGTTGTGTTAAAGTATTTGACGGCATAGTCTAGAGGTAGATGTTTTAGGGGGGGTCCAGTTACAGCTTCTTAGAGTATTGATGAGATCAGTAGCTATAAAAGGTTTTTTTGTTTCTAACTACTCTGAGGATAGGTTGGTTGATGGTTTGGCATCTGTTACTAATTAGGTAGGTTGGATGATGGTCACTTAGGGTATCTGGAATACAACCAGGTTGCTGTGCAACAGCGGAGTCAGGTACCAAGATCCAGTCTAAGATGGATTGGCATTTGGAAGTTTTGTCAATTCAAGTGGGGGTGGTTATAGTTTTGGTAAACCTGTGGAGGTTTATGAAGGCAGAGGGGTTATGGCTGGAGCAGTGAAGCCAGTCAATATTGAAGTCTCCTAATAGTATGGTTTCATGTGGAAGGGAGTTGGAGGTCCAATTAAGCAGGCTTTCCATTACAGTGACCTTATTTGCCTGGTGGTATATAGCCACCTGCAATAATTATATGTTTGTTGGAACTTATATTTAATTTGGCAAGGATTAGTTCTACAGCTTTGAATTCATGGGTATCGTAATCTAGTTGTTCTAAGGCAAGATGATTTTGTAATAATATTGCAACACCTCCGACCTTTTTCTCTGATCTGTCTCTTCGGATAATGTTGTAACCCGGAGTAGTAATCTCATTATTGTGATGTTGGGAGGTCATCCATTTCTGGTAACTATCATATTGACAACACACCCCTTAGAGTTGACCCAGTAGTCAGGGACTTAGGGACACACACAGATAGTAATCTAGCCTTTGACCATCATGTGTCTACAGTGGTGAGGAAATCATTCTATAGTGTACAACTTATAAACAAAAGTATGGCATCTAAGTCCAAGGAAGTCATTGTTCCACTGTATTCAGCATTCATCAGACATTTTCTCTTCTCTTTTGGTGTTCATAGATCTAGCTCATATGAATATACTGCATTGCATTTTTTCTCTTTTGTATTAGTCAGTCATTTGCATGTAATTATAAATGCACTTTATAACTTTAAACCCAAAATTATTCAGAAACAAGAAGTAGCTAAAGAGATAAACAGTATACGCACTCAATTAGATGAAGAAATCATAATTACTCCAATACCTTATGATAAGCAATGGGAAGCTGCGAAAGCAGTTATTAGAGGTGTCATCATTCAAAAATCTGCCTGGTTTAAGAAAAAATATAATAATACCAAACCACATTAGAATCACAAATGGCATCAACAGAACTACAATTACAACAAAAATATTCAAAAGAATTAGAGGAAAATGTATGGAATGGCAGAAACAACTACATAAGCATTACTTAGAAAATTTAACTTTTTTAGAAAGCAGGTCTTTATATCAATACTCAGAATGGGCTCAAACACCCTCAAGATTTCCAGCCAGGCTAATAAATATTAAGAGTGGCCCACCAAAAATTAAAGAATTATATTATGAAGGACATACATTTCAGGAAAACCAAGACATATGAAATATATTTGGGAACATATATAAAAGGCTGTACAACATGCACTTACCACCCTCAAATGACAAATTTAATGAGTTCATTCAAAATTTTAAAATTCCACAAGTTACACAAGAACAACAAAAACTTTTAGGGGCACCACTACACCTAACAGAGATAAAAGAAGCAATAAAAAATCTCAAGCCAGGTAAATCTCCAGGACTTGACGGATTTACCTCTGAATTTTATAAAATATTCTCAGGACCGGTCTCTAAAATACTACTTAAAGTATATAACTATATAATACAACATGAGATAACAGACTTATACATAAATAATTCTAAGACCATCCTTCTACTTAAACCGAATTCTGTCCCGACAAATCCCACTATTTATAGACCAATAGCCCTCATAAATACTGACTTTAAAATCTTTGCACAAATTTTAGCCAACAGGTTGAAGAATATGCTTCCCTCTATTATATTGCATAATCAGTTAGGTTTTATGGTACATAGGCAAACAAGTGATAACACTCTGTTACTAGACACAGCTATCAGATTACTAAAAACAGATAAACAGCCCAAATACGATATTGCCGCAGATGCTAGTAAAGCTTTCGACAGAGTAAATTTAAACTTTTTATTTAATGTTATGTCTTTATTTGGCTTTCCCAAAGAACTTATTAATAAAGTTAAGGTTTTATATTAGATGGCCTCAACTTCCATTCAGATTGACAATAATAAAACAAAATCTATCCCCATTTCAAATGGCACGAGACAAGGGTGTCCACTTTCTCCTTACCTCTTTAATTTATACCTAGAGCCCCTACTTCTCTATATATCACAGAAATCTTTTCTACACATTCAAAAAGTATTAAATACTAACATTATATATTCAGCATCTGCTGACGACTTAAATATATACTTACAACTCCCCACAACAGCTCTTCCTAAAATACTGACAGCCATTGAAAAATTCTCAGAGATTTCAAATTACAAACTAAATCCAAACAAACCCCAACTTTTCCCACTAAATCCCATAGGACATATGCACTTTTACTTCACGGAGAGAAAAATAAAGATATCTATCAACTAAAATACTTGGGGGTAATATATACTCCCAATTTTAGTGAAATTATTAAAAATAACTTAACCCATACCTGGAATACTATTGAAAATGATATAAACAGATGGAAAAATATCAATATGTCTTTGTTATCAAAAAGCAGTATCGTTAAGACGAACATGCTACCAAGAATTATTTTCCATATAAACGCTACCTTCACAATTATATCTCAAAATTTTTTTTATAGACATGGATAGAAGTATATCCAGATTTATTTGGTATCCTAAATCTACTAGAATCAAATATGAAAAGCTTATACTTCCTAAATCTAAAGGTGGGTTAGGGTTACCTGATTTTAAATTATACTACAGTATTATCCAGGCATATAGACTATGTCAAATCTTAAATTATGAATCAAACACAAACGTATGGTCCCCCTTATGGTCTAGAATTTGTTATGAACAAATTAAGACACTTGGGTGCAATTCTAGGGCTCTCCTATTCTTAAACTTGAACCAAAACTGTTTATGTTAAGAATTTATATTCACTTATTAAACAAATGGTTTTAACTACTCAAAAGCTCTTTTCGTCTGTACAATTATTAAATGCCCTCCTTCTACTGCAACCTATATACCTTAATCCTAATTTAATACTAAATAATAAATTGATAAACTTGCAAGAGTATCACTTAATAAGAGATGTTACAGGATGGGAAATGTATAATTGGAAGGAATGTGATATTACACAATTACGAGAGCAATTAAACCTCCTAAAGAAATATGTAATTATTATGAACTCACTCAAATACCTGGTAAACATTAAATTTCATACTGAAAATTTTGATAAACAAGATACTAGTTTGTCCCAGTTAATTCTAAAAAAATCTAGCTACCAAGGGGGAAACAATCTCTAGAGTCTATAAACTTATAAATGATATAAAACATCAGAATTGTACTTTATTCTCCTCATACTGGCAGATGAAAAACCCACAAATTACTGAACAAAATAAAAAAGATGTCATCGAAAACAAGCTCAAATTCAGCCCATTCAAAAAGTTATTCTACACCCAACTTATGATTAACAATAATGCATACTTTACCCCTCAAAAATTAGTAAATTTAATAACAAATACTCACCTGAATGTCCTCACTGCAAGAAACAACTAGCAGACATTCTACATGTTATGTGGGAATGTAATAAAATTCATAACTTATGGTGTTCACTAAGGGCAAGACTAGAAAAAACGGGCTTCCAAAAAAGTACTTTATCCTGGGAAACAGTTATACTGCACATAAATATGAATAATCTTCCCAGAGTCTTACAGCATGTCCTCACCACCATATGTTCTCTAGTCAAATTCTATATTACAAAGAATTGGACTATTGCAACCCCACTCACATGGGAAGGTTTTAGAAATGTAGCAATCAAATACATTGCCTCCCACAAGCTACTATATGTTACTAAGAAATGTAAATATTACCAAGAGTATTGGGAATACTTATTAGATTTCATTCTCAGGAGGTAAAAATATTAAATCTAAAAGTGAAATATGCAATATATGTAAGACAATCAATAAAGGTATACTTAGAACCTTTTTAACATTGTCATTTTATAAATATTTGCATAGATAAGT
Source organism: Protopterus annectens (assembly GCF_019279795.1). Lineage (NCBI taxonomy): Eukaryota > Metazoa > Chordata > Ceratodontiformes > Protopteridae > Protopterus > Protopterus annectens. The sequence goes on from NC_056737.1 coordinate 1,905,497,324, forward strand.
TGATTAAAAAACCACATACCCTATATAAAGAGGTTTTAGTTTGACTTTCCCTAGTATATGTAATAAACAACTAATGGTACTGTTTTATTCTTCTTATCACTGTAGAATATGTGGTTAGTACAAAAACTGGATTTTTGAAGTGACTTCTTTGTATATATTGTATATAGAATGTTATATTTTGTTGTATGCTGTGTGTGTATCTTATTTTATAATGTTTTATATGTTGTAACCCAAAAAACTGCAATAAAGAAATTTTTGAAAAAAAAGCATTCATCAGACATATCATTGACTACAATGCCCCCTTTGGCATGTACATAACCAGGCATATCTAACAACTAGAATATTTACAAAGGTTCCTCACTAAAAGAATAAAGGGCATAAGTAAAATGTCTTATGCAGACCACCTCAAGGCCCTATCACTGTATTCTGTCTCCTACAGACTTTTGAGGAGAGATCTATGTATGGCATACAGGGCATTGTCAGACCCCACTCTGATGGAACTCCTGCATATCCACAAAACAAACAGTACCAGAATTACTCATTCTAAAGATTAAACCGTGCCTATGATATATGCTGGAGAGATAGCTATGTATGCGAGAGACTACCACGTCTATGGAACAGGCTCACCATCCATGTAAAGCAGAGTTCCTCCCTAACCCAATTCAAATGCAACTTGGACAATTGGATGGGAAACCAGAAATTCATCCCTGGTTTGACACCTATGTCTCTAATGCACACAGGTAACCTGTAATTGATTCATCTCCCAAACTCCTGCTTACACTTATCAAGGGTATCAGAACTTGTCAGAGATTTGGGATGCATGGCTAGACTTAAAAAGGCCCTTGTGGTCATTAGCCTAGTAAACACCTATAAACCTATGAACCTATGAACTCCAACCAGGAACCAAACCAGTGAACATAAATCATAAGACAATAAGCTCCATATCACTTTGCCGCTCAAATCCACAGCTGCACTGTGCAGTTATTGTATAAATAAATTGAGTGATTTCAGTTTCCTGATAGGTGTAGTGCAAACATCATCCTATCACATTCAGCTATATACTTTAATGTGGTAATAGGTAGGGTTAGTAATGTACTATGCTTAGTAAACCAAATGCAAGATTTCAACCTTTTCCATATTATAACTAGTTTGTAGTTTTACAGAAACACTGATGTCATCTAACTAGGGATATACAGGCAGGGTGGTCAAATCCTCTTGTGTAGCCACTGTATGATTAGGCAAGATTATGAATGTATTTATTTGTTTATTAAGTGGCCTAATACAGACTAGTTTGAAGGCTGTTTTCAGCCATAATGGCAGGACAAAAGTGAGAGCAAATGTTAAAATACAATTCAGTGAAACGTAATGTTAACAGAGTAATAAAAGAGGTCAGCTTATAAATAATCTATCCATCTATTCACAACTTCTTTTTCCCATTTTTTCACAAAGGGTCAGGGTGTCACATCACCAGTAGCACTCATCCAGGGTCAATGTTCACACCACCAAGTCGCTAGCCCTGTCAACTCACAAATAAGACGTGTATATAGATATAGATAGATAAAAGTTTGTATGTCAAAATAAAGTCATATATATTTTTTTGAGAAGCAAACAGCTATGAAAGTGATATTTAAGATAATGGCTAATATAGCAGTAATTTCTTCTTCAGATACTTTTCTAAACGTAATTTGTAACAGTCTAGGTTTGTAGCTTCAGAATCATTGACGTACCTAAACCATACCTCTCAACCTCTTAGATCAAGAGATCTGGACAAAGCCACAAAAACTGGGGAAACAAAGGCCCAAAAATAGGAACATTTTTAAATATTGGTCTTACAAACTTAGAAAGTCTATAGATTTTGCATTAGCATGAATTTTCTGAAGGATATGAAGTCTGAAACTCAGATGTCTGCCATTATTTTCTGACTTCAGTCATCAATGATGAAAAACAGACCTAATATACGAGGCAAAAATCTGGACATTCTGTGAAAATCTGGACAGTTGAGAAGTATGATCCAAATGATGTTCTAGCCTCAGGATCTGTTTTATTTTGCAGTGTGATTGTTCTTTCACTAGTTATTGTTATTAACATCTCATGATTACTGTGAGAGGAGTTGCCCACCGTTCAGTCAATTCCTGGTAAACAAGGAACAAGACAATTCCTTCCTGACAAAGGCTTCACCCCACACATTACTTCTTTGCAAGAGAACAGATTTTTAACATTTCTTTCTAATATAACTAAGATCACAAGATATCAGGTTCATAAGTTCATAGGTTGATACTAGGCTATCTGCCCTAGGGCATTTATAAGCCTAGCCAGAGTGTGTTTGGCTTTCGCCACCCTTTTAGATTAGTTGACTGTGTCTCTGTATAGTAGGTCACAGAAGATAGCCATTTTAAGGTTAGTTTACTGTGCCTCTGTCTAGTAGGGACAGAAAAGAGATCCCAGGGGTAAACCTATGTTCTCCCATCCACTCGTCAAGATTTCTCTTGAAGAGGGTCATTGAGGGGCTCTGCCTAACATGGATTGGGATTTTGTTCCAGAGTGAGGGGAGCCTCTGGGATATGAATCTGTCCCTCCAGCATGTCCTATTTATTTCTATGCTGAGGTTTAAGTCCCTGGAGCATGTAGCTCTAAGGGATTTGGATTTCCTGAGGTGGAGCATGTCCCCTAATTCTGGTTTGGACATGGCTTTATACGTCAGGCACAGATCGCCTCTGAGTAGACGGTAAGCAACTGAGTAGAGCTGGAGTTTCTTTAGCCTAACTGCGTAGGGCATCTGTTTGAGTCCCTTGATCCCCTTGGTGAGGTACTTTTGGGGTCTTTCCAGTTGCTGCAGGTGTCAGGTAAGGTATATCCCAAATGGGGCATTGTATTCAATTATGGGCCTGATGAGTGATGAGTAGAGAGGCACAATGTCCTCTCTTGATCTAGATGTGAACTCTTTCGTGATAAGGTGGGCTATATAGAAGGTCTTTCTCACCACTTTGGCAACATGATTGTCAAAGGAGAGATTGCTATCTACTTGGGTCCCCAAATCCCTAATTACTTCTTCCGTACTTAATGGATTACCACCTATGTGGTCATTTGTGGGCACTTTGTTTTTCCCAAAGGGGATGACTATGCACTTTTTGGCATTTAGCTTTAGGCCATGGCTCTGGCAACAGTTATCCGTCCCTGTGAGACCCTTTTGGAGGATGCTTGTGTCACTCAGTGAGTCAATTATGGCACCCAGTTTGAGTCATCTGTGAACTTGGTCAGCCATAGTCCTCCCATGTTAGCCTGTACCTCAGGGAAATATATACCGAACAAGAGAGGTCCCAGGACTGAGCCTTGTGGGATGCCACTTGTAACTGGTTTAGAGTCTGACATGGCACCTGCAATTCTGACCATGTGGGTTCTATCCCTGAGCCAGTTTGCAACCCATCTTGTGACATAGGGGTTGATATTTAAGCTGGTGAGCTTATTTATGATTCCTGAGTGGGGTATTGTATCGAAGGCTTTTGCGAGGTCCAGGTAGGGTGTGTGGACTACCTTCTCTTCATCTGTGGCCTTGGTGACTGTTTCAAAGAAGTCAACCAGGTTCAAGAGGCAAGATCTGCCCTTAACAAAGCCGAATTGGGTAGGATCCAGTGTTTGGAGGTTCCCAGTGTCTTTGTTTATGAGTTCCATGATGATACGCTCCATAGCTTTGCAGACCAGGCTAGTCAGGCTTATAGGGCAATAGTTTCCGGGGTCCGTTTTGGCACCACCTTTGTGGAGTGGGGCCACTGTTACTGCACGCCATTCCTTGGGTACATATCCTGTAGTAAGGCTGATATTGAACAGTGACTTTATGTGAGGGTTCAGTTCTTCTTGGAGCTCATGTAAGACGCAGCCCAGGACACTGTCCGGTCCCATTGATGCTGTGTTTTTTGCTTTGGAGAGGGCAGCTCTCACATGTGCATCTGTGATGTCAGGGAGGCTGCACTCTGTTGGGATAGACATTTGCTCTTTTGGGGGGGAAGGGGGGGGTTTGCACTGAACCTGTCTGCCAGGATGTTGGTAATGTCTGTGGGTTCAGTGTATTTTTTGTCATTTTGCACTAACTCAGAGCATATCTGGGAGTTGCCACCCAGGTTCCTGACATAACTAAGGAAGGCCTTGTGATTATCTTTAGCGTCTTGTGCAATTTTTCTTTCGAAGCTGGCCTTAGATAATTTTATGAGGGATCATAGTTTCTTGCTAGTACTGATCAGAGATGCCTTCCCTTTTTGGGATTTTGCTCTATCATGTAGTAGCTTCCTCCTTCTGTTGTATAGCTTATTTATGGCTGGGGTCCACTGGACAGGTCTCCTGCCTTTGGAGGAGTGAGTCTTGGTTTTATTTGGGATAGCATGATCCATGCATTCCTGTAGGTGTCCATAGAATGCATTTGTAAAGGATTCTGCGGTTTGGGCCATATTTTCCACTGGCTGGGGACTTTGAAGGATTCCACCTTGGTTTTGAGAAATGTGAAGTTTGCTTTTGAGAAGTTCTTCACCATGGTTTCCTTGGCTGGGGGTGGGAACGGGATATGGATGTCCAGTGAGATTAATTTATGGTCAGATCTTACCAATGAGGGGTATACCTCTGGTATGGAACATAGAGTCCCCATGTTGGTGATGATCAGGTCCAATATGTTTTCCCCTCTTGTGGGAGTGGTGACCAGTTGTTCCATAGCATTTGAGTTTATACATTCTAGGGAGCGTTGGGTGAGGGTGTTGGGGCTTGAGTAGAGCTCCCAGTTGATGTTTGGGTAGTTGAAGTCACCCAATATGATGGTGTTTGGAGAGACCTTCATATTCTCCAGTGTTTTCAGGAAAGCTGAGTGGGGTTCCTGAGTTTGGGAGGGTGGTCTGCAGCAGGCTACAAACTGAAAGGCAGTTTTGCCCACTGTTAGTTGCACATGGATGGTCTCCGATGATTTGTGCAGTGCCACTAACCTGGAGGTGTGGGTATCTTTGATGAATATGGATACTCCCCCTCCTTTTGTGGTTCGGTTTGAGTTTTGGGGCCAAAAAGCATGGTATGAGGTATAACCTGGTAGTGCTGGGGTGCTCTTGGGAGCCTTGAACCAGGTTTCTGTTACTGCACAGATATTGATATTCTCCATACTGAGAAGAGCCTCAAGTGCATGCATCTTGAGGTTTAGACTTCTGGCATTGAGCAGCATTACCCTTAGTTTCTTTTTCCTTGTGGTGTCTATGGAGATGGGTTTGTCTTTTAAGCCTTGCCTAAAAAAGGCACTATGGGGGGGGCAAGAGCCTTAGCCAATATTTGAAAGCTCAGGGATGACAGGTGCAAGCCATCCCTAGCGAAGCAGCGTGGCTTGTTGAGCATGTCATCCCAGGCTGACAGACACTGGGTCCCCTTTGAATGACACCAATACTTTAGCCAATTGTTAAAATTGATAATTTTGTCTTTATACTGTGGCATCATTCTTGGTGAGGGTAAGATGCTACTCAAGGTCAGGGTCATACCAGCCTGGGCTACATGATCAGAGAGCTCCTCTATGTCTCTTTTCATGTAGTCCAGGGAGGTACGTCTCAGGTCATTCACACCAGCATGGACAATGACGGAATCATATTTGTACTTGCTTTGGAGTGACCTGAGTGCTTGTGTTATGTGGCGGATCCTGGCACCTGACAGGCAGCTTACAGTGACCTTCTCCTTGTTCAGCCTGGTGAGTGGGACCTCAGTGTGTCTGACAATAGAGTCACCTATTACAAGTGTATTAGGTGTGTTGTTTAGCCTTAAGGGCTGTGACTGTGTGGCACACTGACTTTGTGAACTATGTGATACGTGGGTATTGTTGTGGGGTAGCGGTTGCTTGGATGTCTGCTTTGGAGGTCTCTGCTGCTTGGGAAGATTTTTATTTAGAGCCTCCGAGTATGTTTTTGTATGTTTATGTGTTTGGTTTGCTGTTGCGATAGGTCTATGTGAGACTGGATTTGTGGTGTGTGTGTTTACCTTCTCTGCCTGACTGACTGTGCCAGTACTGAGTTGAGAGAGCTCAGCCTCCAGTTTGGCTATATAGTTGCATCTCTCACATATATTTGAGCTTGTTGGGAGGAGGAGAGGGTGGACTGTGTACATAAGGCAGTTGTAACATTGCCTCAAGATTCCCAGATTCACCAGCTGGACTGGAGAGTAAACCTGAAACTGACTTTTGGACATGCCAGAATAGTATAAGGAACTACTTTTTGACTGATCAAAAAGGACCAATAAGGAGCCAAGTACCTTAAGGGAGTATAAGAGGGTGTAGTGCCTTAGTTTATTAGTGCTTACTTATAAGATTAATTATACGAGCAACTGCAGGGTTTTAGAATGAAAATAGAGTGCTTACTTTGAGGTTTGGAACAGTTCTAAGGGAAAAAGTGAAGAGCAGACTTTGTGGAGCCGGGAATAAGCGGCGCTGTCCGATGCTGCTCTATTCGCAAAATCGTGCAAAACTGCGCAAATGCGGGTTTTAAAGCAGGGAAACTGAGAGAGATAGGAATTGACCCAAAATGGCCAATAAGCTACTAGTTTCAGGGCTGAGACCATTCCTCCAGGGACAGATAGGCTGCTCAAAGCTCCCCACTCTAACTGGTGGACAGAGAAGCTTCCTCCTATCCAAGTAAGCATATGGGCAACACAGGAAACTATACCACAGACCAGAATTCAGCAAAACCTTAAAAACTTATACTTCTGAAGTTGACTGTGTGGTCAGCCAGTTTCATCCAAGTGGCCTTCACAGACCTTGGCTAAGGTGAAGCAAATAAATACCAGTTACTCATCAGTTGGCAGGGTTACATTGTTCATTTGTGCAATTGCTTTTTAATTGAGCGGGGTTATTGCTATTACCTGCTTAGTGCAGTGCAGCTAAAGAAACTGATGTCACCTGTATCTACTGTTTATAAAATGGATGTGGGCAAACTATTTGCTTGCCTTTTGTCAGTTTTCTACCAAGCATTTGATTTTTCAATTAGACCCAGTCAAAATCATCTTCCTTTAAATGAAGAAACTGACTTCATAGAAACAGTGTCAAAAAGTAGTTTATTCCAAGAAACTGGCCCCTGGATTTACTAATTTTCCATGTAAGACTAGATTAGTCTTGCACGTAAGTGCCAGTGTAAGATTATGATGGCAGCGCGCCATGCATATTAATGAGGGTGCGCTGCCTCAACTCTAAAGCTTACACAGATCACGGACGAGTTTAGGGGGCATGTCGGACTGCTGAGCAGTCCTAATATCCACGCCCCTGCAATGAAGAAATGCTGCAAATTCACATTTAAATGAGCAAGTCTGCTCATATGTGTACAATGTAACACTACACTCCCCCATATGTTCAACAACTAACAGAATAAAAAATAAATTTTTTTTTTTTATCTTTCGATATAGCTGCGCGCAGTTGCGTGGGTTTGCCTGGGTTTGCCCATTGCTTGGCTACAGTTACAGCAGCTCAGACACCAGAAGAGGATAACAAAAAATATATATATACAAATTAAGCAGCATAGCGATAGCTTAGTGGTTAGAATTTTTGCACAAAGAGGAGGCATTCCCGGTTCGAGTCCCACTACTGCACATTCCATTTTCTGTGGAAAATCTGTATACAAAAACATTTCCTGACATTTTTTTATGTATAAGTTTTGTAAAAAGCATTGAAATGTTAAATTTAGTAGTGCATGAATTATATATATGAAGGTGAAATGTTTATGCATTCTGAGGCATGAGTACCTTATTTTAAGCAATATAAAGCACTGCTAACCACATGTTACCAGTATTGAGCATATTTAAATACATTTGCGCATAGCTGTGCAATGCTAAGGAGGAGTAACACAGGTTCACCGCATGTTACTGCTGATTACCTTCGCGCAACTATGAGCTAACTAGCTCAACTTCGGGCAAAGCCGGGCAAAGTCATGCAAAGTCAGGTAAACACGCTCTCACCAGCTTTACTCTTCCTTAACCAGTCAGTTCTGCCCAGCAGGAAAATAAAAACCAGTGACAGGGCTCAAACTCAGGATACTGTGCACTATAGTCCCAGTACTTAACCACTAAACCATGATAGCATTTCACAAACATGCACTTTCAACAGAGACATATCTATCAAAGGGATTTTAAACATTGCCAACATCAACTAGGCAGGCGTGCCCACAGCTGAGCTTTTTCAAAACTGGCTAATCACAAATAAGTGCGAGAAATGAGGCACATTTAATCTCCAAAGGCGGGAATACTTGCTATAACTGGTTGTAGCTTCCTTCTGCAGTCAGCATGGCTGGTGTAGGTGAGAGCACTCGGTTTACAGCACAGCACTGGAACATCCAGGAGTCCAAAATTATGGTTTGGCTCCTTGTCCACAAACATGAGCAAAGACTCCTGCAGGGCCAGTACCAGGGTACCCAACATAAAATGGAGGCCTGGAACAGTCTTGCCCATGATCTCCCCAGTGCCACTGGTGTTCCTCAGACTGGTGAGCAGGTCAGGCACCGTTATTCTGATCTGAAGCAGCATAGGGGAGATGAATTGGACCAGTGGATCCAGGAATCCCGTAGGATGCCTAATGCTCCAGTACTGAGTAAGTAGCTTTTGTATTAAGTAGTTAAGAATTGCCATACTTGTCAATACTATGGATAGGTATGTCTCAATATCACTGCATTTAATTCACAGCTGCAGGTGACCGGGCTATGAATCTGCAAGCCCATGAAGATTGGCTGCAAAGGCTGCATCATGAGGCAGGTTAGTAATTATTCTGCATGTACTGTTATATAAAATAAATGAGAGAGCCTTCAAAAAGTGTTTTAACCCAATAAATAAAGGTGTAATAATCCTTTAATAAATGTATAATTCCTGAAGTGCATCTGTGTCATTTTCTTTGATATGTTGTTGTACTGTTGCATTCTACAAATAGTAGTGTTGTATTAAGCAGTGTCAACCCACACTTGGGTAGGCCCATATAACATGGATGAAGGGAGTGCCAGTAGCTTTTATGCATATTTACAGCCCTCAACTGTTGGTTCATGCCCAGCATGTACAGGTTAATCTGGCACATGAGTAGCTTGGTATTGTGTTCCCCAGAAATGTCAGTGTGCTGCCAGAAATGTAGGGAGCTGTTAATATATAACTGATACTTTCACCTGAACATATCTAGATAATTATATGAAAGTAGAGCTGTCAGTGTACCATCTTAGCAGTAGTGTGTGTGAGCAATTCTCAAAATATGTTGCAGTAACATCTGCATCTTGGGCAGTTTGTATGTAAGATACAGCTCGTTTATATAATGATCTAGCAAAATCCAATTACACAATATAAGGACATTGGGTAATGTAATAATACATGTAAGGGACATATAACTGCAGTTAATAGGAATGTAGTGAAAACTAGAAGGATCTATAAGTTGTTAATTGAGCTATCTTTTTCCACCCTACTGTATGTGCATAAAAAATGCAATTCCACACCTCAATCGGTATGTCTAATCTCAAAACATTTGTTGGGACATATGTCCTATTGGTTTATAAATATTTGCATTTATTTCTATGCATGTGCCCTGTTAAAATACCACAATATTGGTGGCCTGTTGCCATCAATTAAACCTGCATGCTGTTGTAATGTCCACTATTGTTCTATATATGCATGTGTTATGCTTGCTTTTCAACTGTTGAAAATCTGGTGTGTTGGGCTAATGGGAATACTTCTGCATGCTGTTATAACTAATTGGGAATGCAGTTAACTGTTACTAACCCATATCTTTATTAAACTCTCCAAAACATAGTTCGTATGGAAAGGCCGGTCCCAGCGGACCCACATGTCCCACCTCAGCTGGCCATGGCACCTGGCACCAGCAGATCCGGTGCCCAGCCTGGGACCTCCTCCTCCATTGGCCCTGTGCCACCTTCAGGTGGAAGCTCTGCAGGGGATGGGGCTCGGCCCCCCCCTGTGCAAGCATGGGCAGAGAGGCACCTATCACCCTTCATACAGTCCGGGCCGTGGTGCATAGAGAGAATGAACGTTCTGTTGTAGAACCTCTATGCCAGCTTGAGGCCCAATTGGTGCAACACATGGGTCAGCCTGCCCCTCCTACACAGCCCCCAGCACAGCCACGTTTTGGGCGGTGAAGGTGCAGTGGTGACTGCCCATGGGTGGGGACCTCAGTCCCACTGTTTCCATCTGGTGGCTCATGGGCTTGCGATTTCCAAATATCCCTCCCCGTCAAATGTGTTCACCCACCACATGTCATATACTGCCCCTGTATGTGTCTTGTTTGTCTTGTCTATTTACCTCCCCAACCTACCTCTCCAAATATACCTACTTCCCCTACCTCACATTCCACTCTCAGCTGAAAAAAAAAAGGGGGCAATCTGTTCCCAAAAAAAAAAATTAAACCCCATACATAGCTGCCCATTTTGCACACATGTCCACTGGACACATGAAATATTGTTTAATTGGCATTACAACATAATTTGTTGTCCTCACCCCTCTCTCAGGGGTTGAAGGGTTCATATCTACCTCCAAATTTATTGCATATGCACAGCTGTTGCTGTTGATGAAATGGGCAGCTATGGACCTTCCCTACACCCATCCTGCACATCCTGAGCTATTTTCCATACTGTCTTTCCCTCTTTGTGTCCTTTTTTCATCACTTTCCTATCTCCTCATTTTTATTTTCTTTCAAAGAAATTAGCACGGGGGTGAGTGGGAGTAAGCACTATTAAGCAGTAGTTTGTGGGTTTGTGCTGGTTTGTGCTTGTTTTCGCTTCGCTAAGCAATGCGAGGCATTGAGCAAACCCACGCAAACCCGCTCACAACTGCTTAAAAGTGCCTTAGTCACTTTGCATATGAGGGCCCTTGTTCTGCTCAGGAACAACATAAAACACCTCTGTAAGTCTCAAACCCCCAGGCCTGGCACACACTAAACAACATGCATCAGAATGAGTGAATGTAAAGGAAAATTAGGAATACCATACCACACAACTTGTTCTGTGGATGTTGACCAACAGTTGTTGTGGGATTACATTACATGACTGTGATAAGAGAAGCAGCCATTCTAGCAGGAAAAATAAGTTATGTCTTACCATAACATTTCATCTGTATTGTTGATCCTCGTTCAGTCATTACACATGGGTATCTGTTCCGACCTCGGAACCAAGCTGGTCATATTCCAAGCTCGCGTCAGCTTCAAACTCTCGAGCTAAACTCTTACCCACAATCCCCCTCTCCCTGTTATCTCAGATTGAGTTTGCAAGTCAAAGAAGGTAAAGGCTACCTCTGGTCAAATAACCTAAGAGAGCTGGATGGTAAGATCCACTAGAAACCATAGGAGGGGGAAGGAGGGAGGGTTGTAATGACTGAATGAGGATTAACAATACAGATGGAACGTTATGGTAAGACATAACTTCTTTATCTGATATTGTTAATCCTTGTTCATTCCTTACACATGGGACAGAGTCCCCAGCTACCTCTATTACTGGGAGACTCTAATGGAAGGATATTCCTGAGCATCATAGAACCGAAAGATGCTCTTCCCCTGGTGGCCAAATCCAATTTGTAATGATTGATGAAGGTATGAGGTGTAGCCCAAGTTGCAGCTGCATAGATGTCATGTAAAGAAGCTCTGGCATGGAAGGCAGCAGAAGTTGCCACCGACCTTGATGAATGAGCTTTCATGGTAGTAGGCAACGAGATATTGCGTTGTGTATAGATGAAGTTCACATAGTCCTTCAACCATCTAGGTAATGTGACCTTAGCAACAGCAGATCTTAATGTAGATCCAGAAAAGGCCAAATATAACTGGTCAGATTTTCGAAAGGACCTAGTCCTGTTTAAGTAAAAATGGATTTGCCAGTGGATATCTAGGGTATGTAGGTTATACTTGCCTCTGTTTCAATGCTTGGGTAAGAAAACTGACAATTCAATGGTTTGATTAATGGACATTTCAGAGATCACTTTTGGCAGAAATGATGGATTAGTTCAGAGAGACACTCTAACTCTATGAAAAATCAAGTATGTACTCTTGATACATAAAGCTTGAAGCTCAGAAATACATCTGGCAGAAGTAATGGTGACCAAAAGCAAGGTTTTCCATGACAAATGCTTGAGGTAGCAAGAAGAGGCTTGTTCATAAGGTGGCATTGTCAGAGCTTGTAGAACTAATGATAAATCCCATGGTTGAATAGGTTCTCTAAAAGGTGGCTTCAGATGAGTCACACCTTTTATGAAGGTCCTGCACAATTTGTGGGACATAAGAGAGGAATCTTGGACACCCTCATGAATTAGAGAATGCAGCCAAATGAACTCTAATGGTAGAGGCCGATATACCCGATTGAAAAAGGTTGGCCAGATAGTCTAGTATTACTGACACTGGTGCTGAGAAAGGATCTACTTGTTTATCTTTCAGCCAACAGGTAAATCTTTTCCACTTGCTCAGATAAGTAATTCTAGTGGAAGACTTATAAGATGCAATGATAATGTCACATACTGGTAAAGAAAGATCATTCTGCCTGGCAATCAAGGGAATTGGAGTAGCCAAGCCATGAGCTTCAGGCTGTTCAAGCTGGGATGGATCAGGTTCTGTGGATGTGAGATCAACTCCGGGGTTGGATGGAGAATTCATGGGTCGATCTAGTAGGTGAGGCCAAAGAAAGTGGAACCAACTCTGTTGAGGCCAATATGGTGCTATGAGGATCACCTTGCTCTTCAACCGATGTGCTTTCTTCAGAAACTGGGGAATGAGGGAAAAGGGTGGGAATGTGTAAAGAAGACCCGAGGGTCAATCGTGGACTAGAGCATCCCTGGGTGATTGTCCCAGAGGGGGAATCAAGGTGAAGTAGTTGCTGCATTTGCAGTTGGTCAGGGATGAAAACAGGTTGCAGCAAGGATGGCCCCAGCGGTGGAAGATCTCCGCCACTATCAAGGGATTCAGTGACCACTCATGAGGTTAAAGAATGCACCTGCTGAGTCTGTCTATCACGTTGGAACTCCCAGGAATGTGCGTTGCTAGAAAATAAATGGTTGGTAGCCATCGCCTATTGCCATATCCTCATGGCCTCTCGACAAAGGGGGTAAGATTTGGTTCCACTTTGCTTGTTGATGTACCAGACCACTGTCATGTTGTCTGATTGAATTGCAATTGTCCCAGACGGCAGCAGGGGATGGAATGCTTGCAACGCCAGAAGCACTGCCCTCAGCTCTAGAACATTTATATGCAGATGGGCCTCCAATTCGGACCAAGTGCCTTGGACTGTCTGTCCTTGATTTAGCCCCCCCACCCCATTAGGGAGACGTCCATGGTCACTGTGGCCTTGGGTTGTTGGGGGGAGAAGGGGTGAGACCACTGTGACAGATTGTGTGTCATCCACTAATTTAAATCCTGTTTGCACCTGTGGGTTACTCAAATCATGGCTGAAAGAGGATGCTGAAAGGGATACCACTGGGTGAACAGTAGCCATTGTAGAAGTCTCATGTGAAACCTAGCCAGGGGGACAATGGTGATGGAGGCAGACATGGAACCCAACAGCTGTAGAACTGAGTGAGCCGTGGATTTCTCCCTTGAAAGGATTGGAATCAGTTGTTGATTTAGCCTTAAAATTCTGTGCTCTGGAAGAGCAGCTCTGCAGTTCTTCGTGTCCATGATAACCCCTATGAATTCTGTCGACTGAGATGGGGTGATATTGGATTTTTGCCAGTTTATGGTTATGCCCAGCCTTTGTGCAGCAAGGAGAGAGTATGCCAGGGCTTCTTCCAGTAGATGTCTGGTGGGGGCGGAAATGAGCCAGTCGTCTAGGTATGGAAACACCTGGAATCCTTGAAGTCGCAAGTGAGCTGTGACAACTGCCATGCAATTTGTGAACACTCTGTGGGCTATAGAGAGTCCAAAGGGCAGTACTCTGAACTGGTAGTGACTGGCTCCTGCATGGAAGCACAGAAATCTTCTTGATGGCCTGTCCACTTTTATGTGGTAGTACGCATCTTGAAGATCTATTGAGCACATCCAATCATCTTTTTCCAAAAGTGGGAGGATAGACTGTATTGTGACCATCCAGAATTTTTGTACTCTCACAAACTTGTTCAATACACTGAGATCCAAAATTGGTCTCCAGTCCCCGGTTTTCTTTGGCACCAAAAATAGTCTTGAGTAGAATCCGGATCCTATATGGTCTGGAGGGACTATTTGGATGACTCTCTTTCTTAGCAGCTTTTCTATCTCTAGTGCTGCTTCTTCCCTTTGACTGGGTGGAACATCGGGAAGGTTTTTTGAAGGAACAGGATAAAGATCAAAGGGGATATATAACCTCTGGTTATAATCCTTTGTACCCAAGAATTGGTGGTGATGGTTAGCCAGGCACAAGGGTACAAGGAGAAATGTCCCCCAACTATCTCCAGAGGAAAGGAGTTGGACCGCTCTTCATGAGTGCTGGTAGGATTGGCCAGGGATAGAATCCCTGAAACCCTGGTTATGCGGACCCCCTCTGCCCCGAAAGGAGCATCTTCCCTGTGAGTTTCCCCCTCTGCCTCTAGGGGAAAACTCAGCCTGTGTGTCACGGAAAGGACCCTGAGATTTCTTGAACCATATCTTCCCACTCTTTCGGTTTCAGGAGAAAGCACGTTGAGGGGAAGAATAGCGGACACCTACGGCAGAAAGGGTCTTACCATCCTGTTCACATCTGGCCAGTGTGCTTTTAACTTTGGGTCCAAACAATGAGGAGGCCTCAATGGGAATATTAAGAAAGAAAGCCTTAAAGGGTTCCATGAAACTGCACAAGCACATCCAGGCGTGTCGTCTCAAGATGACAGCTGAACCCGCTGCTCTAGCTGCTCCTTCTGATGCGTGCCTATCTGGCTTGGTCTACTAACCTTCAAACCTGGGCTGACCCTCTAATATACTTATTCATAATCATCCTGTCCACCCTCATCACATCCAGTGCAAATGTTAACATAAATTGATTAAGGGTAGAGCTACAATAGATCTTGGAAACACTATAAGCCAGACAAATGTTATCTGGAAGGCTATTGAGCACAGCATTATGGAATTCATTAACAGAGACATTATGAACCTGCAAACACTGCACCATACCCACTTAGGTCCTCTAAAGACCAGATCATGGCTCCTACACCTAGTAGACTTCAAGCCAGTTAACAAGGCTATAGGTGAGGGAGGGGAGGTCCACACAACCAAGCTATAGCTCACCCAGCAAATCATACCCATCCCACATTCTGGTATTATACATAATCTCAACAGACTGACCATAAACAACTGTTCGATGATGGATTGACAACTGACGCACAGTAACATTTGCAGCCTCCATGTACAATTCTATGCCAGTAACAAGTGGTATTCACCTGCACTCAGTCCTGGGACCACTCCTGTTTGGCATATAGTTTTCTTAGGTACAGGCAAAACACAGTAGGGATATGTCTGCCCACATTTGATGAAAATGCATACTGTGAGCTATACTTTATTCTCCAGATGACACACACATCCTCCAAAAGGGTATCATAGAGACAGATACCTGGTGTCAAAATCATGCTGTAAAGCTATAAGCCAAGGAAAGCATAGTTATCCACTTTTAGAAAACAAAGTATCCCCAGAGTACCACATAGGTATTAGCCCACAAAATGTGGAACAGGTACTAATGTATACATAGAGCCATGTGTTTAGTCATCTCTCCTTTGTTACTCACATTACCAAAGTGTTTTGAAAATCCCTCTGTGGAGTACATAAACAATAAAGAGTTTGCATGCAGATCAACAGAGGTTGTTGCACACCTATAATGATTAGTCATCTTTGCCAGACTTTGTTTGCTTTGGAACAGGGTTCAAATATACCTCAAGCATAAACCCTCACTCACACTCTTCAGTAGAATCCGTGATGAGTGGATGTGAAACAGAAGATGTAGCCCAGGGATCACTGCAGTGGCTGAGCTTGTCACAAGCATACAGAAGTAACCTAAGGTCTGGAAAGCGCCAGCATGCTCTGGCAAGGCTAACAGATGCTTTCATGGAGAAAGCATAGTACCCATCTATGAAAAAATTGAGGTCACATGTATGTATATGGCTTTGCCCCACAGCTACCTTACATGTGTTATAGGTTCATAGGTTCATAGGTTAGTACTAGGCTAACTGCCCTTGCGAGCCATTGTAAGCCTAGCCAATTATCCCTTGTGAGACTCAAACCCTGCACCTTGTGTTCGTAAGGCAAACACCTTAACCATTAGGCCATATCTCCTGTAAACCTTATATACCGTTAATAAAGTATCCAAAAAAAGAAGTTATGTCTTACCATAACATTCCATCTGTGTTGTTCATCTTCATTCATTCATTACTGATGGGTGTCGGTTCCCTCCTCGGAACCAAGTCGGTCCCACACCAAGTTCGCGCCAGTCAAAAACTCCCGAGCCAAGCCTCACTCATTAGTGCCCTTCTCCCAGTCATCTCATATCGAATTTGACCATAACAAGAAAAACAGAGGCTATATCTGAGCAGGTTCTCTAGAATAACATTTGGACCCAGACAATCCCCCAGGAGTCTCTAGGAGGGGGAAGGAGGGTGGGACATAATGAATGAATGAAGATGAACAACACAGATGGAACATTATGGTAGGATATAACTTCTTTACCTGATGTTGTTAATCTTCATTCATTCCTTACTGATGGGGCAGAGTCCCTAGCTACCTTATACATCTTGAGTGGCTCCTATGGAATAATGTTTCTGAGCACCATCAAACCAAAGGAAGCTCTTCCTTGGAGACCAGATCCAATTTGTAATGCAAGATAATGGTATGGGGAGTAGTCCATGTTGCAGCTGCAACAGATATTGTTATGCACATACAGTTGTCATTGTGATATGTAATACACTAGAAAAATCAAAACCCACTCCACATTGACCACACTCTCACACACCTGGAACATACAAACACTACAAACACACAGTTGGCAAGTGTAGAATTCAAATTCCTACCTAACTACATTACGATACTACAGCAGTACGCATTTACATGACACGTTATACATATTACTGAGATTTCACCTTCCCACAGGTGTATTTGTAGGATGGTGACATCATCAGACTTGAGAAAGATGAGTAAATCACTTTTAAGGGGTGTGAGTAGTCTCCAAACAGGTTGCTCTCTCTTCCCAGGGAGAGACAGACACACACACAATTGGCAAGTGCGGGATTTAAACTCCTACCTAACTACATTATGATATTACAGCAGTATGCATTTACACGATGCGCTATACACATTACTGGGATTTCACCTTCCCATAGGGGTATTTGTAGGATGGTGACATCATCAGATTTCACAAAGATGAGTATATCACTTTTAAGGGGTGTGAGTAGTCTCCAAAAAGGTTGCTCTCTCTTCCCAGGGAGAGACAGACACACGCACACACAGTTGGCAAGTGCTGGATTCAAACTCCTACCTAACTACATTATGATACTACAGCAGTATGCATTTACACAACATGCTATACACATTACTGAGATTTCACCTTCCCACAGGTATATTTGTAGGATGGTGACATCATCAGACTTGACAAAGATGAGTATATCACTTTTAAGGGATGTGAGTAGTCTCCAAAAAGGTTGCTCTCGCCCCAGGGAGAGACAGACATACACATACACAGTTGGCAAGTGCGAGGTTCTTAATCCAAACTAAGTACTTTTTTACACTTCAGCAAGCAATATGGAGTTACAGGATGCAATACAGACATTACTCACAGTTTGCCCAAAGGTTTTTTTACATTTGCTAACCTCAGCAGGCTTATCATACTAGGTGTATTGTGAGTGTATTGTATGCATAGGCCATAACCATATCATATATGGGTTGATACACCACATGCTGGCACACACAGGGTCAAACTGGAGGATAAGTTCTGTAAACCCAATACTGGAAAATACAGTCAAGAGGAGTAGGGTCATACAAGCACAACATCAACAGTCTCACATAGACCTACAATATAAGCACTAGCAAAATACACACATAAATACACATTAACATACTCGGAGAATACAAATATTAATCTGAAAAAGAGAAAGTGTCCTCCTAAGCAGACAAGCAAGCAACATGCACCTCCAAGCACACACCAGAAAACACATAATTCACCAAAGCAGTGTGCCTCACAACAGGCCCTAAGGCAAAACAACATACCCAACACACTAGTAATAGGTGACTCCATAGTCAGGCACACAGATGTTCCATTCACTGGGCTGGACAAGGAGAAGGTTACTGTCAGTTGTCTGTCAGGTGCTATGATCCGCCACATAACACAAGCACTTACATCACTCCAGAACAGGTACATATATGACGTGGTCTTTGTACATGTCAGTGTGAATTATCTAAGACATATCTCCCAGGGCAACATGACAAGAGATATATAGTAGCTCTATGATCATATAGCCCAGGCTGGTATGACCCTGACCTTGAGTAGCATCTTACCTTCACTTACATGATACTGCAATATAACAGAAAGATGATAAACTTCAATAATTGGCTGAGCTTCTGGTGTCATTCAAAGGGGATCCAGTCTCTGTCTGCCTAGGATGTCATGATAGACAAGCCTCATTGCTTCGTTAGAGATGGTTTGCACCTGTCAGCCCTATGCTTCTGAATACTGGCCAAGGTTCTTGCTGTCCCCATATTACCTTTTTTAGGCAAGGCTCAAAGGGCAAACCATCCCCCATAACCAACACAAATAACCAAAAAGTGAGCTAAATGCTACTCAGTGCCAGAAGTCTCAGCCTCCAAATGCACATACTCGAGGCACTCCTCAGTATGGAGAATATTGATATCTGTGCAGTAACAGAAACCTATTTCAAGACTCCAGAGAACACACCAGCACTACCAGGATACTACTCATTCCATACCTTCTGGCATCAGAACCTGGATCATAACACATAAGGTGGGGATGTATCCATATTCATCAAGGATACCTACACCTCTCTCTCTACATCCTCTCTACAGGATATGTACCCATAGAATGTTGCACAGCAATGTTCTTCCCACTCCACAGGGGTGGGGCCACAAAAGACCCTTGACATTCACAATCTATGAGCCTGACGAGTCTGATCTGCAAGGCAATGGAGCCAATCATAATGGAACGCAACAATAAAGACACTGGGAACCTTCACACAGTTGAGCACACCAAGTTTGGCTTCGTCAAAGGCAGATCATGCCTCCTGAACTGGGTGGATTTCTTTGAGACAGTTACTCGGGCTACAGATGATTGAAAAGAGCTCCACACAGCCTACCTATACCTCGCTAAGGCCTTTGACACCATTCCCCAGTCAGGTATCATAAATGTACTCACCAACCTGGGCATACATCCATACATCACAAGATGGATTGCAAACTGGCTCACAGATAGATCCCACAAATTAAGAGTTGCTGGCTACATGTCAGACTCTAAACCGGTAACAACTGGTGTCCCCCAGGGTTCAGTCCTGGGACCCCTCCTGTTTGGTATATACTTCTCAGAAGTACATGCCAACACAGGAGGGTTGTGGTTGACTAAGTTTGTTGGGAAATGTAAAGTGTGTGCCATAATAGATTCCCAGGATGTCACAAATATTCTCCAGAAGGGACTCTATGAGACAGATGTGTGGTGTCAGAATCATGGCCTCAAGCTCAATGCAAAAGAATGCATAGTAATCCCCTTTGAGAAAAACAAAGTACCCACAAACTATTACATAGGGGTTACCCCCTAAAAACTGATGAGGTAATAAGGGATCTGAGGATACGAATAGATAGTCATCTTTCCTTTGACAACCATGTTATCAAAGTGGTTAGGAAATCCTATGTGGCCCACCTAATCAACAAAGGGTTTGCATCAAGATCAAAAGAGGTAGTAGTGGCCCTGTATTCTTAAGTCATCAGACTCATCATTGAGTAGAATGTACCATTTTGGATGTACTCAACTAGGCATATCCAGCAGCTGGAAAGACCACAGAAGTACCTCACCAAGAGGATTACTGGCGTCAAACAGTTGTGTCATGCAATACAACTAGTAAAACTAAATCTGTTCTCTGTTGCATATCGCCTACTCAGAGGCAAACTCTGCCTAACATACAGAGCCATGTCCAACACATAACTGCTGAACATGCTCCATCTAAGGAAAACAAAATTGAGTCGCACTACACACTCCAAGGATATGAACCTCATCACAACAATGAATACAACATGCTGGTGGGATAGAGTACCATCCCAGAGATTTGCCTTACTGTGGAACAGAGTCCCAATGTACATAAGACAGAGCCCCTCACTGACACTCTTCAATAGGAACCTTGATGAGTGGATGGGAAACAGACAATTCACACTGGAGATCACATAAGCAGCCCCACTAGATAGGGGCTTAGGGTACTAACTATTAGAACTAGGGCTTAGGAAACTAACCAATGGGGTGGTGAAAGCTGCACAACTTGCCTAGGCTAATATATGCCTTCATGAAGATAGTCTACTATATACCTATGAACCTATGTGACAGGTACATGTCTATGATAGTAGATGTGTACTTCATTGTACAGTCATGTTGTACAGCAGGCACGTGCACCACATACTCTGTAATGCTTACAGATACTGGTGGCTATTATGTACGGTGGGTGAGATGTGCACCTCATGTCTTTTGTGCCATTGGGATGTATGCTGGGTGGGACAGTCCTGGATGGCTCCCTGTCATGGTCACCCTCTTACACACAACTCTGCCCATCCATCTTTGGCTTATTATACTGTGTTCCCCCTACATATATATAGGTACATAGGCAGGTAATAGGCTATCTGCCTGACGGCATATATTAGTATGGCCAGAGTGTGCAGCTATCACCACACCTGGGGTTAGTTCCCTATGCCTCTGTGTAGTAGAGCTGATGAAGTGATCCATGGTGTGAAAGTTCAGTTTCACATACACTCATCAAGGCTCCTCTGGAAGATTGTCAGTGAGGGACTCAGCTTAATGCAAGTTGGGAGCCTGTTCCAAAGCAAGGGAAGTATGTGAGTTAGTAATATATCCTTCCAACATGTTCTATTTATTGTTGTGATGATTATATCCCCAGAGCATGTAGCACAGTGAGCTTGGGTTTACTTCAGATAGAGCATGTACATCAGTTCTGCATTGGTCATGGACCTGTATGTTGGGCAGAGATCGCCAGAGTAGACGGTATGCAACAGAGTACAGATTGAGTTACTTCAGTCTTGTTGCATGGGGCAACTGTTTGAGGCCAGTAATCCTCTTGTTGAGGTACTTCAGTGGTCTTTCCAGCTGCTGAAGGTGCCTAGACAGATACATCATAAGTGTGTTTTGGTATTTTCTGATGGGTCTGATGACTGATGAGTAGAGGGAACCTCCTTTGACCTATATGCAAAGACTTTGGCAATTAGTGGGGACACATAGCATGATTTTCTAACCACTTTGTGAATGTGTTTGTGAAAGTAGAGATGACTATCCACATGTGTCCATAGATCCCTTATTATTACCTCCATATTTAGGGTGTTGGCACCTATGTGGTATTTGTATGACTGTAGCTCGAGGCCATAATTTTGACACCACATCTGTCTGACTGAGACCCTTTTTAAGGATGTCTCTGTTGTCCCAAACATCGATTATGACAACCTTTTTGCAGTCATCCACAAACTTTGCTAACCATAGTCCTTGTGTGTTTAACTGTACTTCTGAAAGTATACACCAGACAGGAGGGGTCCCAGGACTGAGCCATGGGGGACAACAGTTGTTACCAGCTTACAGTCCAACAGGGAGACCACAGTTCTTACCTTGTGGGATCTATCTGTGCCCCAGTTGGCAATGCATGAGATGACATACCTGTTTATGCACAGGTTGTTGATTTTGTGGATATGACATGTGTGTTGGATGTTGGGAAAGGGCTTTTCAAGGTCTATGTAGGCTGTGTGGAGCTCATTTCATTGATGTTTGCCCTGGATAACTGCCTTGAAAACAGTCTAGCAGGTTTAGGGACCATGATCTTCCCCTGTCCAAACCAAAATGGGTAGGGTTCAGTGTTTGTAGGCTCCCAATAGCTCTGTTTATGAGTTCCATAATGATGGACTCCATGGCCTTGCAGATCAGGCTTATTAGGCTTATAAGACAATAGATCCCATAGTCTGTTGTGCACCAACACTTGTGGAGTGTGCCAAACGTTGCTGTAACCCATTCAACAGTTTCATATCCTGTACAGAGGGTGAGTCTCAACAGACTGTTCAGGTGCAGGGTCTGTTTGTTTTGGAGTTCACATATGACACAGCCAGGGACACCATGTCATCCCATAGACGCCGTTTTTTTAGGTTTTCATAGAGCTGATTAACCATTGTATATGTGATGTCTGGGTTTTCACAATCTCCAGGTATGGTAATGGGCCCTTTTGTCAGTGAGGGGGGGGTTAAATATGTATGAACCTGTCTGACAAGATGTTGGCAATGTTAGTCATGTACGTGTATTCATTTACACTTTGCACTAACTCAGAACATATATGAGTTTACATTGATATTTATGACATAGCGAAAGAAAGCTTCATGGTTCTCTATGGAATCTTTGGCAATATTTTTGGCAGAGCTTGGCTTGGATAATGTTAGGAGTGCTCATTGTTTCTTGATGATACTGATTAGAGATTTATTGATCTTCTTTGGATTTTAACTTTCTTTGAACAACTTAAGTACTTGTATTACATAGTTTGATTATGACAGGGGTTCAGTATATTATATGGGTCTGTTTTCATATCACTGTGTGTGCAAGGCAGGATTGGTGAATAGTGACATGTGTCTGGAGTAAGAACTGCAACTGCCAGATATCTGTGGCCCACTGCTGTACTCAGACATGGCCTAATTGTGAGCATGCCCAGTATGACTTTTCAGTATGTTGTTGACTGACATTTGCTTCGTTGGTTTAAGTGTGTGAGCATGCCCACTATGGGCATATATACTATGTGTGTGCGAAAAATCAAGTTGTTTTTTACTTCGGGGCTCACCACATCAACAGGAAGCACGCTGTGCCTGCAGGGCTTACATGAGTCAATTTGCATAGACTTATCAACATTTCTACATACAGGGGGGACAGCTATTATTTCTATATTTCTACCCAGGGGGGCACACCTGATTGTTACTATGGGTGTACATAGGATGAGGGGTACACCTGACACTGATACAAATTTGCTAGGCCTGCACTGCTATGTCAGGTACTCCATTTCAGTCTATACTGTTGCCTATCATACTGGCTTGAGGCATACCACTGTACTACAGACCTTAGCTTCCAATTACACGCATATTAGTTTGTGACTTCATAGCCTACCCAACCCACATCACACTGCCTGGCCTGCTGTTATCTGTCTGCATAGGCCTGGGGGGAGGTTACCCATAGGCCTCTTCAGAGGGCATGATACAGCATTTGTTTGTGTTTGCGTTTGTCTACAACTGTCCTGCTGGCTGTGACTGTTAGGTATGTGAACCCCCCAACTGGTATGTGTGAGTGACTTAAGTTGTGTCTGTGTCAGTATTGAGGGTGGCGCTGCAGGGCTGCCTATGTCAGATGCACATAGTACACTCCCTATACATGTTTGAAAACAGGTAGTGTCAGGTTAGGAATCCCTTTTACTGTATGTGTGAGTCAGAGAGAGGTGTCATTTCCAGGGTTCCTACTGAGTCAGTGAATGTGCTATGCATTGCCTCTTTGCCAAGGCCAGGGCATACTGGGCATGCCTCCTTCTGCCTACTGGGGCAGGCTCAGGCTGTTGCTCCTCTGAGTCACACTGTGCTTGTGCAGGCCTTGGCAATGGTGGGGGGCTGTTTGGCCCTGCCCCATGCTGTTCCTGCTGCAGCTGTTTCCGCAGGATCATATTGTGTAGCATGGCACATACCATAACAATCTGGGTACATGTAGTTGGTGAGTACTGCAAGGCTCCACCAGATGTGTCCAGACATCATAACCGTGACTTGAGCATCCAAACACATGCTCTATTATGATTCTTGTTTGTGCATGTGTCTCATTATGGAGTGCTTGTTCAGGTGCGTGTGCATTTCTGATGGGTTCAGTAGGCTCCAGTGCATATTGAGCATCCCCTACTAGGTGACCCTAGGGAATGTCCCCACTGGCAAATGACTGGTACAGCTGGGTCAGATGCCAAATGTGGAAATCGTGATAGCTTCCAGGACATCTAGAACACACATTCATTATTGTTCCCTGGGCAATGCACTCAAACTGGCAGTTGATGGGTGGGAAGCCCTTGCATTTGATGTAAACCCTACCCTGCTCATCAGGTGGTGCTTTGATGCATATGTGCATGCAGTCTATTGCACCCACTACCTCAGGGTATTCTGCTATTTGGTGGAAAAGATACATATTGCTGGCCAATGCCTCACGGGAAGTGGAGAAATATATGTGGTCACCGACATGTGCTGACATGGAATCCAGGAACTGGTAACGTACCCTGGATGTTGATGCCTGTAAAATCCCCATCATATCACCAGTTGGTCTTTGGAAGGTACCTGGAGCTAGTATTCTTAGACCAACATGTACCTTGGGATCCACTGGGACGGGTTCCCCTCTGTTGGTTCTGTGTGTGAGGCGTGGCTGGCACAGCTCAACAATTTGCTGTAGGAGGTCCCTGTCCACCCTATAGCACTCCACTATCTCCAGCTCATGTAGCCCCTGGTAGGTTACCCTGAGTCTGTACACTTTTCTCCGTCTCCTTACTGTGGGTTGCTCAGCAGCATTCACATCACCACCTTCAGCACCTTGCACATGTTGGTTTATGATAGCAAGAGCAGCCCCTAACATATTGTCTGACTTAAGCTTTTTAAGCTTTCCCTCTTTGTATACTGCAGTGTTGCAGAGACCTTGAGAAAAAACAGGGGGAATGGTGTTTGCAGAGTTTAAAGTGCTGGGCTGGGCTAGTCTGCTGCCTGTTTATTTGGCTGATTCTGATATATTTCACCTGGCAGCTCTGCTAGTTCTCATTGGTTAACTTCCTACTACTTCTTTTCCTTCCTTTTGCCTTTCTGTTTCCACCCAGGGGGAAGCACCATGCAAACGAGCGCAAACATGCTCCAACGCACGCAGACGCTGTGTGCATGTTTGCAAGGAGTTTCCTATCTTATAAAAGTGTGCACCTTGGGTTTGAGGTTTTCAAATAGGACAACTTTAGACACACCTCTTTGCAATCCTGAGCAACTCAAGGCAAACACGAGCCACTGTGCTCCAATTAGCTTACAGTGTGTCTGACACACACACCCTCATGGTGTCACCTATATTCTAGTCTTACGCTCACCTACTCCAAATCGTACACTCTTGGGACATGCCTCACATGCTGGGGAAAATTGGGATTCACTATCCTTATCCTCATTTGTATAGGATTGCCTAGTAATGCATGGTTACATCTCTCACACTGAGCTTCCCTCCCTTAACAACCACTAGTCATTAGCCATGTTGTCTTCAGCCTGCCATTCACCTGCATGGCAGAATAAGCTTTTTAGTGAAAATGTCTATTTTTGGCTTTTTTTAAATCATTTTCTTGTTTTTTTAAGCCCAGCACGTTTGCGCAGTGCTGCGCTATGCTTAAACATCAGAGATCGGGGGGAAAAAGTTACATTTTTATGTTTTTAAACATTTTGCATTGCCATTGGCCTTATATTTGGCCATTGGCATGCTTCCTCAACTGTATGCATCCTTTATTTGGAGCTGTCATAGCTCCGTTTAGCTATTTGCAGAAATGTACTCCGTTACTAATGGAGTACATTTCTGCAGGTAACACTAATCTTCCACGGACAGGTTAGTGTTTGCTGGATCTCAAATTTACCTCATTTGATGGATTTCACCAGAAAATTAGGTAATTTGCATACCATGATGCTGTCCGTGCAAGACTAACTTTAGCAGCTCTCGTGCACGCCCCTACAGGCTGTTCCTGGATCACACGGCAGACATCTTGCCTGTGTGACGTCATACACTAGTCTAACACTCCGTGCAAGCTTTTGAGAATCTGGCCCTGGGACTTTCCCAGAGGCATGGGTATCTTAAGTTATTTATTTATTTATTTATTTTTGTGCTGATAAACATTTGAAGTTTCTGTTGGAGCCACCATATAACAGGATGAGAAACAGTCCAGTAGAAAGTCAGTGTTATGAACAAAATTGCTTATTTTATTGGTCTAAATGTTGAGCAGTTAGCTAGAAAATACAAAGTCAGTGATTTTTATCTGTCATAGTATTTTAAAATATTAATTTTTTTTTTTAACCAGCTTTGCTTCCTCTGTCAGTCATCAGCCTCTTCTCAGCCAATCAGTCTATTCGTTTCCCATCACTAAATTGTATTTTCACATTTGCTCTCATTTTTGTCCTGACAGGGTTCTATCTAAAGCATTCACGTCTCAAGCACTCAAAGAGTACTGTCTCAAGGCTAGGGACCTGAGCATCTTGTAGCTCATAAAGCTTGCCACTCATTCTCAAACTTGAATATGACTTCAGGCAAGCAGCTGCTGTATCTTACCTGAACACATTATTCGAGTTCAAGTGTGCTAAGTGTGGCAGCCATAGGGAGAGAGTGGGAGGGGATTTTGTGGTTAGGGAGTGGAAGGGAAGATTTAGATTTAAGGAGCAGGAAGCGAGGTTAGGGATAGGGAGTGATATGGTAATTTAAGTTTAGGGAGGGAGTTGAAGTTTTATGTTTAGAGAGCAATCAGGGATTTTAGGTTTAGGATGGGGAGTGTAAAGGAATGAGGAATCAGGTTAGAAACTGGGTAGAAGCTTTAGGGTAAGAGTTAGGGCTCTGGTAAGGCTATACAGTTTAACAGGATAGTGTGTTAGAAGGGCTAAATAGTTAATTACGATTGAGTTAGTGGAAGTTAGAGCACTTGCCTTTTCAAATAAGTGACAGCAAGCAATAGTATCTAAAGCTAATAGCACACCAGACCCTTTAGCCAGCAATCAGGGGATGCCTGAGATTTTTCTGTTTTTTGGCCTTACTCCTCTGCATGCACCCAATGACGTATCAGGAGGAAGACATACAGTGGGCTGGCCAAGAGGATGTCCCCTCACTTCTGCAAGGGATATTCTGATAGAAGCAGCCATGCCCCTCTCCTGAAGCACTTAGCACTGGTTTCTCCAGTCTCCACTAGGGAAATTGCACTGCTTTTTGTGCCCCTGAGTGTGCATGACCCTTTCCATCATCCAGGAGAGGTTAGCAGGCCTCGGTTAGTACTTTTGGCACTGATCAAACTCTGATCATATTGGTTACAGTAAGGGATTTATCCCTGTGTGTCATGGAGTCGGGCATTTTCAAAAATCTTATTTTATTTTTTTGTTGCAAAAATACTTGTAATCTTTCTATATCTTCATTTAATACGATGCAGATAGAAACTGAATGCACAGATCAGGTTACTAAACATAATCTCTGTGTCACTGTAGACCAGGAGTCAAGCTGCTACAGGTGCTTAAAGGAAAAAAGGCAAACAGGCCATGTAGTATTACTGATCTGGAACCAAAATAACTTAGAGAAGTCAGTCTTTGTTACTCAACCAGCAAATTACTGAGGAAGTACTGAGTCATTTCTGAATGGAAGACGGCCTTAGTTGTCCCCATCTATAAAGGTAAAGGACTTAAAATGCAGATTCTTACAGACATGTTTATCTGCAATGTAGTTCTACTAAAGTAAAGAAAAAAATCATCATTCATAACAAGATAATCAACTGACTTAAAGTGTCCAACATATACAAAATGTAATAATATGCTTTTAGGAAGGTAGTGCCCACTATACTAACCTTGATACAATTTAAGAGTACTTAGCTACAGCCATTAGAAAGACTGGCAAGGCCTATATGATTATGTAGTTTTTCATGGATCTTAAAACATAGAACAATGTAAATCATGCCTTGTTGATTAAAAAACTGGAATGTTTGGTTCTGCATCACAGTCTTGTTATCTGGCTTGGGGCATGGTTATCACACAGCACTTAAAGGTCTGGGTAGAGGAAATTGCCAGTAATAAACATCAAGAGGCAGTAGGTTATCAAAGGATCCATCTGGCCTCCTTGCCTTTTAACCTGCACCCTAGTGACCTTATTTGAATAATATCATCTTGGTCTTCAAGTACACAGAAAGCTTTAAGTTGACTATGATCATTACACAAAAACAGGATGTGAAATCATGCAATATAACATTACAAACAGGATTGTAGTATGGTCCCAAATACTATAAAACCTGCAATTTTATCATTTATCAAATTTAGATTTACAGAGCAATATAATATGTATAAAACATTATTTAGCAGAGTTTACTGATGTAGTGACTTAATTATACTGATTCACAAAGAACTAAGATATATTGCAAATGTCAATTGGCTGTGCACTTGAGTTAGCAATCAAAGAGGTTCCCTTTCCTCTCTATTAAATGTAGATCACCAAGAGTTATGGTTCCCCACCACATTACAGCTAAGACTTACCCTATAATTCTTATCAACATGGTAGAATTATTTACTCTCTTTGTAAATAAAATCAAATAAAACGAACACAACAAAAATGGTATAAGAAACTTTCTGCTTTTAAACACTTAGATTATGAAATGAGATTACAGATGATTAACTATATTTATTCTTGCCCTTCCACAGAAAAATTAGAGGACACTTATTGTCTGTAAAACAGAGATGAATAATATTTTTAATACTCTAAGATTAAAACCTGGTAATACAATGTTAAAATTATAAGAAGCAAGATAGAATCTTCTCAGGAAACCATACAGAACCCACTAGAATATAAACTAGTTCAAAACAAAGTGTGCCATTATGGAACAGATTATCAACAAGTGTAAAGGAGTCGTCCAAAAATCTATTTCATAAACAGTCTAAGTATTTTATTTATTTATTTGTGTTTGTTTATTTATTTATTTAAATTTGTATGCACCCCATATGGTGACTACTCAGTCAATGCAGGGTTAAATATAGCCCCATCTGAAAATTCATATATGTATGTATGCATGTATGCATCTTTTAATTGTTTTCTTATTTGTGCTAAAGTTCTGACCAAAAGCAGAACCATAATAAGATTATCATGCAACTGATATCTGAAAAGAAAACATTACTTGCCTCTTTGACTGTGTGCTGTCCTCGGTAGAATCTGAGGAATGACAGATCAACATGCTTTAATAATCTTAAAATCACTAGTACATAATATAAAAATTGTGATATGTACCCCTTAGTTCTTGAAGACTGTCTGGTTTTTAATTGCCTGGTTTAATGAAACACATTTTTCATGCTATTGTAATCACAATGAAAGTACAGCATTTTTCTAGATGGAATTTAATGCAGCCATGGTGATGTATGTGACAGACCAACAAAAAATACAGTGGCTCACCTTTTATTAACTCTGTATGCTATAGGCTCAAAAAAACAAAAATAATTCTTGATGTATTAATTTATGTTTTTGGCTGGGAATATCCAGCAAAGCAAGTCTACACTAGTTTGTCAAAATACATTTCCATCAAAAACCTTTTCTTTGACACCAAAACATCGAAAGTCACTTGCGCAAATCACAGAATTTTTCCCAGGGTAAGGAAGTAGTCTGCCAACTCCATAACTTCACCCTTTTCCCCACTGTAGTGCGATGTGAAGTTGGTATATATATATATATATATATATATATATATATATATATATATATATATATATGTGGGGGGTGTGGGGTGCAAAGTCCCCTACTTGGGTGAGTTTGATTTAGTGTGTTGTGTGTTCCGTTGTGCTATGGGACAATTGTTTCATTGCCCTGGGAAAGATTCCACAATTCAAGAAGAAACGGTCCAGGCAGGAACAAGGATGGCAGTATAAACGTCTTTAATAAAATAACAAGCACTTTTTCTCTGCCTCAAATGCAGGGCTTTTTCAAGTGAATAAAAAAAAACAAATTTCCAACCACATTTAAATAACCCCATTCATTAAAACGGCGCCAAAATATTTAAAGCAACACACACTATTAAGTTCTTTCATGTAGAACACTAAAACCCAATGACATTCGATTTCCCTTAAATAAAACCTCCTAACAAATGTATTGTACAAGCAAAATCTACTATGAATAAATAAGACATAAAATACTTTATTAAAAAAACATATAGTGTGCACAAGAAAGAAGATGTAAAAAATGAGATATAAAAAATGAGAAGGAAGATGTAAAAAATTGAGGTGTAAAAAGTTACTTGCCCAAAACAACTCCACAAGCACATACATACAGTCCCAAAGCCTCAACACAGATGAAATATTTCCAAATCCACTTTAATAGCATGTTTCTAATAGGATCCACAAAAAACTGTGAGTGGATACCATTACCATCTATGTTGTTATAACCTGTCATTCCATATAATTTCTCAGCTCTTTTTACTGAAGAAGAAGAATATGACTGCACAGACATTATGGCTACATTATGAGCATGTATAGCAAAGGGAGAGTTTAAAAAAGATGCATAGTGCTAACAGCGCTAATAATAAAAGGCCAAAAAGAAACACAAATGTAATATGTACATACAGGCATAGACATGCACAGTGTATGACATTTATTGGGCTCATGGCTCTGCACCTATAACATCCCTGGTTAGAACAACTGCATCACTATAGCTAAAGAACTACCTCATTCTCATAGTCCTATCTCCCCTACTGTGTGCAATCTAATTTCCTTCCCATCACTGCTATCATCCTCCTCTCTTATGTCCTCCATTTTCCTTCCATGTCTTCTCTATTTCCTTTCCTCTCCTTCTACTAAATGGCATTTATTTCATTCCTACCACTGCTATCACTTTCCACTATTACCTCCTCCATCTTCCCTTCCATCTCATCTCTATCACCTTTTCTCCCCTACTTCTTCACCATCTCTTAACATCTCAATCACACCCTTTCACCTTCTACTTTCACTTAAACTATATAAGATTGCACTGAATTGTAACCGTCTGATTTATGATTTCTGACACTCTGCTTGTTATCATAATGTCAGTTTGTCCTGTATCTCTTCTCCTTCTGTACTTTTATATTATACTCTTGCATAATGGTACCAGACTATGTATTCCAGCTATAATTACAAGTAACCACATACTGCTTGATTTGTATGCAGCTTTTGTAAATGTCAGTTATCAATGAGTGGTGTGACTTCTATTTTTTAAATGATACACTAATTAATGTAAGAAGAGCTTTTCTCCATGAGCCTTAGCTGAAAAGGGGCATAACCCAGTCTGACTTTCCTAGCAAACAAATGCCAATAGATAAAAAAAAAGATAGTTCATTGATTTATTTTCTGATTACTAGCTTAATCCAATGCATGGTCATAGGGAATCTGGATGCTATCCTGACATTCATTAGGAAGCTTAGAAGGTCATCCTAAATGGGGTGCCAACTTATTGTAGGATGCATACATGCACATTCACCCCAACACACAGCATGCACATTATGGGCAGCTTAGAGGAATAACAGTTCACCGGTGTCATGACCACTGGGGAGATGTACAAATTCTACACAGATGACACCACAACAAAGAAGAAAACAACCTCATCTGTTCAAGTAAATCTACAAATGTAAGTCTATTGCTTGCAGAGACAAATTTTTCACATTGCATTTAAATGCTACTGAAGATGAGGCTACCTTAGTGTAAATGGTAAACTATTGTATGACCTGTCTACTAACGATGTGTAGCAAGTGCTACAAAAATAATTTGTGGTTTTAGAAATAAAAATGAAATGTGACAAAGATGATCTCAAACTGCATGATGGATGGTACTATTTTATAATGCCCACCAAAGGATAGCATTTAGGAGACATTAAAATTTTTTGGAGAGGATATCAGTTAATTAAAATCCAACCAGTGGACAAGCTCAAGCAACCACACGAATTTAAAAGAAGAGCAGTAACGGATTCAAAAATTACTACCTGCAGAATTATCTTAAAGAAATGATTGCAACCTTTTTTCAGTTAGCTTAGAACTGAGTGCAAGAATACTGTGCAGAAGGAAACAGAAAACCAGTAGTAGTGGACAAATATCTCTTTAAACATCCTAATCTTTTGTCAGTATTTGTAAACACTGCATTACCATGTATACAAAATCTTACCTGATTATCCATAGGTACTGTAGGATTTTGTTGAAAGAAATCTCCTCAACAACTTATGGTCTTTTGAGAGCAGTTTTAAAGTGCATTGTTAAGAACTGGTACTAATGATCCAGATTTACTTTAATTCAAATTGTGGTGCAGCCCTACAGAGGCCAGCCGTGACGACACATCATTAGGAATGTTTTGCAGTTTTTTTCAGACAGAGGGGTATTAGTATCTATTGCTAGTAAGATGGCTTAAAGGAAAACTCCACCCTCTCATACAGTTTAACTCAATTGTTAGGTTTCTTTTCTCCCTACAATATGGTTCCAGCATTGTGTATGTACCAGAAACGTGCTTGTAGTTTTTAAAAACTTTTATTTCCTTGCACTGGAGTCAAAGGGAGGGAAAAACCACCTACTTTTTTTTAAAATTCAACTTCTCACATACTTTGCAGAGAGATTCGCTTCCGCTTACATGACATATCATAGACACAGCTAAATCTGTAGTTTACCCTATCAAGTACTGCTGTCAATCTTAGGACAGGCAAAAGATCGAACCAGAGAACCTCTTGCTGTGAGGCAGCAACGCTAACCACTGCACCACTGCAGCGTAATCCTGCTAATATCAGGAACACAGCAACTGATATAAAATAAGACAGAAAGCTGTGGAATTGTTTCCACTGTTTTTATTGTAGCGGGGAGGAGAACTTAACGCTCCCATTTCATAGCAAACAAAGCAATTAGATCAGTCAGGGGTTTAAAGACAATTGCCATCTCTTATGACAAATTTACATAAGCAGCAGTACAGTATTGAATTTCTAAGCTTTAAATGTTATTTATAATAGTTTGTGTTAAGATAACTTAAGAGTAGTAGCAAAGATTGCTGTGACATTTAGAGAAAAGTCAGTAAATATTTTTTATTGTAAAGTATAAATGCATTTACCATTTTCAAGCCCCCCCCCGCAACACACACACAGGCCAGAACTGCAGAAAGATTGTCAGGTGGCAACCCTATCAACTAGGTGCACTGATACTGTTCATAAAACTGTCTTTTATGCTTTGTGTGACATCCTTCCTGAGGGGGATGCATATCTGGTACATGCAAATCCATTGTAAGAGATTCCCACTGACTTTGAGTCAGTCCGTGCATTGCCAGAGAGCAACCATAATATACAGCTGAATTTACTTTAACATACATTTACTATGTGTACTTGCATTAAGAACACTAAGAAAAGGAAATCAGAAGTACTTAACTGTGTTTAAATGCGCGTGCACACACGCACACACTTTTGTGCACATACTTTATATACATATACAGAAACACATACAAACACACTATTGTGTGTGTGTGTGTGCAATATGTGTGCATACAATGAATTATTTATAATAAACAACATAGTATAGTTAAGCATTATTAATGTATACATTCTAGTAAATGTTGTTCAATGATTTACTTGGTCACTGTCACACATTGGCTATGTGTTCCACCACGTGCAATCTTGGTCAATATCTTTCTGTCAGTATTTTTTTATTTGCATTGATACGTGCATTTAATAATTATTATATTTGCCAGTGTAGCTTCTGTTGTGGCTGAAAAGGGTCCTGAAACCAATTCACTTATCCTGGTTACCAAAGTATAAATAAATATGAAACAGAAAAAAAAGAGAGGGAACATGACAGAAATAATTGAGGAACTAGTAAAGCACATTTTAAGTCTGCATTGTTCACCAGAGTGAAAAATCCTCCCAATGAAGGCATTGGGAAGTAGCAGACAGACTTAAGTTTAGAGTCCTACCACTTGTCACTTGTAAATGTACAGCAAGGATTATTTACTGCAGTGAGAGTTTTTACACCTCAGCTTGAGAGTATGGGGGAGGGTTTATCAAGTTCGTTAGGACTACAAAAGACTCCTCTTACAAAAAATTGTTTTTTATCTGCTTTCTTTTGCTGTAAGTAGCTAACAGCTATTTATAGCATAGAACAACATCTGGCAGACAGATAAATGAGTCTCAGTCAGGTAAACAGAGAAGCGGCTATTTTACAGAAGGTGTGTTTAGATGACAGTGCTTCACAGTCCTGCCATTATATTTTAATGGCATGAGAAAACAGCACCACTTCCTTATGTCTGGAATGAGTCATATAAATATGACTTGAAATGTATTCTGGGAAGAAGGAAGGAAAGCAAGAAAATAAGATCACGTTACCAAGGCAGGACCCATCATACGCCATTTTGAGAGAAACACATTAAAATTATAAAATAAGCACCTGGGGTTATTTTGAGGCATTTAAATAGCTCAAAAACAAAGATACAATGAAAAAAAATGTCTTTTGAGTTCTAAAGTGGCGTTTTCCTTTAATAATTTGCGTATTGAACCAACTTAGCTCTGTTGCAGTTAACTAGAAAATCATCCACAAAGAGAGAGAACAGGAGACGGGCAAAAACAGAGGCATGCAAAACCTTGAAAGAGATGTAGAAGAAGAGCAGAACTTGTTTCATTTGATAGACTGAGGTCTAACTTTAAGAAAACTAGAGAACTATTTATTGTAAGGTGCAGGCTTTAAGAAAGGAGATGTTCTCTTGGCACTTTATAGTGTTGTAGGCTTTAGAAAGTTCTGGAAACAAAAATCAGTCAGCTTTACCTGTGTTGAGATGTTCTCTAACATTTATCTATATCTATCTAGATCAGGGGTCTCAAACTCAAGGGAGCATGAGGGCCGTAAATAATTCCAAGGATTTTTTTGGGGGGCCGCAAGTCCAAGTCATCCGCAAACTATATATTTTTATATTTTTTTTTTAATTAGCAAAAAAGTTAAAAAAAATTTGTTTTGAAGCAATAGACCAATACTATTCTATTGTATTACTTTCAAATATTCTAGTAATTGCACCTAAATCTAGGTCAGAAAATTTGCTATCCATGAAAATTATTGCCTTTCTTCATTTTGACTGCTTAGCTGACAACGTTTTGCAGAGACCAGGATGTCAATATTAGGCTTTATGTCACGTGATGCAGCCACTCACAAGGTAGCTGTTAAGTGTTCATCCATCAACCTTGACTGGAAAACGGATTTGTTGAGCTTCATAGATGAAAAAAAACTGTTCACAAACGTATGTACTGCCAAACATCACAAAGATTCAAGCAGCCATAGAGAAAAGCTTTGGAAACCTATCTCGACTCATATACTTATAAAAATCTGCAACACCAGCATCTATGAACTTCTGTTTCAGAACACTATCACACTGAAGTTCCAACAACTCCATCTGGAATTCTTCAGAGACAGTGTCAACATCTATGGAAAATGGCGTTGTAAAGATGGCAAAGAGGGGTTCTAGTGCCTCGAAATCCCGAAACCGACGGTCAAATTCTGCTTGTAATTTGTTGACTGTGTCTGAATATTCTTTCAAGAACTGTTTTTTGACTGTTCCAAGTGACTGTAAGGCAGTGAAATGAGCTAGGTTACCATCCATCAACTGTTTTGCCCACAAGGAAAGTTTACATCTGAAAGCCTTGGCACTGACATACATCCATTTTATCATCTGTTTTGTGCCCTGGATCTTGAGGTTGAGTTCATTAAGATGTTGTGTAATATCCATCAGAAAAGCAAGGTTAGATATGAAAAATGGATCAGCAAGCTGCGGAATTTAATTTTCTTTCATTGCCATAAAGATTGCTATTTCCTGTTGAAGTGCAAAAAATCTTTTCAGCACATTTCTCCTACTTAGCCATCTGGCTTCAGTGTGATAGAGTAATTCTCCATATTCGGTATCAAGGTTAGACAGAAAGTCATTAAACTGGTAGTGATTTAGACCTCTAGCGTGTATAAAGTTAGTCACCTTAACAACAACATCCATGACTTCCTTCATTTGGAGACTTTTTTCATACAATGCTTCCTGGTGCAAAATGCAGTGAATTGCAATGAAGGTGTGAGTGACACCAACACTGTTGAGCTTTGCTTTCAGTAACCCAACAATACCAACTTTTTCAGAACACATTGAGGGTGCACCATCAGTCGCTACTGAAACAAGCTTATCCCGTGGCAATTCCGACTTCTCTAGACATTTTTCAAGTTCGTCAAATACATCACATCCAGTGGTTGTGCCTTTCAAAGGTAACAGGTCTAGTAATTCTATCATAACATTCAAGTTCCTGTCCACACCTCAAATGAAGACAGTGCAGTATGCGGTATCTGTTATGCCTGTGCTCTCGTCAAGGGCAATTGAAAAAGCTTCAAACTGTTTACCAGCTGCAAGTAGCTGCTGGTGTACATTGCTGGCCAATTCAGTAATTCTGCTGCCCACTGTATTTGCAGACAAATTTATACCTTCAAACAATTTCTGCTTGTCTGGGCAAAGAATTTCACTTGCCTTTATAAAGCAGTTTTTAATGAACTAGCCTTCAGTGAATGGATGGGACAACTTTGCAATCATTTCACTGATAAAGCTTGCTCGTACTGGATCTTCACTCATTTTGTTAAGGTTTGTGAAGATGTTTCGATGCTTGGCAAAGGCTGATTTTAGTTGTTTAACTTTCTCTTCCCTCATTTTGCCTGTAATCACATCATATTCATTACCATGCACAGTTTCATAATGTCTCTGTACATTGTATTCCTTTGGAACGGAAACCGATTGATGGCAGATTAGGCATCTGATTTAACTATTCAACTCAGTGAAAAAATATAATTTTCCCACTTCTCTTGGAAAACATGCTTTTCATCTACAATCTTTCATTTCTTGGATGACAACATCACTTAATACTTTTAATAGTAGTCTGCAATAAACAAACATGCAAAGAAAATTATAGTGGTTTCCAAATTTTCTAGCGCTGAAATAAGCACTTCCTTAGTAACAGATGATGACCAGAAATTATAAATAAGTTTTCTCTCTCTCTCTTTCTCGCTCTGTTCCGTTCCTGCCACAAA
Organism: Protopterus annectens; assembly: GCF_019279795.1. Lineage (NCBI taxonomy): Eukaryota > Metazoa > Chordata > Ceratodontiformes > Protopteridae > Protopterus > Protopterus annectens. The sequence goes on from NC_056737.1 coordinate 1,905,534,278, forward strand.
ATAACCTCCAAATGTTTTCTAATTTTGAATTGGTAGTACAAACTTTAGTTAGGCTCACATACATGCACACATACACACAATGATCTTTGCATAATTAACCCACACTATCCTGAGTTCCCCAAGACAGCCGCGTAACCACCAGGAACAAAGATATCCAGCAGTTGGTACAGACTGCAGAGATAACCGGCACCTACCAACTCAGACATTCCTGGTAATCAAATGTCAATAAACAAGTTCATTAGTCACACATTTGTGAATCCTGGGTAGTACAAGGGGATAGGAGTTATGTAAGGTTCTCTGTACCGGCAGTCTTCTAGGTAAGCAATAGTTTATGACTCAGCATGTCTAAGTATGCACAAGCACCGAAATGACACATTTTATTTTGCCCAGTGATCACATCAGCAGTTTGTCAAGTATGCACAAGCACCAATATGAAACATTTCCCCACTGCTCCCTTTTCATTAGTACTGAGTACAACAAAGTCAAATAAACATACGGTATTCTCCAAGGGCAGCATATAAAAATTTATAAGGCAACCATAACTTTCAACCCTCCATCTCCAAAGTGAGGAAGACTACCTCTTTTAATGTGTGGCAAATGTGCAAAATGATTAATCACTGAATGCCAGATATAAATCGTAATGGTTACATTCCTGAGATTTTCTTAACTATAGAAATGAAACCAAGATTGTACACCACCACTTCTATGGCTTTTACCCTCTGAGAATTAAAACGTGTTTGGACCCTGATGCAGTTTTTAATAACTTAGTCTTACAATCAAGAAAAAAGGAACGAAAATCACCCTATCTTTGTTAAAATACAGAGAATCTGCTTGCAGCACAGGGCGCCAAACTAGACGACTTAACTGTTCAGACTGAGAGATCCATGTTTGGTGCCCTGTGCTGCAAGCAGGTTCTCTGTATTTTAACAAAGATCCGAAGAGAACTACAATCGCTACAGCACCTTATCTCACTACTTTAAATAGGTCTGGAGATGTGCTTCTTTCTCATCAGAGAAATACAGTACAGGCTTCTTTCATTTTTTTTCCTTAGTCCACAATTCCCACACTCCGCTCCCAATTTCAGGGTCAGTCTGCTGGAAGGAGATGATCCGACACAAAGACACCCAAAAGCTAGTTCCACTCCTTAGAAATATATTTTAATTCACATAATTGAATTGAACAAATGTGCCTAATTTGAGAAGGAGATGCCATTGGAGGAGGAAAAAAACACCTGACTGCAACCCTCCAATCACATCTCCACTCTATTAGGCATGTATGATGATGTAATCTATATAGGACGTATGGAACAGACGTACAAAAAAAAAAACCTACACAGAACCGGAGCCCTACTAAGTGATCGCGCGGGTCATGGAAAAAAAAAAACCTACACAGAACCGGAGCCCTACTAAGTGATCGCGGGCTGTGAAAAAAAAAAAAACTACCACACAACAGGAGCCCTACTAACTGATCCTGGGCCATGGAAAACTACTTTGTGGGCCGCGTGTTTGAGATCCCTAATCTAGATTATGTGTGTGTGTGTGTGTGTGTGTGTGTGTGTGTGTGTGTATGTGCACATATATATATATATATATATATATATATATATATATATATATATATATATATATAGGTCTTGGGCACATGCTCGACTAGCATGTGTCCAAATCACAAAGCATCAAACACACACACTCGAAAGCGCTTAACATCGAAAAGCATTTCCGTGTATGTCTAGTTCAAAAAAAAAATCTACATTTCTGCAGGGGGCTTTGCCCCCCTGTACCCCCCCTACTTTAATATTCTCACTCAGAGATCGCACTACAGTGAGGAAAAGGGAATTTTCCCTTACCCACAATGTAGTCCGATCTACGAAACAGGCAAACATACATGGAAGCACTTCTCAATGTTAAGCGCTTTCGTGTATGTGTGTTCGATGTTTTGTGATTCAGACATATGCTAGTCGAGCATGTGTCCGGATCCCATATATATATATATATATATATATATATATATATATATATATATATATATATATATGGGTTTCATACTGTTCCCCGAACGGCCATTTCACCGCAACTGAAATGGCTGGGCATACTTTCGCAAAAGTGCTTTTCACCGAAAAAAACACTTTCACGGAAGTACGCTGAAAAGTAAGGGAAATTGTGGGGAAATGGCTGTTGCTGAGATTGTACTACAGTGGGGATAAGGGAATATTCCCTTTTCCTCACTGTAGTGTGATCTTGTAGTGAAAATATAAAAGTAGGGGGTGTGGGGGGCACAGCCCTCCACATCGGGTGTGCAGGGGGGCTTCCCCCCTGTGTAAACATTAGTTGTGTGTTTTTTATGTTTTGTTTTTTTTTTTACTTTTTTGATGAACTTTAGCGAAAGTGCTTTTTTGGTAAAAAGCCCTTTCTCTAAAGTGTGTTATTGAACTTTCATTCAATAGTCCTAGACCTATATATATATATATATATATATATATATATATATATATATATATATATACACATATATATATAAAACAAAAAGTAAAAAGTTCACACAGACAAACGAATTAGTAAAAACTACAAAATAAAATGCAGCCAAACTAGAGTTTTCACTGTATGATACATTAAACCTCATGTAATAAAGGCCCATGGGATATATGCAAATGACCCCTTAAAAACATCAAGAGTTTCAGCTATATGGCTTCTGAATGTCCATGACTTTTTACTTTTTCTTTTTAAGTCTTTGTGGATATGTAAAAGGTCATGGACATTCAGAAGCATGGAGTTGCCTGAGACATAGAAGGTCTCTAGGGGTACAAAAAATTAGTAGCTTTAGAACTGTTGTTCATACAAAGTTTGTTTCTCAGTCATCAGCAAAACTGTGGAATACATTATCATTAAAAATTAAACCATAGTAGTAATACCACACAATTTAAAGTTGTATTAGATAATTTGATGCCACCCCCCCCCCCAGTTTTCTCTATAAATCTAGAACCTGTATTTTGAATATCCTATTTGGGTCTAAAAGTAGTGGGGGTACAAAATTATGTGCTAGAGAGATTCTGATTATTTGTTTTATAGGAACACCACATTAAGTTGTCCCATTGAATTAAGTAATGGCTTTATGTAGTCAGTCTAGGTTATTAACATCACCAGTGTAATGCTCCACAAGCAGCGTCTTCTGTTTCACTGCATAACTGTTTTTTCTTTAGGCAGAATGACTAACAGCAGATGCAGGCAGAGGTCATCGCTCTGCTGAATAAATGTATGAAGTAGGATAATATATATGTGATAAGCCTACCAAAGACAAACCTTAGCCTGATGAGTAATGGATGTCCCATAAGGCAAGGACACTGACATCATCTTGTTAGTGCAGAGTAGGAACGGTCTCCCATCTTCTACCGCATTGTCTAGGTAGGATTATTCAAATTTGCTAATGGTATTTGCTTGCTGCACTACAGTAAGGATGCCCCAAATGCATTGTTTAGTTGTTTAAGTAGGTCCACTGCTCTTTCCTGAATAAAGTTACACATGCAGGGAGTTTCCTTTCCCACTATGCAATTCTTGTGTTGTTAAGCAGTGTCACTTGCATTTTGTCATTGCTGCACTATACTAGACCTACCAATCAATTGTGCAGTTGTGCAATTAGACAGAGTTACTGAAATAATGTAACTGTTGTATAGTAAGCAATATCACTCAGAGTTGTTGCCTGGTTAATTAACTATGGTCATTTACTTCTTCTCTGCTGTATACCCACTGGTTACTTAACTATGGTCATTTACATTATATGATATGTACATCATAACCTAGCCACCAACCTTTAGTTGCATAATGTTTGGTTCAGTGGACAAACTGGATTATTGTCCTGTAGACGGCCTCACCTATTCCATTGTATAACTGATTAGTGTACTGAAGGCAGGCTTCTCCCAGCTGCATGGCAAACAGACATAAAGCTTTGAGTGGGATGGTGGTGTTCCATGTTGCATAAGTGAGCCCAGGAGCTGGGGGAATTCATCCAGAGAGGATGGGAGTAAGCAGCTGCAGCCACTATCACCACCAGCTTATGCATCGAAGGGGCAAGGGATAATGTGTTTCGTCTGCAACACTCACCACCAAGTAAGCAGAAATTCACACCAAAAGCAGCAAGGATCAGAGATGTGGGCTTAGTGGTATCAAGCTGTTATTATACAGCAGAATTCATTGGCATGCATGCAGGGAGAAAGCATCATGGCACCTCACATTGAAATGGTCACGCCTAATAGTCAGCCATCAATGGGTTAGAAATAAAAATTTCCTCCCCTCATCAGTCTAAAATGTAAATACACACACCACATTCAGGTAGCTCACTAACATTAGCAGACTACTGTTCTGTAATTTATTTATTTTTGTTTGTTTTCCAGGGTACGGTAGTGATCTCCATAAACCTTTTCCTCATCCAGTCCAGGCGCAGTACCTGTTAAGTGACTTGCTCAGAGTCATACTGTGAGCAATGGAGGCTGAGGGAATCAAACAATGCACCACTCGGCAGGAAGAAACAGCTTGTTAGCAGCTCCTTACAATGCACCACTCGGCAGGAAGAAACAGCTTGTTAGCAGCTCCTTACAATGCACCACTCGGCAGGAAGAAACAGCTTGTTAGCAGCTCCTTACAATGCACCACTCGGCAGGAAGAAACAGCTTGTTAGCAGCTCCTTACAATGCACCACTCGGCAGGAAGAAACAGCTTGTTAGCAGCTCCTTACAATGCACCACTCGGCAGGAAGAAACAGCTTGTTAGCAGCTCCGCAATCCCCTAAGCAAACTGACAGACAATTGATTAACATCTTGGTCACTGGCCTCATCAGCTTAATACACAGTAAGTGGGGTCCAGTTGTATTGTGCAAATGTTACATATTATTATACAAAGTCAGTGCCATCAGCTCATTACTGGTTACACTGTAGGTGGAGTTTATCCATTCTCAGCATTACTGTATGAAAAATAACCCCCATCAAACAAATAGCTTTACATCTTCAGTTTATATTTTCTGTTAATTCCATATGAATGAGTGAAAAGAAGCCACCTTAATTTGCCCTCCCTTTAGAGTTCACCAGGAGGAGGTTAAAATGGGTGCCAGTCTCCACTCAGTAATGGAATTAATGGAAAATATGAGTTGTGATCAGGAATATGTGTCCCAAATTAAAGAAACATAATTCTAAAAGTTGTGCCATTGGCATAACCATCCTTTTTTTTTTTTTTTAGAACAATGTCCGTGGGTGGTGTTTAGCTGTTATACTGCATAACTGTGCCATTAGGTAAGGTGAATAATATCATTTGATTAGTATATGATAGGCACAAGCCTTCCCCCATCCCTTTGATTCACTGAGCATTTGTTTTATTTGGTAGAATCAATGATATCACCATAGCAAGGGTCTCCTGTGTTCCATGGAATAATTTCTTTGATCAGGCAGGAGCTCTGATGTCACATAATTCATCCACAATAAGTATCCTCTTCTTAATATACAAGATTGTTTGTCAGTAAGCAGAATGACTGTCCTAATCTAAATTGTGAATCATAACCAGAGTCCCCTGTTTCCAACATGATTATTATACTGCAGACAGGGTCTCTATGTGCACTACTGTGTCTTTATGAAAAGTCAGTAACTGAACTGTTGGCCACTGAACAATAGGTAGACACCCTCTGTTCCACTGTGTTATTGCTGTGTAATTCACATTTTTTTGAAAAATCACAGGCAGGGACACTGATGTTAATGCATTGTTGCCATGTAGGAAGGAGCCCATCTGTGCAATTTTTGTGCAGCTAGGCTGAGTCTCTGACACCAACTCATTACTGAATGGTAGGTGTGCTGGCCTCTCCCATTTCTCTCTGTGGTTGCATGATTGGACAATATCAATGACATCTCCTAATTAGTGTCCTCAGTGGCATTGCCAAATTAATGCACCAAATTCCGAGTCACTCTTGTTCTATGTAAATTTAAATTATCATTATTCTGGGTTACTGATGTCACATAACTAATATTTGTTCATTTACATAGTCCCAGGTTTTTATGTTCCAATTCTTGTGTGAATATAACCAAAGTCAGCACCATCATTTTATGAATACACCATAGCTAGTACCTCTTGTTTCACTGTGTAACACTGTGAGAAGATAATATCATCAATGTCACTTGATTAGCACCATGTTGATAAGATTCAGCTTACAACACTTTGCAAATGAGTGTATACGTCCAATGATGTCACCTGATTAGGACACTATATGCAGGTCTTATATATTGTGTTTTATTGTGGGGAGTCACTGCCAGTGTTGTCATGTAATTAAGGCACCTTAGCCTAGGTCCCAAATATCCCACATTGTTCTGTGAGTAACCACTGCTGCTGATGTCAGTTGAGCAGAACACCATAGGCAGAGTATCACATATGCCACTTTGTTGTGTAATTGTGATTGGCCACTGTCACTAATGCAGCATGATTAGGGCACAATAGGTAGGCTAACCAAATCATTTAATTAGTGCATGGGATATAGAGTACCCTGTTCCATTTTTTATCAAATGCATATGATGACTTTCACTACTATTACTACTTTAATGTGCCATACAGTCTCTGATAGCACCAAAAATGTAGAAGGAATGATGGCTCTATCCTGTTTATCATCCCATCATAGGTCTTGGGCCCATTTATTCCCTGAACAGTGTAGGCCCATTCTGTAAGGGTCAAGAGCCAACCAGAAAGAGCAGCCATCTAGCAGGCATGAAAGTTTTTTTATCTCCCATACTGCATTTTTATATCTGCTTGCGCTAGAGTCAGAGTATGTGTTCATTCCCCTGTGATTTAAGGGTCTACCATCATTCCACTAGACTACCAACATTAAGGACAGACCCTCATTGTTCCAAGGAGGAAGAAATACACTCCCACCCCACCAAACATAAGATGTTTTTACTGGGGGTGAATATAGCTTAGAGGTGGATGGTCTCTTAAGAATACTAACCCAGTAACAGAGAAGCAAATTATAGTTAATGAGAGACAGTGGCAAACAGGTCTGTTTAAGGAACAGTACCATGGCAGTAGTCAGATTCATGAGCTTTGATTCTCTTAAAGGTCACGTTAGGACAACAAAAGCAGTTACGTGCACTGGAAGATAGAAGGATGGCAATCAAGAAGGTGTTCCCGTGAGACTAAGGAGCCAATGTTGTTTAAAGGCGAGGCCACTTGGATATCCCTATGTGTAGGAAGACAATTCAGATTATCACTGTTTGCGATGAACTACAAGGAAAGGGTCATAATTACTTGTGAGACAAGCTGATTGGACCTTATTTTTTTTTTAAGCAGGTCACCCCATGGGACATAAGTGGCCATTTTCAGGAGCAGTCTAGGAGCACTGTGTGGTTTAATGACTTGTTCCAATTCACACAGTAAGCAAAGGAAGTAGAAAGAATCATTCCAAGTACCCCAGAGTACAGCAACCAGCTTGTTAAAAGCTCAGGGCCATAACCCTTTGTGCACTAATGTCCTGGTAAATACTGTTTATTTATGTTAAAAACTACTTTACCATAACTCTGTAGTAAGTTAATAATCCATGTACCCTCAATTGTATAAAGACTGTGGATTGTGAACACCTGCCAGGGAAGGAATTTGACACAACTTATTGAATTCTGCAGAATGAGCTTTCTGTGCGTTTTCCTTTTTTTATTTATTTACTTTTTCTTTTTATTGTAGTATCATGTAAATAAACTGGAAAGCTGGCACCTGTGACTACTCTAATTTGTTACACACAACTCATATGTTTTGTGTTCTTAATTCTTTCTATATTTCACAATGTAACAGCTGTAGTTTGCTTTAGTAATATGTTATATGCTGTTGTTGTTTTTAGTCTATTTTATACATATTAAAAGATTCAAAGAAGCAATTCAATTAAGGTCCTAAAAATCAGACTTTAAACTTATCAGTAGTCTTCAAGAAACAGACATTAATTTTGTTAGTCATGTTAAATCAGGGGTCAACATTACCATTTGTATTAATATGAATTTCACTCAGTATAATTGGCTACCCCTGCAAGACCATAGGTAGCTGACTTTGTAGTGCTTGGTGGCAGTGATAACTACCTTATAGTATGGGCAAAAGGGGGCATAACTACTGTGTGTCAGCTACTTGGAGCAAGGACATGATGGACTTTCTTCATGGAGACAGTGGTGGAGGATTTGGCTTGGGCACTCGGCTGAGGACTTAACTCTGCATCTCTACCAGTGGGGACTCTTACTGGGGACCTGGAGAGAAACAGATAGAGAAACCCAGACCCTGTGCTGAGTGTGTGTCCTGTGTGCTCTTAAGGGAAATTTTGCTTGATGCAGAGATCTACGTCTGTAAATACTGAGTGTACCCATTTGTATTCCAAGTGAACATTCCTCTCCAGTGTAAGTGGTGAGGATTCAGGCTCCTTGATTACTGGACCAGCCTGGGTATTGGTGGCAGTGGAGGTGGTCATCACATATTGGTGACTGTGGTGGGCATCACAGTGTATTAATGGGAAAGTGGATGGATATGAATGATTCACTCAGTGGTGCTAAACAGTCAGGTCCAAAGCAAATAATGACACCCAGGATGGTGGCAAACCCACTGTCAAGCAAGTCTGTATCGCAATAACACTATTGGGAATCCCTTGTTGTATAGGGGAACAATAGAACAGTTCAAGTTTCAGTGAACAGGTATGTGACTCATAAAACTAAGTAAGCCTATAAGCAATGGTATAAATAATTAACAACATTGCAAACAAGGCCAACAAAGTGACTTCCTATTGAAATGTTGTCACTCAAAATGCCGAGAGCTGACAAGTCAAAAAAAAAAAAAAACGACCAAAAACCCAGGAAAAAAGATGAATCTCAAAGATTGCTCTTCTCCTTTAAGATTCTTTTATACAGGGGTGGCAATCCCCCTGCACCCCCTATGTGGGGGAAAGCCCCTTACACCCATAAAACATATATATATATATATATATATATATATATATATATATATATATATATATATATATATATATATATATATATATATATATATGTGTATATGTGTGTGTATATATATATATATATATATATATATATATATATATATATATATATATATCTCTATTAATTCTAAGTTTGCTATTCCTCAGAGAAAAGGGAATATTCCAAGAAATGGCCATCCCAGACTTAGTAGATGTAAATCCATTCAGTCTCCTTGTTTTGGGGAATAACTCTAACATGTCCCAACATTTCAAATGGTTACCAAGCAAAGCACGTGCCTAAGAGATATGTAGCTATAATGTCAATTCCTTATATATATATATATATATATATATATATATATATATATATATATATATATGTATGAGTGTGTGTATGTGTGTCATGATAGATGAGCTTGCCTCATCTGGCATATCAGCTTGTCTTCCTCTATCTCACAGGTGTTGAATAACAAAATAAAAAAACATATCCATGAATACCAATAACTGCATACAGCTTGACCAAGAATGCCTATCTAAGTCTTACTGCTATTACTGCTACTTACTTCAGATCTCTGGCTGCATCTCCCTAACCTCTTTTTCCAGTGGCAAAGTAGGTCATGATGGCATGTCTTCATATAACTGTAGCAGCGCTGCCACTTCTCACAGCAGTAGGTGATGCCCCTCTGGCAAGGCAGTGCCAGTAATCCATCATGTACTTGGGCCCTCTTAGGAGTTCCCTTGCAGGTGAACACAGTGGTGCTGATAATTAAGGAAAAAAAAAACACTTCAGTCTCCTCCCTGCACCATAACAGAAGCCCTTCCAAACTCAGCCCCTTCGGAAGCCATGTCCACTTCACATATTGATATCAGGAAAACATTATACAGATTTGGTTTGATACACATTGTGGGTACCACCCAAAATGGATCAGTGGGTAGCATGACAGCACAACTTTGCCCATTGCCTTTGTCATATGCCACCAAAAGTGGGACTTTAGCTACTGGGCTTCTACATACCATCTTGGTGTCCATGGTGGTGGCATACCATCCCTTAAGAGCCATGAGGTATACGTCAAGAAGCCAGTAGCTGCCTATGCATCTGCAAACTGCTTAGCAGTCTATGGTGCATGTACATAGGCATGTACGGGCCTCATTGTACAGTCTAGAGCTGGTACATATCATACTAAATATGTGATTCAGAAACATTCCCCAAATTGCCTAATTAATATATTTTGTCTGCTATGAACCCCAAAATAGCATGATTTAGACAGCGTCTGCCGTTGTTGTGCTCATTGCACTATCTAATGTTCTTGGAAAATCAAGTGATTCCCACAGGAAATATTTGTATTGGTGTACAGAGTGAAAAACTGTTCCACATTTGCTATAGTAAGGGCACACTGGCCATTGGCAAGTGGAGAGAATGACTGAATAACAGGGAGATTTGCTGGATAACTGTATGATTCTTTTTCTTGTTCAGGCAGGTGCTGCACTGTCACCTACTGACAGAGGTATGAGACATACATAGAAGGCTGAAATGATGAATGAGAGGAGGCAAGGTATAGCTGCATGCAGCAGTAGACCACCAGATGTATGGCTGAGGTGCTATGTGAGGTGGACTTTGTCTCCTGGTAGCAGTCTGAAACAGAAAGGCATGTGGTGCAATGCACAAACCTTGCATTTGTGGATGTGATAGTGTATGTAATAGACAAGGTGAGGGACACTGAATAACCAGCACAACACATTGGTGAATATGTGGGGCACACAGGCTGATGACATGATGCATGTTACAAAACTGTCCTTCGCTATGCTTTCCTACTGAACTGTGATTCTGGAGTATAGTAGACAAGGTATGTTATGATGCAGTGGTCACGAGTGCAGGACCAGTAAAGATGCATGCCCACATTTGCAGGTAGATACCTGGCACCTAAAGAGTGGATGTACCTCAACTTTTCCCAGGCAGAGCGATCAATGTGGTATCACACACCATCAGTAAGCACAGACATCAGATTCTGAATACAGTTAAGAATAACTGGGACTTCCAGGAATGTGTATGGTGAGAACTGGTTGTAGATGTTAATACAGTGAATGGCCTTAAGAGTGCATCCCATCAGTCAGGATCACTGATATAATTATTCTACATGCCCACCCAGAGGCCCATGCCATTGCATGGAAGAGGATGGCAATGGATGGGGTACCACCATCACAGACTATCCTCATCACCATGAAGAAGTTCTTGATGTCCCTGTCTGGGGCGAGTGAAAGTACCTTGATAAATGACAGGGGCCTGGATGTGGGAAACACTGAATACAGAAGCATAGTTAGGGTAGAGAGAAGTGGACAGCTGCCCTGGGCACATGCTAGGGGGCACAATCATCACATTTATTTATTTTTATATATTTTTTTCTGCATACATAAGTGTGTGGGGCAGTAGACCATGAGGACATTAAGAACCTTTTCATATTAGGAAAGAGCACCAGATCACAAGAGATTACTTTTTTTGTTTGTTTGCTCTCATGCTGTATGTGGACATAATCAGAAGGGACCTGTTTTTTTTTTTTTTCTCCACAACTTAGTGTGTTAAGGTGTGGTATAATCAGGCAGTGGCACTGGTTGCCAAATGAGCTAGCAATGTCACTGACTGGATGCACCATCCTATGTCTCTGTTGGGGATACACCAGGTTGTATTTTCTTCCGTCAAAGATACACTGCTATGTCTCCTCAAGAAGTACATTTGGGATGCAGGCATGATCATGTGGTACACTTGTTTACATTCTGTACATAGCTGGTATCTTTACTGTTGTTTCAGCATTGGAGGGTAGGACTGTGACATATAAGCAGTGGCACACATATTTGTATCTGTCTGCTTTCACAGATAGCAATAGCCACTGCAGCACTAGTCATGCCTGATGTTAGTGCTGCACTGAACAATGATGATGATGATGATGACAGCCTAACACAAACATAGTCTGCAGGCACAGTATCACTGTCAATAACAGTAACTATGGAGTTCACAATATCACACACTTCCAGTGACACAGCTCTGTTGCCTATGGGACCTTCCTCACCTCCCCAAAGCCCATGGAAGGAAAGGTTATGCCTGGCTCCTCTACAAACAGAGCATTTTTGTTCCATAATCATGTTCCAGTAGCAGTTGCACCAATAAAGACTATTAGGACAGGATTCATGAGTGGTGGGGAGGTGGCCAACAGCAGCTTGGCTCCCACTCCTTACCTGATGTGGGTATCACAGTGGGCATTATGCAATAGATGTGCAGGGCAGGTGTCCAGGTTCATGTGGATGCCAGCACCATTATGGCAGATGTAATAGGTGTATTGCTAGGCCTATGTGAAATCATAGTAAAGGGTTTCACCAAATGATAATCACGCTGAACAGCCATATGGATGTCCATACTGCCTCCTTGAGGCTACCTGTCTCTATACACCAGGGCTGACACGATTCCCATGGCCACTGCTCATCTGTCACCATTGTGGTTACACATCAGAGGAGAGATAGCTTAAGGCAATTTGCTGCTACCACCTGCACAACACCCTCCAGTGGTGAGCTAGGTGTGACATGACATGACCATCCACACAGATATAGCCTACATGGCAATCAGAAGGTGGCACTGTTGGCAGTTGCAGTCTCAATAGCTTCACCCATGCTGGCGAGTATTGGTGCCAGTACTATTCAGAGGAGATGTGCCTATAGTCATGGAAATTCATGAGCTGTGTTGTTCTCACTTACCATCCCACAACACCTGCTACATACACATACACACACTGCAACATCATCTACAAGAACTGCGTCCTTGGAATCCATACTGAGCAAGAAACAGACATTCATTTTGTTAGTCATGTTAAATCAGGGGTCAGCATTACCATTTGTATTAATATGAATTTCACTCAGTATAATTGGCTACCCCTGCAAGACCATAGGTAGCTGACTTTGTAGTGCTTGGTGGCAGTGATAACTACCTCTGGACAACTTTGCCTCCAGGGATAAACTACCCCTCCCTGCACAATGTACACAGCTCCCTCAGTTTCTCAGCCATGTCATGCACTCTCTTCCTTAGTTTACCTTTCCACCAATGTCTCCATTGCTGATCCCTCTAAGTGTGCTTCTCCCCACCTGTGCATATGATGGCAAATGTACCTTGCCCTCATTGCTGTGTAATGTGGGCAGGTGATATCTGATGCACAGCCTGACCAGCCAAAGAACTGTACATCATAGCCTGGGTGGAGCATTACATACATCAGTTTTGCTTTCTGCTATGCCTAACTCATAGTTGTGGACCAGATGACACCCCTTTGACAGTGCCATAGTGTATTGCCCCTGCCCTGCCTCTCATGGTCTTCCCCACATCACAGTACTTCAGATGGCTCCTCAACCTGCACTTACTCCAGTACAAGTTCTGGTCTGCCTGGTCCTATGATGGCATCTCTTGTTGTAGCTGTCTGCATACCAACACATTATGCATGACTACACAGACAGCAAATATCTAATCATAGTTCTCCACTTCATACTTCAGTGTACAACTGGAGGAATCTGGACAGCAGAAGCGTTTCTGAATCCCTGCCACTTGTTTATGAAATAACTTCTTTACATATAACTGCTTTAGTATCCTTGCTATTTTGCTTTGAAATAATTATAAGACTGTCTCTTACAAATTAATAAAATTTTCTGGAGAGGAAAAAATCATATTTACATAGCAGCAAAAAATATAACATAATGCTGGCAAAAAAAATTCCTTTGTTAATTATTGCATACCTATTCTGAGCCTTCAGTTATTATTATTATGAATGTTGTACTAACAAATTTATTAAATTAACAATGGGATAGAATAAATACTGTTCAAGTTTTACTGTATGTGCAGTCCTAATCCTTATAAACACAGCACTAGCTCTAGGAACCATTATCCACCAGTATATTGAGTGACAACAAATGCTGGTATGCAGTTTCAGAAATGGACAAACTCAGAGGAAAAAAATAGGAAATGTCTGCCAAAAGAAGGTACACATAGTATTATGCCAAGCAGAGCCAGCCTTACGCAAATGAGATGACTGCTTAGTGAGCCATGTTTAAAAAGGTGCTGTTTTCAATGTATTTATTTTTTTTAACAATGAAATACATTATCTCATTTCTCTCTAAAAAAATAAATAAGTAAAACTCAGCACACTGCTACAAGATGAGCCTGCCCCACAGCATGATGGGGATCCCAGGGGTGCTCCACTTGACTTGACCATTCAAATCAAGTAACCTCACGTTAGACATGAGCTTTGTGAGGCTGTGCAGCAGAAACCTCACAATGTTTAAAGTGTGAGATGGAAAGTGGTGGCACTCATTGTACTGAGCATTTGCATCACCTTTACTGATTGACTGTATTGTCTGCCTAGGAGTCAGGGCATTTCACAACTTTTTAAACAATTGAGAGGAATGGGGTGAGACAAAAACCAGCCAGTGAGCTAAGAAATTTTTTTTTCTGTGATGCTGACAGTGACATTTTTTTCAATATGTATAGTTTAGTGAGTTTTGTGGAACAACTTGGAATTCTTTAATTATGCCTGTTCTAGCAAAGATGAAACTTATTATGTGTCTGTCAGACCTCATGGCTATAACAGCTGGATGGGGGTTGGGTGGTCTTGACTTTCCCTAATTCTGGCTCACAAGTAATTTGGGGAGAAAAGGTGGTGGATTACACCTAATAAATAATGGCAATAATCAGAGTTATAGACCTATTTTGTTTCATAAAATAGATGTTATTTCACATTCTCTTACTATGGTAACTCCTCAGTTTAAAATGTGCCTCTGATTTTTTTTTCTGGGATTTGTCCCTGATTGTAAGAGTAAGAGGTTGAGGGCTATCGGGCTGGGGTTGGCTGGATAAAAGTAAATGTCAGCCTTGTCCTTAGATCAATTTTAAGCAGTCGGTATCTGGCTTTGCATGAGTAGTGTGAGAGCAGTAGGATGGCCTTCCTGACACCTGAAATGCACAGAAATAGTGGGTATGTGTGTGGAGGGAATGACTAGCTAACTGCTGTTTGCTTATTATTCTGGCTTTTCAGACTAGTGTGATTTATGTGAAGCAGCTCAGAGTATCATGTGACAAATGTTTGGAACAAAGGTGAAATGCATTACATGACCATCCTCTTTCATCATAATCAGACATCTGAATTGTACATAGACTTGGCTATAACTGCTTGTTGGGGGTTGTCTGGATGAAAGTAACTGATCCTCATGTCATTTGCACAGTTCACAGTCATTTCTCAAAAGGAGGGGAGGGTGCATCACAGGATACCCTGTCCTTCAGGTTGTATAAGTGGATTTTGACACAGACTCAGTAGCCACTGGTGGTCCAAAGATTTTGTGATGTATTTTATTCCTTTTTTTAAGAAATGATTCCAACATAATGCAAGTGTCACCTCTGCCCTGAACCCCATCTAGTCTAAAATTCAGAGGTATACACAGAAGGTCACTACAGTTTGTGTGGAGAACTGGGGCTGGTGTCATTATTTCTTTAACTTTCCTCCCAATCCTCAGGGGTCACTATCTTGTGCTGATCTGTTGATAATGCAGTCATGATTTCTTTAACTTTCCTCACAAAGTTCAGAGGGGTGCACAGAAGGTTATTAAGTTTGTAAAGGAGCAGTGTATTGTCTAAAAGTAAGTTGGAAACATTACGTGAGGTTGGTCATGATACCAAGCACATGATATTCATGCCACCCTGTCTGAACCTCAAACTCAACAATATAATTGACTGTATACTTGCTAATGAACCAATGAGCTCTTCTGATGCTGACTGCTGGAGCACATCTCCTCCTAGAGACAATATATAGAGCAGGTTTAACCACCCAAAGACTCACAACAACAAATAAATCCTTTACCAAAGCTAGGTTTCTTGCTTTACTGCTCAAAGATAAGTGGTCTCCAATTTTCAGCCTGCCAAATATAGCTAAAGCAATACATCTTCCTTAGAATCCTTGAATTCAAGATGTAACTTTAGCTGGGAAGACCACAGCCCTGAGTTACATATAAACTGAAAAAAAAAACTAATGAAAGAATGCATCATAAAAATTAAAACTTTACATTTACGTTTCAACATATATGACCAACTTCATAGCACATGCAAATCTCTCTGACAAAGGGAAGCAACAATATTCCATTGGTTATAAAACACCATAATAAAGGTACCAAAATATTTTTGGTACTCAGTCAGACTCCTACTAAATACAATGCCATTATCAATTATAAACTGATCTAGTCACTCAATTGATAAAGACACTGCTTGATTCTTCAGCCAACATTTTAGTTATTATCTACCCAAAGTCAGGGCATACTGTTATCATCTTAAACATTTAAAGGACAGTGGTGTACTACCTTTCATTCAGTTCATTCTGAACACAGTCAAATATAAAATTGCAATGAAACGGCTACGATAATCAAAGTTTCAGACTTTCCAACTATTGATAACCTTCCACATAACCATTTTGTCACAGCAACATCTGCATGAAGCATTCTATTTACCAGTATCATTAACAAATGCATTACTGAAAAATGCTATTTGACAGCTCTGAGAATTATCATATGTTCATAGGTTCATACTAGGCTATCTGCCCTAGGGCATTTATAAGCCTAGTCAGAGTGTGTTTGGCTTTCGCCACCCATTTTAAATTAATTTTGCTATGCCCTTTTTCGAGGTTAGTATACTGTGCCTCTGTCTAACAGTGACACAGAAGTGATACCTGGGGTAAACCTACGATCTCCCATCCACTCATCAAGATTCCTCTTGAAGAGAGTCAATGAGGGACTCTGCCTAACCAGGACTGGGATTTTATTCCAGAGTGAAGGGAGCCTCTGGGTTATGAATCTGTCCTTCCAGCATGTCCTATTTATTTCAGTGCTGAGGTTCAAGTCTCTAGAGCACGTAGCTCGATGGGATTTGGATTTTCTGAGGTGCAGCATGTCCATTAATTCCGGGTTGGACATGGCTTTATACGTCAGGCACAGATCGCCTCTGAGCAGATGGTATGCCACTGAGTAGAGCTGGAGTTTCTTTAACCGGGAAGCATATGGCATCTGTTTGAGCCCTTTGATCCTCTTGGAGAGGTACTTTTGGGGTCTTTCCAGTTGCTGCAGGTGTCTGGTAAGGTACATCCCAAAAGGGGCATTGTACTAAATTATGGGCATGATGAGGGATGAGTAAAGAGGCACGATGACCTCCCCTGATCTAGATGTGAATCCCTTCATGATTAGGTGGGCTATATAAAATGTTTTTCTAACCACTTTGGCCATGTGGTTGTCAAATGACAGATTGTTATCAACTTGGGTCCCCAGGTCCCTAATTACTTCTTCTGCACTTAATGGATTACCACCTATGTGGTAATTTGTGGGCACTTTTTTTTTGCCAAAGAGGATGACTATACACTTTTTGGCATTTAGCTTGAGGCCATGGCTCTGGCACCAGTTGTCTGTTGAGGCCCTTTTGGAGGATGCTTGTGTTGGCTGGAGAGTCGATTATGGTGCCCAGTTTGCAGTCATAAGCAAACTTGGTCAGCCACAGTCCTTCCGTGTTGGCTTGTAACTCCGAGAAATATATACCCAACAAGAGAGGTCCCAGGACTGAGCCTTGTGGGATGCCACTTGTAACTGGTTTGGAGTCTGACATGGCTCCAGCAATTCTAACCATGTGGGCTCTGTCCTTGAGCCAGTTTGCAACCCATCTAGTGACATAGGGGTTTATATTTAAGCTGGTGAGCTTATCTATAATGCCTGAGTGGGGTATTGTAGTGAAGGCTTTTGCGAGGTGCAGGTAGCTGTGTGGACCACCTTCCCCTCGTCAATGGCCTTGGTGACTGTTTCAAAGAAATCGATCTACCCTTAACTAAGCCAAACTGGGTAGGATCCAGTGTCTGTAGGTCCCCAATATCTTTATTTATGTGGTCCATGATGATCCTTTCCATAGCTTTGCAGACCAAGCTAGTCAGGCTTATGGGGCAATAGTTTCCAGGATCTGTTGAGGCACCACCTTTGTGGAGAGGGACCACTGTTGCTGTACGCCACTCTTTGGGTACATATCCTGTAGTAAGGCTGAGATTGAACAGTAGTTTTATGTTTGGGTTTAGCTCTTCTTGGAGTTCATGTAGGACGCAGCCTGGGACACCGTCTGGTCCCATTGATGCTGTGTTTTTTGCTTTGGAGAGGGCGGCTCTTACCTGAGCATCTGAGATGTCAGGGGGGCAGCACTCTGCTGGGATTTTGGTGGGGGGGGGGAGAAGTTTGCGATGAACCTGTCAGCTAGGATGTTGGCAATGTCTGTGGGTTCGGTGTATTTTTTGTCATTTTGGACTAATTCTGAGCATATCTGGTAATTCCCACCCAGGTTCCTAACATAACTAAAGAAAGACTTGTGATTATCCTTAGTGTCCTGTGCAATTTTTCTCTCGAAGCTGGCCTTAGCCGATTTTAGGAGTGCCCGTAGTTTTTTGCTAATACTGATCAGAGATGCCTTCCCTTTTTGGGATTTTGCTCTATCATGTAGTAGCTTCCTCCTTCTATTGTATAGTTTGTTTATGGCTGGGGTCCACCAGACAGGACGTCTGCCTTTGGAGGATTGGGTCTTGGTTTTATTTGGGATTGCATGATCCATGCATCCTTGAAGGTGTTCATAGAATGTGTTTATAAAGGATTCTGCGGTCTGGGCCATATTTTCCACAGGCCCGGGGGCTTTGAAGGATTCCACCTTGGTTTTGAGGAGTGTGAAATTTGCTTTAGAGAAGTTTTTCACTATGGTTTTCTGGGCAGGGGGTGCGGTCGGGATGTGAATATCCAGTGAGATTAGTTTATGGTCTGATCTTACCAGTGAGGGATACACTTCTGGTCTGGAGCATAGAGTCCCCATGTTGGTGATGATCAGGTCCAGTATGTTTTCCCCTCTTGTGGGAGTGGTAACAAGTTGTTCCATGGCATTTGAGTTTATAAATTCTAGGAACCTTTGGGCTAGGGTGTTGGAGCTAGAGTAATGCTCCCAGTCTATGTTTGGATAGTTGAAGTCACCCAATATAATGGTGTTTGGAGAGACCTTCATATTTTCCAGTGTTCTCAGGAAGGCCGAGTGGGGTTCCTGGGTTTGGGAGCATGGTCTGTAGCAGGCTATAAACTGGAAGGCAGTTTTACCCACTGTTAGTTGCACATGGATAGTCTCTGATGCTTCGTGCTGTGCCACCAACCTGGAGGTGTGGGTATCTTTGACGAATATTGATACTCCCCCTCCTTTTGTGGTTCGGTCCAAGTTTTGGGGCTGAAACGCATGGTATGAGGTATAACCTGGTAGTGCTGGGGTGCTCTCGGGAGCCTTGAACCAGGTTTCTGTTACTGCAGAGATATCGATGTTCTCCATGCTAAGGAGAGTTTTGAGTATGTGTATCTTGAGGTTTAGACTTCTGGCGTTGAGTAGCATTACTCTTAGTTTCTTATCCCTTGTGATATCTATGGAGGTGGGTTTGTCTTTTGAGCCTTGCCTAAAAAAGGCACTATGGGGGTAGCAAGAGCCTTTGCCAATATCCGAAAGCCCAGGGGTGACAGGTGCAAGCCGTCCCTAGCAAAGCATCATGGCTTGTAGAGCATGTCATCCCAGGCTGACAGGCATTGGATCTCCTTTGAATGACACCAATACTTAAGCCAATTGTTGAAATTGATCATCTTGTCTTCATATTGTGGCATCATTCTTGATGAGGGTAAGATGTTACTCAAGGTCAGGGTCATACCGGTCTGGGCTACATGCTCAGAGAGCTCCTCTATGTCTCTTTTCATGTAATCCAGGGAGGTACGCCTCAGGTCATTCACACCAACATGGACAATGACTGAGTCATATTTGTACTTGCCTTGGAATGACCTGAGTGCTTGTGTTATGTGGCTGATCCTAGCGCCCGACAGGCAGCTCTCCGTGACCTTCTCCTTGTTCAGCCTGGTGAGCGGGACGTCAGTGTGCCTGACGATAGAGTCACCTATTACAAGTGTATCAGGTGTGTTGTTTAGCCTTAAGGGCTGTGACCGTTCGGCACACTGGCTTTGTGAGCTATGTGTTGCACGTGTTTTGTTTTGGGGTAGCGGTTGCTTGGGTGTCTGCTTTGGAGGTCTCTGCTGCTTAGGCAGATTTTTATTTAGAGCCTCCGAGTATGTTTTTGTGTGTTTGGTTTGCTGTCGTGGTAGGTCTGTGTGAGACTGGAATTGTAGTGAGTGTGATTTCCTTCTCCTCCTGACTGGTTACACCAGTACTGAGTTGAGAGAGCTTAGCCTCCAGTTTGGCTATGTGGTTGCATCTCTCACATGTGTTGGAATTTGTTGGGAGGAGGAGAGGGTTGCCTGTGTACATGAGGCAGTTGTAACATTGCCTCAAGATTCTCAGATTCACCAGCTGGACCGGAGAGGAGACCCATGCACAAATATAATCATCAATATTGCATAGACATTTACCAGCCTAAAGCATTACCTAGCCTTCTGCCCAAATTCATAAGGAGCAGATTTCATGAACAACTAACAGATTATCAAATTCTTTACTCTTAGCTAGGAAACATCATTATCATCTTCATAATCATCATTAATCTCTTTTTCCCATTTTCTACATGAGGTCGGAGTTTTGTGTCAACTGTTATCATCTGTCTTTATTCAATGCCACTCATTTACCTTCATCAATGCTCATGCCTGACTGTCACAGGTCTTCTCTCACACAATCCATCCACCTCTTCACTGGACACTCTCGTTTCCTCTTGCCCTTTTCCTATCTATCCCAAATCTTCTTCATTAGATTGTCTTCTGCTTTTCTGTACATGCCCGCACCATCATAATGTGTTCTTTTTGACCTTCTCCGTAATTGGAGCTATTTTAGCTTCTACTGTTATGTCATCATGTCTTTTGTCTGTACCACAGTGTGCATCCTACCACCCATCTCAGGCACTTCATCTGCGTTGCTTCTAGCTTTGGAGACACTCAGCATGGTTTTCATTTTCCCTAGGGAGCTAATACTACACTAATCAACTTAAGAAAAGATATAAGAAAAAAATTACCAAAGACTAACTATATATATATATATATATATATATATATATATATATATATAGAGAGAGAGAGAGGTGTTAGAGGAAGTGCATTCAAAATTGCATATCATCCGTAAACTCTTACCCTTAGCTGCCCTCCTTATTCACTATGGTTGTCTACTAAATTCCAAAAGTACACATCCAGTGGCAGAAAAACTCAGTCAGAGTGAGTGAATTAACTCTCAGACTTCAGTCTACAGCCATATCTGATAGTCTTAGTCCCCAGAGTTCTAACACCCGTACCATTCACCGTTCACCAATCTACATGGGTACCACTTAAAAAGTCTTCTCCAACCTCAGTCAAACAGTGTAGGGTCTATATTAATTCACCAAATGCTTAAAAAAGTGAACAGTGATTGATCGATCCTATGTAAGTGAAAGCTTACAATGTCAAAGTGTCAGAACAGTAATTTTTTCCAAGGGAAAAAAGTCACTGTTCCAACAAAAAAATAAAAATCAATTTCAAACATTACATTAAGTGGAGAGCTTCACACCCCCCTACTTAAATATACCAACTCCGAGACCACACTATAGTGCTGAAAATGGCAAAGTACCAAAGCAGCCAACCGAATTCTTTCCCAGGGAAAGAATTCACTTAACAGCCACTTCGATATTTTGCGTTTTCAGTCTTTTAAGTTTGACCAAGACGCATTCGAAAGAATGCGTCTTCAGTCTTCTAATATAGACCCGCAGTGTAGTATTCTGTTCATTCACAAATTGGAACCATTCTTTCTTCAATAACTTTTAAGGCACCATCTTTAAACACCAGCTAGAAACTTTTAAATGCAGCTGTTTTGCTGACTGAATCCTATTGTTACAATGTTTCTTTCTGCTGAAGTCCCATATTGTTAATTACTTAAGCAATGACCCATGTCTGGGTGTGGGTAATGCTAGATTTACCCACGGTTGGTGTGGTTTGGTCACAAGGGTGAAGCCCGCTTGACCAAATAAAGACAACCCGTTGGTAAATCTAGCATTACCCGCACCCAGACATGGTTATACATTGACATTATATAAGAAAAATAATACTTACTTTACTTAAATAATGTCTTTGTATAATACCTCCGTGTTGCCCTTCTGCGGTTTTCCGCTATTCTGGGGCTTTTTCTAATGTACTGCACATGTGTATGGAACTTGTGTTCCCACACTTAAGCAGTACATCAGAGCTGTGTAGAGGAAGCAACGGAGAAAGGAAGATCTCTGTTGCTTTTTTAAAGCTATCTCATTATGTTAAACGAGTTTAACATAGCAAGATATCTTCTATCTCGTTATGTTAAATGTATAACATAGCGAGATTATAGCAAGGAGATTTTCCTTTCTCTGTTGCTACCTGTACTCACACAGACCAAAAAAATCAGGACATATACTAATGGAAAACTCTGGGCAACCGGACCTTTTTCCATTAGTTTATGTCAGATTTACAATGGGCATACTGGTTGTGCTGGCCAATCAGCGTGCACTTTTTGAAATGCTAATTGCCAGTCATTGTATAATCTGCTTCATTCTGTTATACTCCTTAGTTTAGACACCCAGGTGTGGAGTTTGCTTTTACAATGTAAACATGTTCTGTACTATGCATCTCATTACCATGTGCTGTCTGCCCATTAATTATGCAGATGATATGACACTTACAGTGTAACTTCAAGCAACATGCACATGTATTTATATATATTTATATGTGTGGGGGTGTGTGTGTGTATAGATATATATATTGTTATTAGTCACTTTAGTAGTTTCATGAGCACATTATTTGTTCAGTTCCACAAACTGTGAAAATGTAAATACTGATCAACAGTCTTTCTACTCGACCTTATTTCGTATTATGTCCCTATTTATGTTGTTACTGTTATATCATTGTGTAATGACTTTTATATCTTTACATGGTAATACTACTAGCTAGCTGTGTGTAACTGTGTCTTTGTAACTATATTTGTAAACACTGTACAGTACATCTAGTAATACCCACCCACTATAGTATCAAATTCTATACCCGCACTACTTTTATATACTTATATATACTAACTCCAAGGTCGCACTAAACACACAAACACATAAAACCCACCACTACACACACTCAAGTAAATTCCCTACCCAATACCCTAACAAACACACCACTTACCTGAATCCCCAGCTAAATCCACAAACCGCACCGCACATCACGAATGCTCCAAAACAACCGTGGATTTGACATTTCCGCATTCGATATTATGCAGTTTCACATAACTGCACTTTTGGCTTTATAGTCTCGAGACAGTAAAATTTGGTATTTTAGTATTCCGAGATTATAAAGTGTATATATATATATATATATATATATATATATATATATATGTATATATATATATATATATATATATATATATATATATATATATATATATGTATGTGTGTGTGTGTGTGTGTGTGTGTGTGATGAATATCTGTATCTGTACCTATCTCTCTATATCTATATATGTACCTATATGTAAATATAAATATATATTAACAAATATATGTATAAAAACACCAGCACTCAGAAAATGTAGATTTATGACACTCATTGTTTTATTGGAACCAATGGAAATCACTGGAAATCAAAGAACCTCTTCATGCACACTTAAGTTGCTGCTAAGAAGGCATTCAGAGTCAATTGTTTGATGTTTGTGCTTTCTTTTTAGGCACATTAAGTCACTTCTTTGTGGTAAGCTATCAGCAGAGTCATATCTGTTGCTGAAGGCTTAAAGGAATAATTGCAGTCAATTCCAGTGTCTTATTATGTCATTTGGATTTTTTCTAGTTAAATGTCATACCCTTGTTGAAACCATTTTTTGTTTCTAAGTGTTTTTCATTTTATGTTTCAAGTTCTGTTTGAAGCAAAACATTTCAGTATTCCTTTATTCAAAGTATTGAATCCAGCATGTGCAGAGAAAATGTGGACTTTAGCCAAACAGTCACTAACAGACACAATGCAGTCATTTCATTTTTTGACATAACTCATGAAACATTCCAGAAAGTGGTTGCAATCAGCAGAACCATTTCTTTCTTTCTTCCTTTTTTTTTTTTGCTTCTTGTGTAAATATGAGGGTGATCAGTAGAGTATGATGGCTTTAGGGCCTGGCACTCCTCCTTTGGAGGTAAGACGTGCTAGATCAGATAATGGACCTTTTTCTTTCTCTCATGTAAGGCATGAGGGCTGCAGTAGATCAGACCTAGTGTTGAGGGGTGCCAGATCAGGGACCAGCACCAGGCACTACAGCTGTGGGTTTTACAAACATACTGCATTGCACTTAGTTCCAGCAAGGACTGCAGCCATATACATTACCCAATAAATATTGTTTTTGATTTTAAACCAAGAGCTTCTTGTACCAGGATAACTGTTTACCAAGGGTTCATATATGTGAAAAACTAAAAATACATTTATCTGGGAATAATGTACCAAAAACGGATCATTCCATGGTATATACCCTATTTACCCTTACACCTCTTGCCTTACCTATTTATCTTACCCTGCCCACCAACGCCACCTTTCTCTCTATCCCCCTACGCTACTAACCATTGCTGCAACTATCCTCCCTGGACAACTTCCACTTTCTCATGTCCCTAACTCTAGTCAGTTAATTACCTATTAACTGTCATCTCTTTGTATACACCCTTAGCAGTCTTTAAAATCTTACCCAACTTACTCTTCGTATATAGTCCTTAACTTTTGCTAAATACGTGCATAACATAATGGCTTAATTTATGTACATATACAACCCGAACTTTCCACTCTTATCCAAGCTGCTTACTGCTTTATCTGTCAGCTCTATTATGAGCCATTCCACTCTTATCCAAGCTGCTTACTGCTTAATACATGTTAATTCTGATATGTATTTATAGCCCATATTTGCTTTGCAGACATGTCCATGATTGTTAATGTATTGCCTTATAGCTCTTTATGTAATTGTATTTGTAGCTCTGTATTTCTATTGCATGTGTATCACTTGCAATTTGTATGTGGAGCTTTTCTCCCTGGGCCTCCACTGAAAATGGGCTCGCCTAGGCCCAGTGGACTTTCCTGGTAAACAAATGCAATAAATAACTATACCATTGTGTATCTAACAATTGCCTGATTAAAAAAAAAATGCAATCTGTTATTCTGAAAAAACAATAAAAATATTTTAAGAAATAGGGGATGCCTTTAAGTATCTGTAGTTGCTGTCATATTTCTAGCTGAGACAGCACAAAGGAACAAAGAGAATGTTCTTTTATCATATATCAGGCTTTTTCTGAAAATACTGGTCTCTTTGAGGCACCTACAGTAATACTACAGTAATAATACCAGAGAGGTAATTTTATAATAAACAATTATTGTTTCTTTAGAAATTCATCATAAATAAAATTGCAGTATAGCTCAGTAGCACAAAAGGCTATGGGTGTGAACTTCTAGGTTGGAATCCCACAGTCTCCACCTGGATATAGTGTAACTCTAAGGAGAACCGCACCCACAGACTGAAAACGTGTTTATTTCATCATGTCTTGACGTTTCCTACATTTTAACACCACTTTTGGACTTTATATATATATATATTTAAATATAATTCCAGAGTCTGCCTACTTGGGGTCCAGCATCTTGATTTTTTAGTCTAACTCTAGGTATCCCACATTGCAGTGTTTGGCTTTAAACTATTACATCATAGCCCCTAAGCTCCTGTCAATGTATTGACTTTACATGCGTTTTCACGTATATCTTGCTTTCTTTTAGTCACTCAGGTTTAATTACCATTTCTTGCTTTTCAATGACTACTTAAAAGACAAGCAGGAATAATCACACAAAACAATACTCTCAGTGTGTGTTACTTCTTTTTCTTTCTAAAGTGGTCAGTTTTCATTCTTTTGTTATGTCTGAGTTGTAGTCCTTAAACTCATCTCCCCTCTTCTAAAACACCTTCCCTTAGTATCTATCAAAGTTTCAAATTTGAGCTGTTTACTGCTGTGACTGCTAGTTCACAGCAGGAGACAAAGTTCATGTGCTGAGAATACTGTTCTGGAGCAAACCTAGCAGTTAGGCACAATTCTGGTGTGACTGCTCACACATATAGATCCCTGTTTGAGCAAAAGACATTCAGTGTTCCTTTCAGTACGATAATGTGTACTCTCCAATTACCTTAACAGTGCTTTGGATGGTGGTTGACCATGTCCTGCTCATCTCAACATGAGTGAGAATCCTCATGTGCAAGATGGTACTTGTTAAAGGGATGATGAAATGGGTTGTAGGTAGCAGCAATGTAATGAGACAATCAAGAAAACTGCATGTAATAAAAATTGAAGAGGAATATGAGTCAGGCCATATCAGTCTCATGTGCAAGATGGTACTTGTTAAAGGGATGATGAAATGGGTTGTAGGTAGCAGCAATGTTGTTGTGTCTTTCAGCTTTTCCCAGTTAGGGGTCACCAGGTAGCAGCAATGTAATGAGACAAAACCTTTATTAATCAAGAAAACTGCATGTAATAAAAATTGAAGAGGAATATGAGTCAATTACACTGGAAAAGAACAACAGTAACAATATGTTATAATACTTAAGGTAATATGTATGAATAAATTGCATTCCATAGATTTGAGTTTGATTCCCACAACATCCATTTGCACACTGTTTGATTCTGAACAAGTCACTTAAGTAGACCAAAGCTCTTATGTCATCACAATAACAAAATAATTGGCTCTAATAGTTCTTACTCAGCTCACAAGAACAAAATATATTTGTAAAATATCTAGACAAAAATGTAACACACCTTCTGCTCTCTGCTCTGATTGCTACTATTTAAGAAAAAGCACACTATGGTCTACCTGTATTTAGCTAGAAGTATATATGGGCTAGCTATGTACACTGCTTACATTTTTGGAACATTTTGAAATACACTTCTGTCTCTCTCATAACTCATTCTGCATTTGTTTTCCTTCATATGCTCTGCCCTCAAATGTGAGGGTAGAAAGGAGGCCCATACAAACAAACACACACATTTGCAGCTTGTGGTAAGTGACCAAGTTTGTTCTAAAAGTCCTCAATGTCTTTTTTCCCTGTGGTATGGTGGTTGAGTCCTTTTTATCTCTTGGTCTGAGAATGCACAGCAGGCAGGAGGCAAAGTAAATCTAGAGCCAGCATGAAAAAGGATTTGTACAAGAAATTAATTGCATAAAGATAACCTATAATTATCAAGGTAGCCTAATAGGGTTAAGATAATGGCTGAAAATTCTATCTGTAATGACCAGTCATTGCGCATGCCGCCATCTTCCTGAAGTTATTGGCTCCTTTGAAGTTTATTAGTGAAGAATTAAGTGATAAGACTGGCACACTGTGGGAAATGGAAAAACAGTTCCAGGATTGGGTCACAAAGGAAAACTCCACCCTCTGCTACAGTTTAACTCAATCCTTAGGTTTCTTTTTTTTCCCTACAATATGGTTCCAGTATTATGTAGGTACTAGAAACCTGCTTGTGCTTCTTAAAACTGTTATATCCATGCATTGGAATCAAAGGAAGGGAAAGCCCGCCTACTTCTTTTTAAGCTTAACTTCTCACAAGAGGTATTCATCTCAGCCTGCATGACATATCATAGACACAGTTAAATCTGTAGCTTACCCTGTCAGGTACTGCTGTCAGTCATAGACAGGCAATTAATCTTGATGATGTCAGGAACACAGCAGCTGATATAAAAAGACAGAAAGCTTTCATAGCAAAACAAAGCAATTAGATCAGTTGGGGGTTTAAAGACAGTTGTAGCCTCTTCTGACAATTTTACATAAGCAACACAGTATTGAAATGCTACACTTTAAATGTTGGTTATTTATAATAGTTTATATGTGAAGATAACTTAAATGTAGTATCAAAGATTTCTGTGACATTTTGAGAAAAGTCAGAAAATATTGTAGTATCAACCCATTTACCATTTTCAAGGCCCACCACCACACATAGGATAGAACTGCAGAAAGCGAGAAAGCTGGCATCCCGTTCAACTAGGTGCACTGATAATGTTCATAAAAAGGTCTTTTATGCTTTTTTTTTTGTGACATCTTCCCAGAGAGGGATGCACATCTGGTACATGCAGATCCATGGTAGAAGATTCCCACTGACTTTGAGCCAGTCCTTACATTGTTAGAGCTCATGAGCATTTTGAAGTCCACATAAAAATGTGACCATTGATGCAACCATAATATACAGCTGAATTTACTTTAGCATACATTTACTAAGTGCGTTTGCATTAAAAACATTAAGAAAAGGAAGTCAGAAGTACTTAACTGTGTTTAAATGCGTGCACACACAGTCAGACATGTTCATTTAAACACAGTACTGCATCCCACATATAATATTGTACATGCTACATACATTTTATAGACTCACACATACACAGATATACATCCACAAACTCTTATGAGGTACGATTCTTGTCAGAAATATTTATTACACATACCTTCACTCCCTGTACAGTATGGTCCATGATACACCACAGTATATTGCAACCCCACTCCGCAGTATATTCTTTCACACAAACATGTATCATGCATACTCTCATGTCAAAGGCAGTAATGTCGCTAACACATAGCTATTACACATACCTCTCACATCTAGTGCAGTACAATCCCCAGCATACATAGGTATTATATACGTCTCGCCCCTGCAGACTATGATCCTAAACAATCATTGGTATTTTGCCTTTGTGCAGTACAATCCTTGACACAAATTGGTATTACATATTTCCCATCTCCTGTACTGTGCGATCATTTATATAATAAACACCACCCACACTGTGCAGTAGGAACAGTAATGCTTGCATGTATCATACACTCTTCCTGTGTAGAACAGTCCTCAACACACATAAGTGTTATTATATCCCCAACCCTATGTAATATGTTCCTTGATTGACATAGGAATTATACATATGCCACTGTCTGTGCAGCATGATCATCTATACAGACAGGTCCCACTGCTCTGTGCACTTCAGTCCCTCACACACAACTATTACACATCTTCCCCTCTCTTTGCACAGTACAATCCATGACACACATAAATATTATACATACACCCCTCTAGTGCAAACTAATCCCTAATACACACAGTTATACAGCTCCTCCACATATGCAGAACAACCCCTGACATATAGAGATCTGGTGTTGTCTATTCAGTCTTCATCAAACCTGTAGGTTCTCAGTTCTGAGCTCGGAACTGACTCGGCTGTCAGCAAACTTAGGATTCAAAGCTAGAGCTCCTCCCACCCTACCCATACTGCCTAGATCCTCTCAGATACCTCAGATTTTATTTACTGCGTTCAGTGAAAGCATCTTGTTCGGGTTAGAGCTCCTCCGCAAGTGTATTCTAAGGTTAAAAGTGGTATTTTTACCTTCTTTCTTATTCCTTTCTTATTTTTCCTACCCTTCTTCCAACTGTGTTAAAAAAAGTTAGTTAGTTATTCTTTCATAGTTGTAGTGTAATCTCTCTTCTGTGAGTGGTCGTCGTGATTTCTTCTTCTCTCTCTTTGTCTTCTTTACCATGTCAGAGAAATCTGACAAACCCATTATGTTTAAAAAATGCACTTCCTATGGGCATAGGATCCCTGTATCTGATGCCCACAGGGACTGTGTTTACTGTTTGGGTCTTGCTTACCTTCAGGTGGATTGTTCTATCTGCAAGGCCTTTCTCCCCTAGGCCCTTGCAGATAGAAAAAAACAAGCTTGTGCTCAGGGGTCTTATCCCACCTCCTTCTCCTGCTGTTGCTTCTGCTTCAAGGGCTCAAACTCCAGCCAAGAAACCTAAAGAGGCCAGGGACCATAAGAAATGGTCCCCAGGCCCCTCTGTGTTTTTTGAGTTGGAGCCTCCTAAGAAGGCCCTGAGATGATCAGAGCACAGTTCCCCAGCTCCAATACTGGTGCCTCCCTCTCCACCCCATGCCCGTGCCCCCACATCAGGACCGGATCCATCTGCACCTAGCCTATCCCTTAGGGTGGTTTCACCCAGGCATCACTCCAGACCCTCTTTTGTGTCCTTGTTCATCAGGTCCTCTCAGAGTTTGTCGGTGAATGAGGTGGACAGATTGATGAAGTTTCTCCATACACAGATCCAGATGGCGGTCCTCCCAGCTCCATCTCCTGCAAGATCAGCAAGCAGAGCTTCTCCCTGTAGGATTATCTCTCCTTCTCTGATCCAGCCTACAGTTTTGGAGCTCCCAGATCCTTTGTCCCCTGGTGCCAGTCTGTCGGACCCAATAGTCTTTACTACTTCGAGTCTGACTGCTTCTTTGACTATCTTAGTTCCAACAGTGTCAGGGCTGAGAGTTTCTCGGAGCCAAAGCCTTAAGGTCACATCTGGGAGATGACTTCCACTCCAAAGTTCTTTGAGTTGTCACTTCCCCTCGGTGTCTTGGTGTTCAACAGCTCTGCGTCAACTCCCTCCTTGGAGCAGAGGGTTGTAGGTGACTGGGGATGACCTGCTCCTGATCCCTTGGGACAGAGCAGTCTTCCTCAAGACCCCAGTAGTCCTTATGCCTTTGAGGTGTTGGAGAGGATCTTCTCTGCCCCTTGGAGACTTCTGGCACCTACCGTTTCAGATCCTCCCCTTCCCATCTTGGGCTCTGTGCTGGAGACCTCTCTTCTGCCACTGGGACAGCTGGTTCTGCAGGGCCCCCAGTCTCTTCTACTTAGGGAAGCCCAGATCTCTTCTGACTCCTGTAGCACCCACCAAGGTGGTTCCTCAGAAGAGAAGGTGCAAAATGAGGCAAATAGATTCCCCAGAGGAATCTCTCACAACAAACACTGACTTTGATGAAGGAGAAGGGTCCCCCAGATCTCCACTTGATGTCTCATTTGTAGACATATTAGATATTATTTGCCAGAGAGGTTGTTGGTTGGCCCCTAATCCCACCCCAGATGAGTCAGTGTTCTTGTAGGACTTTGAGATCAGCCCATCTGCATCCTGGATTTCCCCTCTGCAGATTCCCTCATGCACATTTTATCTCCACAGGCATGTAAGGAACCAGATGCTGACAGAACCTATCCCATAAAGAGCAAATAAGACCCTTAGTGCCCCCAAGGCTAGACCTCTCTGGACTAAGGGCATTCCAATAGATGCCATGGTGATGGCGGTGGCCACCAAGAAAGAGCTTGCCCCTGAAAGCTCTACTGTCCATCCCACTAACAGGAAGTCTATGGCTATGGACAGATTTGGAAAAAGGGTCTACGCTTCTTCCACCTTTGCCCTCAGAGCATTAAATTACCTTGCCCATTGTACCAGGCTACAGAGGGACTTACTTAATGAACTCTCTAGCTCTGGCCCTGAGTCCATGATGCCAGAGAAACATATTACCTTTATCTCCCATATGGCCACTCTGCAGTCTATTTCCAATGTGTGATGAGGTTGGTTTCTCGCACAGCTGAGGGAACCTCTAGAGCAATCAGTTATTGCATTGCCATTCAGCACCATGCCTGGATGTGGCTATGTGATTACACGGAACCCTTTAAGGTGTCTTTTGTCACTGTCCCCTTTGATGGTTCCTCTTTGTACTGACTGTTCATTTCACACTTTTCCTGCAGTGAGAAAGATGGAAAGACCCTGTCTGCCATCGGAATCACTTCTTTACCCCGCAAAGGTCCTTCTCCAGGAATCGGCACGAGGAAAGAAGTTGTGGTTCAGAAAATCCCAGGGTCCTTTCCAGGATGTTCAGGGAGATTTTTCTCCCAACAGCAGAGGGGGGAATAATTCCAGTGGTAGACGCCACCCTTGGGGCAGAGGGGGTCTGCTGAATCAGGGCTCTCAGGATTCTCCCTCAGAAAAATCCTTGCAACATCCCTGAGGTGTTGTCCAACTGTCCCTCTCTGGAGACAGTTGGGGGATGATGTTCCTTGCACCTAGAAGCCTGGTTAGCCATCACCCATGATCAATGGGTGCAAGAGGTTATATCAAGAGGTTGCTCCATTCCCTTTTTAACCCCCACACCAAAACAGCACCTCCCCAATGTTCCACTCAAGCAGAGGGAGTTAGCAACTTTGGAAACTGCAAAGTTGCTCCAAAAAAGAGTCATCCAGGAGGTGCCCTCAGACCAGCACAGATCAGGGATTTACTCTTGATTATTTTTAGTTCCAAAGAAAACAGGGATCTCAGACCCATACTGGACCTGAATTACCTGAACAAATCAGTGAAACACATGAAATTCAGGATGGTCATGGTTCAGTCCAGCCTTCCTTTTTTGCAGAAGGATGACTGGATATGCTCGATAGACCTGAAGGATGCATACTATCCCATCAAAATTAACAGATGCTCCAGAAGGTATCTCAATTTCAGGCAGGGAGCCAGTCACTACCAATTTCCCGTGCTTCCATTTGGTCTCACTAAAGCCCCCAGGATGTTCACCAAAATGCATGGCAGTGGTTGCAGCTCACCTCAGACTACAGGGATTCCACGTGTTTCCTTACCTGGATGACTGGCTCCTAGTCACACTATCCAAGCATCTACTGGTCGAGGCCAGGGATTTTCTGTTACAACTAGCCCCTACCTTCCAGAGCACCATAAACCTTCAAATTCACAAATGCAACCTGTGGAAATGATAGATTTTATAGGAGCCCACCTGGACACAACCAAAACCCTGGCTTTTCTTCCACTGGACAGGATTCCCTCTCTGCGGACACATATCAAACAAAGGCTAATGGTACCAGTTCCTAGATCAAGTCTGGTTCTTAGGGCTCTGGGTTCTATGGCTGCAACAATTACCTTACTACCAACAGCTCACTTACATATGAGAGTTCTCCAATAGGCATTGTCTGTCCAATGGTCCCTTCTGCAGCACCCCTCAATCATCCTGTGAGTCTGTCTCAAGTGTGCAGAAATTCTCTTTTGTGGTGGCTTCATGACCCAGAAGTATTTCAGGGTTGACCTTTCATTCTTCCCACTCCCATTGGCATGTTGACCATGGATGCCTCCCAGCTGGTGCAGGGGTGAGCATTACCTGGATGGACAGTCCAAGGCATGTGGACTACCAAGGAGACCAATCTGCATGCCAACTTCCTTGAGATGAGAGCCGTACTTTTAGTGTTCCAAGCCCTCCACTCCCTTCTTCTTCTGGGGACAATTGTAATTCAGACCAACAACATGTCTGTTGTGTGGTATCTCAGCAAACAAGGTAGAACCAAGTCCTACCCCCTTTGTTGAGAAGCAATGAGCGTGTGGCAATGGGCTCTCTCTACCAACTGCTTTCTAGGTGAGATGCACATTCCATGAGAACACAACATATTAGCGGACAGGCTCAGCAGGGTACTTCTGATGCCTCATGAGTTGTCTCTGAATCAGTCAGTGGCAAAATATATCTTCCTCAGATGGGGTAAACCCTGCAGTGATCTTTTTGCCTCCCCCTGCAACAACAAGTGCAGCAGGTACTTTGCCCTGATCCCACCACAGGGCAGTCACCAATAGATGCTCTAGTCCATGCTTGGCCTCCCGGTCTACTTTATGCATTTCCTCCTTTCCATCTAATTCCCAAATTTCTTCAGAATGCATGCAGGTTGAAGAGCAAAGTGATCCTCATTGCCCCTTTTTGGCCTCGACAAGTTTGGTTCACCTTCCTTTGGTCTCAACTAATTTGCCCTCTGTGGACTTGGAACCACATCTGGACCTTCTATCTCACCCTTCAGAGCAAATTCACCCAGATCTTCACAGTTTGAGACTAACCACATGGTTTCTCCAATTCTGATGATGGTTAGACAATCCAGACTTTCTTCCCCAGTCTCGAAGATTATCATTTCTTCTCGTTAAGTCTTCTACCTGGAAAATTTATAAAAGTAAGAGGAAAAGGTTTTCCATTTGGGCCCAACAGCATCATATTGATACACTTATGGCACCCATTTCAGCAGTCTTGGATTTCCTGCCTGGTCTTTTTCATTTAGGAGCCACTTTCTCTGCCATCAAAGTTCAGTTAGCAGTCATTTCTAACATTCACATTGGGGAGGGTGCTACATCTTTGGCTTCTTCCAGACTTTGCAAAGCCTTTCTTAAAGGTACTTTCCTTCTTTGACCTTCTATCAAGGATTCTGCTCCTATGTGGGATCTTACATTAGTTCTTCAAGCTTTCACTTTACCTCCCTTTGAACATGATGCTATGGATGAATTGAAATTCTTGTCCTCAAAAACAGCCTTTTTAGAGGCTATTACTTTAGCCAAGAGGATTCTGAGCTTCAGGCACTATCTTCCAAATCTGCTTATCTTATTTACTATTAAGACAGAGTTACCTTATGTACTAACCCCTTTTTCTTACCAAAGGATGTGTTGATAAACACTATTAATCAATCTATTAATCTCCTTGTATTTTTTCTGAACTTTCAAAATAAGGATGAATATATGTTGCATCTTTTAGACATTCATAGACAATTGTGCTTCTACCTGGATAAGACAAAATCTTTCAGGAAATCTGATCAGTTATTTGTCGCTTTCTCATATTCCAGGAAAGGGAAAGCTGTTGTTAAAGCTACTATTGCTTGTTGGCTAACAAGCTGCATCATTCATGTGTATTCATTAAATAATGTTCCCTTACCTAAACCAGTCAGAGCTCATTCCACGAGATCCACTGTCACTTCCCAGGCCTTCTGGTCTAGGGTTTCTTTAGAAGATATTTGTGGAGCTGCTTCATGGGTGAACTTCCACACTTTTGGTTCTGCAGTGCTCTGGAATATCCTTTGATAAGGCCACCCAGATCTATGTAGCTGGGGACTCTGTCCCACAGGTTTGATGAAGACTGAACAGACAACACCAGATAAAGAAGTTATGTACTCACCATAACATTCCATCTGTGCTGTCTGTTTCATTCTTTGTCAACCTTCCCCCCTTCCTTCCCCCTTCCTTATCTCTGAAGGACCTGATGGATTATATTGGGAACCTTTGTTCCTGTTTTGAGCTCCTGAGCATCTTCTATGCTCTATTACCTTTTTGTCTTTTAGAATGTATTTTTCTTTATGAGAATATTGCAGCAAACTCGATCTGAGGTATTTGAGAGGAGCTAGGCAGTATGGGTAGTGTGAGTGGAGATCTAGCTTGGAATCCTAATCTTGCTGATGGCCAAGTCAGTTCCAAGCTTGGAAAAGAGACCCACAAGCTTGATGAAGACTGAAGCAGGCAACACAGAAGGAACGTTATAGTAAGTACATAACTTATTTGTATTCTTCAGCCCTCCAACCCTCCTCCCTGCAGTACAATCCTTAACAAACGTAAGTATTGCATATCCCTCATTCACTGTGCAGTCCATTTTTCACATATGTGTTGGCATTATAAATTCTTTCATCGTGTGTAGAACAATCCCATACACACATATTGGCATTATAGATACCCTCCTTCCCTCTGCATTACAATCCTTGACACATACAGATATTACATATTCCCCACTCTCTGTGAAGTCCATTGTCTCATGTGCATAGCCATTATAAATTCTTCCCACCCTCTGTACAGTATAGGTACAGACCCTCCATAGCCGGTCTTAGGCATAGGCCAACTAGGCGGCCACCTAGGGCACCGCTGTAGCAAGGGCACTTTTCCAGTATTTATTTAGTGTAGGTAGACCAAGATGGGGGCACCAGATGGTGAGGTAGGGGGCACCATGGAGCTCTTTTGCTTAGGGCACGTTGACCTAAGGTCGCTCCTGAGGCCCTCACACACACAGCTATTACACATATCCTTAACCCCTCTGCAGCATTATCCTTGACACATATAGGTATGTATTATATCCCCAACCCTCTCATATATATCCTACACTGTCTGTGCAGTTCCTTCTCTCATATACATTGGCATTATAATTTTTTCTGACATCATGTATACTGCTACTCTTTACACAGTTAAATATTATACATACTCTCCACCATCCTCTGCAGTACAGTTCTTGACATACATAGGTTTTATATTTTCCCTGTTTACTCTGCAGTCCATTCTCTTGCATGCATAGGTATTATAAAGAATTCCTACTCCTGCAGAGTGCCCTCATACATACACATAGGTTTTATACATAACCCCACCCCATGTGCAGTGCGATCCTTCACATAAATAGATATTACACATTCCAAACCCTTTTTGCAGTACATTCCATGGATATGAGGAATAGAGTGTGCCTTTGTAGTGTCTCATGGGTATGAGAATGTGAAACATGTTTTCCATTGCATCACAGGTTTGAGGAGGTAGGACATGCTTTTGTAGCTCTTTTAGGGTTGGATGGTAAGCAGGTTTAAATGCTTAACAAACCAATCCAACAACCTGCAGTCCAGGGTCCCCTCCTCCATTTCACTCTAGTTCCACCACTATGCACGTTCATTAAAGCTTGAATAATAAGGCACTTATTTCCATCTTCAAGGATAAAGAGTTTTCAATTCATGAAAGTGAGGGTATCTACTTCTTCTTCATGAAGTATGCCCCTAATACTTTCCTGTCAGAACTACTGTGGGAACGGTTGCAAGCCCCACTACAATCAGTATCCAAATATAGTGAGTACTTACTTACAAATGAGAAACTATATATATATATATATATATATATATATATATATATATATATATATATATATGTAGCTATATATAGATATAGATGTAGATATAAATATATATATTATGTTAGCTTCACAAAGGTTAAACATGCACAGCTGCAAGCTTCTCATAGTTATAGCTTGAAATTTAAAGACCAACATACACTGACATTGAGTTCAATGTGAATGTGAAAGATGACCTGTAGCACCAAGGAGCAAAGAAAAGTCACTGAGTTATAACAACTATGCATTCATGGTTTAAAATCGAAGATTGCATTTATTGGTTATCATGGAGTTATACTGGCTGTAGTGGCAAGACATCATTTATAATCCCCTCTGGGGAATAATACTGAATAAACTACTTTCAAAGATAGACCAGTTTCAAGAGAGTAAGGTATTCTCAACCAAAGCTGCATTGCATTGCATATATTCACATTTATACCATGTTCCCCATGATTTGTTATTGCTTCTCTTAGGGTGACTAAATAGTACGAAAATCTCAAATAGGACTTTGAGAGTCTTGCCACATTGTAACATTTGACTGAGAGGGGTACTGAGGTGATGCCTGGCAACATACCTACAATATACTGAAAACACAGAAGTATGATAAGACCCAAAGGCAAAGTGCCGAAGCAAATCTTTAAAACCATGCTATCATAATCAAATCATCATCCAACCATATCAGCTTGTCCTTTATATATTCCACAAATGAAAAGAGAGACCTAGTCCACGTCCACACACATACACACATTCCATAGCGACAACAATAGCATTTAATGATGTATAAAACATTTCCTGAAAATGTCTATATGGTTATATGTCATAGTGTCGTTTCACATATAAAAGTGCTGTGTGTGTGTGTGTGTGTGTGTGTGTGTGTGTGTGTGTGTGTGTGTGTGTGTGTGTGTGTGTGTGTGTACATATAGTGATAAGAATCTAGATGGTACATTTCAGTAGTGAACTCATGTGATAGCCTAGGCAAATGTAAATCATCTGAAAAAGATTTGTTCATAATAAGGTTTGTAGCCGCAACAATCAGAGATATTTGCATCTCAGAAAAGGATTTTGAGGCTGATGATTGATCCTCTTGGTGGACTCAGACCAGCTGAAGCTGAAGAAATACCAGAAGAATCAATGGAAGTCCTGTGGACTTATTAAGGTGCAGTGGGAACTGATTTGTGAATATTTCTGAGAATTCCAAAGGAG
This sequence comes from Protopterus annectens, assembly GCF_019279795.1. Lineage (NCBI taxonomy): Eukaryota > Metazoa > Chordata > Ceratodontiformes > Protopteridae > Protopterus > Protopterus annectens. The sequence continues at coordinate 1,905,572,024 of NC_056737.1, forward strand.
CTTGGCCAAAGCTGTAACAGCAATTCTGTAAGTTAATAGCTTGAAAACTATTGTTTCTCTCCCTCAAGGTAGAAATTCCATTAGAAATACACATGAAACATCAACTCATTTTCTTTTGAGGATAATACATCTGTTTTGCTAGTGGTTTCAAATAAAATAGTTAAGAGCTTCAATGTGCCATCCACAAAAAGATGTGTTAGCACCACAATTACTTCTCTGCTTCCTTTTTGTTGTAAGTAAAGAGATCCAAACTTCAGCAAGATTTACTCCATTTGAGTTACTATATCATAGGCATCTCCCAGGCTTGCTGGATATAACAAAGGAGACTTGGTAGGAGAAAAAAAAAAGAAGTCTGATAGTCCACTTTAAAAACTTGCAAGATAGGTTAAAGCTATCATGTCAGTAGTCAAGGGACATATGTAAAGGTCACAGCAGAGACTATATAATAAAAATGTTAGACTTGGAGAGTTGAAAAAGGGATAACATTTTACTATTAGTTTCCTCTGCTGAAAATAACTTCTTAGTAAGATGGCAAAAAACAGAAGAGAAAATGAATAAAATGCATTGCAAAATAATATAAACTGGAAAGAGAAATGCAGAGTGGATACATTAAATGTATTAAAACCATGGAAGGATGCTGAACAAATAGTATGGCAAAATGTAATTCTCTCCTTGATGTTCAGACAGACTAAACATTGTCTGAGATTCAGAAGCAATAAATAAAAAAGCTTTTGCTGACATATTTTTTTTTTTCTGAGCTATCTGGCAGAACAGATTAATGTAGTATCATATTGAAACTGCCAGGGGTAAGTAAACTAAAAGCTGTATGAGATACAAGAGTCTCAAAGGAATGCCATCACTTGCCACAAGGTGAGAAAAATGCTGAGACTGTGAGAAGTCAAAATGTTAATGGAGCAGTCTGAGTGTGTTGGTCCCTAAACCACATAACTCCATAAGATTTTCAAAGATTTCCAAAAACTCAATGACATAGCCAAATGTGGTACAATTTCAGTGCCCGGACTGGACAAGTTTACAAAGCAAATATTTTGACCACCCTTGATTTAATCAAGGGTTACTAGTAGATTTCCTTCACTTCTGAAGCCAAATTAAAAGGAACAGTTTCCAACCTTGGATATCTATTTTCATTATGCTGTCTTTCCCTTAGGCTTCATTATGACATTTTACATAATATAACATTATCAGATATCACATATCATAATTACAGGTTATCATATATAATAATATTATCAGATTAGACATAGCAAACAAAAAAATAGTGATGTAGCTATGTTCTATAAAAACAGACTAGATGTCATCCTTGTCCACTACATCCAGCCAATTGTCTCTTAACTCTGAAATCCTACTAACCATGATAAAACTAAACACTCACAACACATGGGTATATACATAACCCCCAGGTAAAAATGCTAAAACACTGGAAGATATTCTGTGATGGATCTTCTCAAGAATCCCTCGTGAAACCATGACATTGAGTAATGTTACTACAGATTGGCAAACCATGCAGTCCGAATATCCCGCCAATAATATACATCTGTGCAAATTCACCCAACTTATAACCGCTCTAATTAGACATAACAAAACCACAGTCAGATAATCAACCCTAATGTGGATCCTAACATGTTCTCCAAATACAATATCATCCCATGAACTCTGTTAGATAGCCTAAGTGATCAGTTAACAATCGACACTGTAAGGTACTAAAGCAACAGTCCTAAAACATATCATTACAGCCTAGTAAGAAAATGTACTTCTTTACATTGTCACTTTTATTAATATACTACATCTCCTCAAATAGGAGTCACTAAAGACTCCCCCTATAGATGCTTTTGTCTTTGAGTTCAATACAATCTTCCTGTGTGTTCTAAATGCACTAGCCTCCCTCAGAATAATAATAGGCAAAGCCAAGCCTGCCCCATGGCTATCCTCAACAATGAAACAACTCATGAAACAAAGGGACACAGCACAGAAGGACTGCACAAAAAAAATAAATAAATCAGCTCCCACTTTACTAGTATATAAAGAGTGAAGAAACCTAACAAAGCAATTTATCGACAAAGATAAGAAAGCCTATTACTATCCGATCAAACACGCATCTAATGAAACTGTTCTGAGCCTCAATCAATAAGCTGCTAAATACAGGACAAGCTACATGACCAACACCAAGCACACAGAAACAAAATGATAACATAAACAGCCAATTTAATAATCACTTTTATCCAAACACACAGAAACAAAATGATAATATAAACAGCCAATTTAATAATCACTTTTATCCAAACACACAGAAACAAAATGATAACATAAACAGCCAATTTAATAATCACTTTTATCCAAACACACAGAAACAAAATGATAACATAAACAGTCAATTTAATAATCACTTTTTATCGACTATACACCCATTAACCAGTCAGGTGACTAATCAAGCTCTTGATGGCCCTTCTCAATCAAATAACCGTCTTCACCATTTCACCTTCTAACCAGTTCCCTCAGATACCCTCAAAATGGATCTCAAAAAATTAAAGCATACTGCAACTGACCCTGACAATCTATCTAAAGTATATCTTGAAATAACAGCTCAGGCTATTGCATATCCAATTTCAATTCTGATAAATCAATCCATATATGGAAATAAAGTCCTAGTGCTATGGAAAACAATCCTTCATTATTAGACTGCCCAAGGATGGAATCAATACAGATCTTTCAAACTATAGACCAATTGCCATCTTATTGCCCCTACCAAAAATATTAGAAACGTTTTCATACATAACGTCTCAAATATCTAACAGATAACCTACTTTTGTTTCCAACTCAACACAGCTTCTGTCTTCATCATAGTGGATCTATTGATTTGTTGAATTTTGTAAATAGTGTCAACAACCATATAAATACTGGAAGTCTCCACCATCTTCCTAGACTTACCAAAAGCTTCTGATACTGTGTTCCACCAGAAACTCTTACATCAGCTCTCACCTAACTGTAATGGTTCCATGGCTACCTTACAAACAGCACAAGCAGTGAAATGGAAAAATGATTTATCTTCTTTTTTGCCTGTAACTGTTGTTGTCCCATAAAGATGCATACTAAGCCCCAAACTTTTCAGCATATTCATCAATGCCCTCTACACTGCTACAAAAAATGCTACCTTAGTTCAATGTGCTTATGACTTGACCCTAATCTACTCTGCTAAATCTCTTTCTGAACGCCAAGGCCTTACACAACACTCTTTCTTTTGATTGAAACATGGATAAACAATTCACAACTATTATTAAACCCTAACAAGAACGAAATTACTGCTTTTTACCTCAAAAACAGAGCTCTACCAAAACAACAGCATTCACCTTCATCTCTGCCAACACCACAATGACAGACAAAGTAAACTACACAAAATTATTGGGTGTCATCATAGATGACCAGTTGAAATATGACCGCCATGTATCACACATGGTTAAAAACTCAGCAAAAACTAGGTGTTTTATACAGAGTAAAAACCTACCTCACTAGCACAGCCAAAAGATACATTTCTTAGTGCCTTCTCCTCTATGCTGCCCCAGTCTTCACTAATCATCAAGTCTAACTGTCCAAATTAGAGCGATGTCATAATAAAATAGAGACATATGTAGTAGACTATGACAGTAGAACACACCACTACCTAGCCCTCAAAGAATTAAACTGATTAGAACTACCACATCACCAAGCTCTTTCTCAGCTAACTACAGTACACCAACTTCTCTATAAGACAGTATATTGCCCCGCCCTTAACTTAATAGAACACTCCCCCAATAGAATTTTACACTATAGAGAAAAATCACTGGTCACTATAATCAAACCATTTAATACTTCAGGTGACTCTGTTATATTCAAATAGTGTAGCTAAACTGAAGGACTACAGCCCATTACAACTGAAATCTATTCAGAATGCAAGCTCATTTCAAACACAACTAAAACTTCACCTATCAAATCAATGGTTTTGCTCCTGTATATCTCTCGGATAAATGCAACTGTTATCTTCAGCTTGTTAGAGCATCGAACATTTTCTTTTTTCATTCAGAATCCTATGCCCCACAAACTAGTCTTCACCAATACCTGAATAGTTAAACTAGCAACTCACAGCCATATACATAGCTTTGTGACACTAATCACCCCCATCCCTATACTCCTGATATAACCTTATAACAGTTATATATATATATATATATATATATATATATATATATATATATACACACACACACACATATATATATATATATATATATATATATATATATATATGGGTCCCCTTCAAATAACCGAAACACCCCTTACCCAACTTTCAGATGATCGAGCCAAGAACACTGACAGTACAAAACACCGACCGCTCGGAACACTGATGGGTAACTAACAGTAAGCAACTGCTTGGCCAGCATGTTGACCTTTGCCCCTTACCTCCACGGTAGTGTAATTTCAAAGTTGGTATATTTAGTTGGGGGGGTTGGGGGAAAAGCTCCCCATGTGGGTGTGTTTTCTTTGCTTCCGTTTTAGTGTGCTTGTTGAGTTGGCAAACTGGTTACTAACCATTATTTACCCGTGTTCTGAGCAGTCGGTGTTTTGCACTGTCGATGTTCTCGGCTCAATCTTCTGAAAGTTGGGTAAGTGACATTTCATTTATATGAAGAGGATACACACACATACACACACAGCTTTCTAAGTTTATGAGCATCATTTACAATCGGTCCCCTTTTGGAGTCTTTGTCCCCCCCTTTATTTATGACTTTGTCCACATTTCTTGAGCTAAGAGGTTGACAGGTATTTTACGGATTGCAAAACAAATTCAATGAAAATCAGGTACATTCTGCAGAACTAAAGAAACATATCTGATTTTCCTTGTATTTCTGCCCCGTGTCTCTTGTACCTCTCAACTGTCCAGATGTTATAATTAAAAAAAAAAAAACTGCAGTGGAGATTTTCCTTCCTCCATTGCTAGTTTTCCACAGTACTAATGTACTGTGCACGCGTGATAATGCAAGTCCCGTATGCATGGCCAGTACATCAACAAATGCAGAAGGATGAGGAAACAATGTGGAGGACCACCATGGCACCATTATAGACAGAAATTATTTAAGAAAATTAAGCTTCGCCCTCATGATCAAACCACTCCAACCATGGGTAAATCCTCAATATACCCATACTCACTCATCAGTTATTGCTTAATTACCTAATGTCTGTTCATGTATATTACTGAATGTCTGTTTAAAAATGTCTATAATATGATGAAGTTTTCTACCCATGCCTCTGCTAAAAAGGGGGTTTTGGCTAAACTCAGGTGGACAAGCCCAATAAACAAAAGTGAAATAAAATAAAGAAATAAGAATAACTTCACAAAACCTCTTACACTTTTCAGGGGCTCTTGGAAAAAATTCTGAAACCTCACAAAAGATCCTTAGCAGCCTACCTTAATGACATATTAATTTTTCAGAAGACTGGAAGTCACATTTATCCAAAGCACAAGCATTGTTGCACTAATTAAGACAAGTGGGACTTACAGTTAATACTGCCAGAAACTAATTTGATACATTGGGTATGTGATTGGAAAGGAGGTAATTATACTCCCAAGCAAAAGAAATAAAAGCTGTGAAAAACTGGTACATAGCCCACAACAATTAGCAACTGAAAGCATCCTTAGGACTAGCAGGCAGCTATAGAAAATTCATCCTCAGCATTGGTATCACAGACTGTTTTCTGATGGACCATACAAAATCTTAAGGTTCCTATCCAAATAAGGAAAGCAGTAGGAGACAAGGCTTTTATTCAACTCAAAGTTGTCTTTTATTCAGAAGCAGTCTAGGTTGGCCCTGACTTTAGTTACTAAACTCTCACTCTGATGCATGCTAAATAGTGTTGTGAGTTGCGTTATCTCAGGAAGCAGGGTTGAGGAACACCCAGTCTGTTACCCAAGTAGGAAGTTAAGTAAGACTGAAACAGGTTCTGATTCAGGTTCAGGGTGTATGTTGATGAATTCTTGCCTTTATCCTATTTATCTGATAACTACTGTATTGGGAGAAGGTGATCCTTGCACTCAGCTTTGACCGTGTTCTATAGTGAGACATGGAATTGGTTGAAAAAGGGTCTAGGGACCAGCTCACTTGTCTGGTAAAATAAATAGTTAAAATAAACATAAACAGATATCTAGATATATAGATTAATAGGTAGAGATGTATACTAATAGACAGACAAATATATAGTTAGAAATATGTAGCTGCAGTTTACCTATTCTCATTGATTTGTTCATGTACATCACATATGTATGAAAGAGAGATGATGATTCAGAACCTTAGCTAGTTCTCATCTACAGCTTAGTGGTGGAGCAGCTGGAATGGTGATCTAAAGGTTCAAAAAATCATAGGTTTGATTTCTGATTGAAACCTCTACTTTATAGTGCTTACTTCTAGACTTTGACTAATGCCTTTGCTTCAAAACTTTTTAATTAATACAGAAGTTCATCTGAGTATTAGTACAGGAAACATGTTAATAAAGAGTCTCTGCTTTTTCCTCTTTTACCAATTACTTCATATAGTGTGTTGCTATGGATGAAAGCACTCATGCCATTAGTTACATATGTGCTCCATAATGAACCTGGATTTGGTTTCTGGGCTGTGGGTGAAAATGGGGTCTGGGGAGCATTTCACTTATACCAGGTAAAAGCAAACAGATCAATGTAGTTAGAATGCACTTTCCTCATTCTCTTTGGTGTGTGTGTGTGTGTGTGTGTGTGTGTGCGTGCACAAACACACACACACACACCACACCGCACACACACACACACACACACACACACACACACACACCACACCGCACACACACACCTTGGAACATGTTGAGTAGTAAAGGTGTACTATGCTTTTAAATAAAAGAAAATTGACTGGTTTGGGAATGGAATGATAATAAGATGATTGATTTGTATTAGCTAGTAAATTGCCAGTTACTATGCCATATTTACTGAGGTTGTCTTCAAACAGAATACAGAAAGTTAGCTCATCATCTAAAGGATCAGCAAAGAGGTAAACAGGAGCATGTCTAAATACCCTGGAGGTGTAGAGTATGGCATCCCATTTGGGGTCTGATGTAAAGGTGTGCCTGGTGAGTTACTTACAACTCAGGACTTCAATTTTGGCCCTAGAGAGGCCTCACATCTTGACATTGGTTTTAAATTCACCCCATTTCTGGATGGACAAAAGCAACTGTGAGCATGTGCTGAAAAAAACATGAAGGCACTGCTTTTATTTATGTTAAAAGCCAAGTGAGATGGTATTTTCCATTTTCCTTATGAATTTACAAAATAAAATGCATGGTTTGTGAGATTACCAGCAATGTTTGTTTTTTTTTCTTTTGCTGTTACCTGATGACTCCTATCAAACTGGCTAACTGTAAGATTGAGACTGACCAGAGTCTAGCACAACTGCAGCAACAGTTGGTTGTGCTGGACAGTGTAAATGCTAATCCCAAAAGTGTGTCTACAATGCAAAAATAAATCAAGGAGGATGATCTGAAATCCTACATCATGGTGTTTAAACATCATTGCACCACATAAAACTGGAACTGAAGAGACTAAGCAAAAATCCTTTCATCCCAGCTGACAGGAGAGGCACAAAAATATGTAGGGAAATGATTTTTTGCTTTGCTAAATGTTGTCTCTTTGTATACCTGTATTGATCAAAAAAATGGAATAGAGTTCATAAGGTAATACCTAGCTTGCATCACAGACTTTAACAACAACCTAATCAACACTGTCTGTATACTTCTCAGCATTGTTTTGGTGAACAACTTTTTTTCTTTTTCTGGTAAATTATACAGACAAATAATGGGTGTTGGGATGGGGCCAGGGTTATCCCTGACTTTTCCAATTTGGTAATGGCTTTCTGGGAGCAGAGACATCTAAAACTTCACCCTTTATTTGCAAGTAGGTTGACTAGTGGTGATTCATCATTCCATAGTGAATCAGTCCCTCTAAAGTTTTTTTTTTTCAAGTGAGGCTATAATTCGGATTGGTTCATCAAGATACAAAAGAAAGTTTATTGCCGAGGTCTAGTTCAGCAAGACCAATCCTTAGGAAGACTGATGCAGATGAACCATTGGTTACAAAAGCTTCACTCACTAAGGTAGAATGGAGTTTGATTGGCTTTAAAAGAGCATTCCCTCTTCCTATTACAATCAGTATATGTCTACAATCAGAGATACGTATGAAAATTGGAAAATTATTCGAGGCAATGTTGATTTAATTAAGGCATTGGGGCAATTTCTGCTCTTCACTTGTAAGAGAATTAGCAACATCCAAACATTGCTAGAAAAAGGTTCTGTTACAAAACATTTGGATTGTGGCACTTTAAGTACCTCTAGATGTAGTAGATGTAAACACTGCCAGTTTATTAATAACTTTTCAAGCGTCCACCTCAATGCCCAAAACACTATGATTTGTGCTAAAAGCAGATATGACTGCCAGTCTGAAGTGATGGTCTACCTTGCCACTTGCAAGTCTTGTCTGTGCTTTTACATTGGATAGACCATTAGGAAACTGAAACATAGAATATATGAGCATTTATTTGCAATCAAAAATAAGGATGCCAACAATGCACTGGCTAAACACTCTGCAATATGTCATTCTTTTAGAAAATTAGTTTCTTTGTCCTAGATACTGTCAGTATGAGTGAACTCACAGGGGACTACAAAGTGCAGCTGGATTGCTGAAAATCTATTTGACAGATTAGACTAAATGCAGACAAGTTCCCAGGTTTAAATGACAGTACTGACATCAAGTGCTTTTTATTAGCACAAAAACTTTAATTACTGTTATTTTAGGAAACCACATCAAGTAAAAGTTATTAATTGTCTTACATTAGACATTTTATATTAGACATTTCTGTGTTTGCGTTAATCATTATATGATTGGTCAATATTTTAATTACACCTCTGTTATTGGTTGTCTAAATCGGTCATGTAACTACATTTTATGGTTTTAAACTGGTTGTTTCTTTTGTAATCTAGATTGTGATGAAGTTCTGTTTTAATTGGAATTAAAGAATGAAAGTGCATGATCTTCCATCCTGGGTGTGTAAGCCTTCAGTTTGTTGTACCATAGAACTTGTTTTCTTCAACATGAGGGAACTAATTGCATGGGATATGACAAATTTATAAAGGAAAGTTTGACTAGAGCTTAAATAACCTCTGATGTATAAACAATGCTTTCGAACTGGCTTTTTAATCCTGGCAAAGCCATCAAAAATATAGATGTATGACTTAAAACACATTTTAAGGTTAGGACTAGAATCTGATATCAACAATACATTGAAAATGTTGCAAATAGCAGCATTAGAGAGGTTTAAAAGAGTTTTGTTAGCACTATTAGAAAATGGTTAATGGCATGTGATACAAATAACTCTGAAAACTGTTAACTTTGCTATAATCCTTCTTAGTAAATATAATGATTAACGCTGATCTGTTTTCTTCAAAATTTAAAACTGTAGTAAGAAATATACCATCTTCTATGAAAAAAAGCCTCAAGTTATGTATTAATTTATTTCAAATGTGGGGGTTTTACATTTTTAAGTTCTGTAATACTAATACTAAAGAGAATGCTAAATGCTAATAATAAACATGTGAAATCTAAAATGCTTGCTGCAAATGAAGCCGTTCCTGTGGTGTGTGTCAAGACTATAACTAGAATAACCGAGACAGCATTATGTCACTGCATTACAACTAAGCTGATGAAGTATATTGCATTTTTAGAGTGAAGTAAGGAAATGAAAGTGAATGGATGAAAAGTAAAAAAATACCGAAGTAAGAATCAGTACAAGACAGAAGTCTTCACAGATATACAATCCCCCGGATTCTGCAAGCCTTGCACAGCATGCAGGATTAGTGCAGGAGCTCCAGCAGGCAATATATCTGCCATGAGATCCAGGAATAACCTGTAGGGACGTGCACGAGTGCTCCTGCACTAGTCCTGCATGGACTCAGCCCCTGTATGCAAATTACCCCATTTGCAGGGGAAATCCATGCCAGTGAGGTGAATTTGCGATCCAGAAAGCTGGAAACCGGCCGTGCAGAACTAGCGTAATCTGCAGAAATGTACTCCACCAATAACAGAGTACATTTCTACAAATTACAAAATGGAGCCATGACAGCTCCAAATAAAGGGTGGATATCATGTAGAAAGCATACCGATGGCCAACTATAAGGCCACTGGCATGGAAAACATGTGAAAAAAATCAACTTTTATTTTCTTTTTAGAAGATCTTGGCTGTTTAAGCATAGGGCAGCGGCGCCCAAATGGGATCTGGGGGAAAATAAACATACAATAAGCATCCTAACTAAAATCAGTAGTCTGCCATTACAACTAATGGCAGGAAGAAGACAACACTGGCATGGAAAACATGTGAAAAAAATCAACTTTTATTTTCTTTTTAGAAGATCTTGGCTGTTTAAGCATAGGGCAGCGGCGCCCAAATGGGATCTGGGGGAAAATAAACATACAATAAGCATCCTAACTAAAATCAGTAGTCTGCCATTACAACTAATGGCAGGAAGAAGACAACATGGCCAGTGAATAGTGGTTGCAAAGGGGGGAGGCTCAGTGTGGGACACGCAACTACGCATTATCAGGCAATCCTATGCAAATAAAGGGAATGATAGTGAATCCCAGATTTCCCCTGCATGCAAGTCAACTCCCAACAGTGTAAGAGCAGGAATAGCTTGGTGCAAGCCCAGGAGTTAGCTGACATCATGAGGGTGTCAGGCATACTGTAAGCGGATTGGAGCCCTGTGGCTTAGGTTTGCTCCTAGCTTAGCACAGTTAGGCAAGGGGGTGTGTCTGATGCTGCCTAGCACTCTTTACATTGCTTAAGCTGGTGTGCATGCCGCGCACCGGTTTTTAAAGAAGAAAAAAAGTAAACCAGGAAATAGCAGCTCTGTGCACATTTGAGAACTGTGTTTGCACGGCACACCCCTGGGCTTAAACAGGAAGACAATGGGAAGGGAAAACAGCAGTAAGAAGGAAATCAAGGAGAACTAGCATAGCTGGCAGGTGAAATGCATCAGAATCAGCCAATTACACAGACAGCAGACCAGCCCTGCCCAGAACACTACTATAAACTATGCAAACACCTTCCCCTCTGTTTTTTCCCATACTCTACACCACTGGTGTATACAAGCGGGGAACTTTTAACAAACAAAACAACAAAATGATAGGGGCTGCAGCAGGCATCATACAACAACATGTGGAAGAGGCTGAGGGTGGTGAGGATGTGAATGCTGTCGACCAACCCACAGTGAGGAGATGGAGAAGAGTGTACAGACCCAGGGTAACCTACCAGGGGCTACATGAGCTGGAGATAGTGGAGCGCTATAGGGTGGACGGGGACCTCCTACAGCAAATTGTTGAGCTGTGCCTGCCACACCTGACACACTGAACTAACAGAGGGGAACCCATCCCAGTGGATACCAAGGTATGTGTAGGCCTAGGAATACTAGACACAGGTACCTCCCAAACCTCAACTGGGGATATAATGGGGATCTCACAGGCATCAGCATCCAGAGTATTCCACCAGTTCCTGGATGCCATGTCAGCACATGCCTGTGAGCACTTATATTTCCTCAACACCCGTGAGGTGTTAGCCAGCGATATGCGTCTCTTCCACCAAATAGTAGAATACCTTGCAGTAGTGGGTGCTATAGACTGCAAACACATATGCATCAAGACACCACCTGGTGATCAGGGTAGAGTCTAGATCAACCACAAGGGCTTCCCCCTCCATCAACTGCCAGGTCGTATGTGATGCCCAGTGCCTGGACACATCCAGTGGAGCCTCGCAGTACTCACCAGCTATATGTATTCAAATTGTTATGGTATGTGCCATGCTACACAATATGATCCTGTGGAAACAGCTGCAGCAGGAACAGCACGGGGCAGGGACACACATCCCCCCACCAAGGACTGCACAGGCACAGAGTGACTCAGAGGAGGAACAACCTGAGCCTGGCCCAGTAGGCAGATGGAGGAATGCCCAGTATGCCCTGGCCTTGGCAAAAAGGCAATGCATAGCACATACACTGACACAGTAGGGACCCAGGGAATGACACCTCTCTCTAACTCGCACATACAGTAAAAGATATGCCAAACATGGCACTACCTGTGCTCAACCATGTATAGGGAGTGTGCTATGTGCACCTGACATAGGCAGCCCTCCAGTACCATCCTCAGTACTAGCACACCCACAAGGTAAGTCAATCAACCTACCAATTGTCAAATGGAGTAGAATGTGTTGTTACCTGTATCTATGGTATGGATGTGAGCATGCAAGGGAATCAGGTGGTTGAATGGTATGCCAGCAGATAGTAGACACCCATAGTGGCACCATGAGATCTGTAACAGATACTGTAGTCACCATAGTAGCCAATATACACAGGGTGACAAAACCCACTGCAGGAAATGTGATGGGCAACATGTGTGTCCATATGACTCACACATGCCAGTCCAGGAGGGCCACATACCCAACAGCAGTCTCAACAAGCAGGACAGGTGTAGACAAACACAAACAGAGGCTGTGCTATGGCCTCTGAATGATTGCCTATGGGTACCCCCCAGGCCTACACAGACAGATGACAGCAGGTCAGGCAGTGGGATGTTAGTTCTGAAGGGTAGGAAGTCAGACACGAATATGTAAGTCAACCAAAACTAAGACCTGTAGTACACTGATATGCCTCTAGTCAGCATGATAGGTTAGAATACAGAATGAAATGGAGTACCTGACATACCAGTACAGTCATAGCAAATGTGTACAAGTGCCAGGTGTGCCCCCTCCATCCTATGTAGAAATGTAGAAAAAGTCAGGTGTGTCCACCCCACTCCTGAGTAGAAATGTAGAAACAGTCAGGTGTGTCCCCCCACAATCCTATGTGGAAATGTAGTAACAGTCAGGTGTGTGTCCCCCTAATCCTGTGTAGAAATGTAGAAACAGTCAGGTAAGTCCCCCCACAATCCTATGTAGAAATGTAGGAACAAGTCAGGTGTGCCCCCATTCCTATGTAGACATGTAGAAACAGGTGTGCCCCTTCCCCCAATCCAGCATAGAAATGTAGTAACAGTCAGGTGTGCCCCCAGTCCTGTGTAGAAATGTAGAAACAGTCAGGTGTGTCCCCCCACAATCCTATGTAAAAATGTAGAAACAGTCAAGTGTGTCCCCCCACAATCCTATGTAAAAATGTAGCAACAGTCAGGTGTGCCCCCCACCCCTATGTAGACATGTAGAAACAGTCAGGTGTGCTCCTTCCCCCAATCCAGCATACAAATGTAGTAGCAGTCAGGTGTGCCCTCTCCCAACCACTGTATAGAAATGTAGAAACAGACAGGTGTGCCCCCTCCCCCAGTCCTGCGTAGACATGTAGTAACAGTTAGATGTGCCCCCCTCCCCCAATCCTGTGTAGAAATGTACACACAGTCAGGTGTGCTACCCCCAACCCAACCTAGACATGTAGTAACAGTCATGTGTGCCCCCCAAACCTATTTAGAAATGTAGTAATGGTCTGGTGTGCCCCCCCAATCTGATGTACACACATCATAACAGTCATATGTGCCCCCCCACAACCTTATGTAGAAATGTAGTAACATGTATGTGTAGGTATAATACCAGTGGAGCACAGATGCCCAGAGGTGGCCAAGGTAGCAGGATAGGTTGTAGCATCTGCACAAAATGCAGGTCAGTGTGTGTTAGGTTGGTGTGTGTTAAATATTGCGCGAGAGTGGTCAGTATGTATGCATGTTGAGGTAAGGCTTGGTGGCCATTGCCCACTACTGCTGATGACAGGGACAAGCCCTCACAACTGCAGTGCCAAAGACAATTCCCACTAGTATAACACACGCTAGCAGTAAGCCATTGTAAATGTATGGTGGTAATATGTGTCACCATCTGAAAGACTGATATGATACGGCTGTTGGGCTAGATATACAAGCAGTACACAGGGGAAAGTACCCCAGATATACAGTATATATTGTGTCACTGTGAAATGGAGACACCCTTGGAATTGTACATACAGGTATGCATCACATTAACTGGTCCTGTAGTAGGGGATACTGGTGATTTCTGCCCGAACACTTGCAGATCACAAAGGAGGAAGGACTGATGTATTGGGAAACAGCTGATGTACCTGCACATGCCAGCATAACTGGAATGCCCCATGCATATCTGTGTGTCAGATGCAAGTAGTGTCCATGGCACACATGCACCCAGCTCACGCAAACACCACACACAGGTACCTCTCTGGTCATATCCCTGCTGTGGGGAATGGGTACAATATGACCCCACCTATATATGGCAATAGCGGAAGAATTCAGCATGCAGTGCAGGTGTTCCATGCAGGTATGTCCCTAGCTGTAGGTAGCAACCTGCCAGCATCCACACCACTTGATCAAGACTGATAGAAGGTATTGGCATGAACACCTATCACACCTACACTGTCACCCCAGGGGAATATATTGTCTGGTGGTCTGAGACTGTAGGACTTACAGAATGCAACGGCCTGTCACATCTGGCCCACAGCAACACCTAATGGCCCAAAGGCCTGTGTCTCACATGTAGTACCAATGCATGTTATGTCATGGACACCCAAATAACAACATAACACACTCCACATAAGCCATATGCAAGGCCATGTGGACAAACCACAGTAACATGTCCACCATGTCCCACTGCATGAACTGTGGACCAACATTAACACACACCTGTGATGGGGTGATGCCCTTAGGGAAAGTATCAGAGAATGTATGCATAATGTATGGAAGAGGTTAGAATAATAGGGGGGGTGGGAGCATGGGCAGCATGGAATATGCAGGGTCCATCACCAAGTTGTGTGCACACACTATCCCTAGCTGCAAACACATAAATGGGTGGCTACACACCTGTCTGTACACCACAATAGGGGTAATGTCCTGACACATGGCCCCTGCCTCTGTGTAACCTGTGCGAATCTGTACAGCTTTGAGGCATTGCCACAGCAAGATAAGGCCATACAGTCATGTCAATGGATGTACAAGTATGGAATCCTCTGCCAGCATAGTACCAAGGTGTTGAACCAGATACACATACCCAGCAGCAAGTGTCTATAGCTCCCCCTCCAGAATGGCACAACTTACCATGAATACATAGGTGTCTGCCCACAATACCGGACACAGCTGCAGTCACCCTTGTCCCCCAAGACATCACTGTGAGCAAGAATGTCCACTTGACAGTACATGAGGACAGAAAACATCACAGTGTATAACAGTACACATGTCTGAATATCCCTGCTAACAGCAGTACCATGCAGCTGAAGCAGCACAGACACAATCACCTACAGTACACACTATCCCCTGCACAGTCTGTCCCCATATTGCCAAATGATCAACATATACCCTGCAGAAACAGTTTGCTACTTGTAGGTGTACAACACAAAGGTCTGCACTAGACTACAAACTACCTGGAATTGATCCACACATTCAATACAGAAGGACATACTGGGCATGCTCACACACTTAGAGAAGTGAAGGCAATGTCAGACAACAACATACTGAAAGGTCATACTGGGCATGCTCACATACAAACAAATGAAGCCCATGTCTGGAAACAACAGTGGACCATACATATCTGGCATTTGCAGATGTTAGTGCATACACTCTTCTGTATTCACCAATCATGCCTTGCACACACAGTGGACAGGAATACAGACACATATCCAAGGACAACACACTATAATAATCCAAAAGTAGATGTACATAGATGTGTGAAAGAGAGTGACTGTGACAAGAAACCATCCATTATGAGGCCTGTCCCACCTAGCACACAGCCAAATGGCTACAACCACATGAGGTGTAAATGTCACTCACTGTAGACATTAGCCACCGGTATCCATCAGCATTACAGACTATGTGTTGCAAGTGCTAGCTGTGCAACATGGCTGTACAAGGAAGTAGTTATCTAGCAGCTCTATACACGTACCTGTGGAATATAACCCTGCATGTGCCCGCATGTGGTATGTCAACCTCTAGATGAATGGGTTATGGCCCATATACTCACACTGCCCTCCCCATAGTCCTACTATGACAAGCCTGGTGATGTCATCCACTTTGAAATACACTTTTGGGAAAGATGTAACCCAGCAATCTCTGTGGCGTGTCCTACAACTGCGTGCTGCTGTAGTGTGATAAACTAGTTAGGTAGAAGTTCTAATCCCAGAAATGGCAACTGTGTGTCTGTGTAGAGAGCAATGCTTTTTAGGCTAGTCACACTCACTACAATTCAAATGCCCTACTTTGGCAAGGCCACTGATGTCATTCACTGTGAAATGCACCTTTCGGAAAGCTGCAGCACAGTAATCGATTATGAGCATCCTATAACTGCATACTGCTGTAGTATGATAAACTAGTTAGGTAGGAGTTCTAATCCCAGACATGGCAACTGAGTGTGTGTGTGTGTGTGTGTGTGTGTGTGTGTGTGTGTGTGTGTGTGTGTGTGTGTGTGTGTGTCTCTCTGTCTGTGTAGAGAGCAATGCTTTTTAGGCTAGTCTCACTCACTACAATTCAAATGACCTACTTTGGCAAGGCTGCTGATGTAATTCACTGTGAAATACACCTGTCAGAAAACTGTAGCCCATTAATGTCTGCAGTGCGTCCTATAACTGCATACTGCTATAGTGTGATAGACTAGTTAGGTAAGAGTTCTAATCCCAGACAGGGCAACTGTGTGTTTGTGTGTGTCTCTGTCTGTGTAGAGAGCAATGCTGTTTAGGCTAATCACACACTACAATTCAAATGCCCTACTTTTCTAAGCCTGCTGATGTCATTCACTGTGAAATACACATTTGGAAAAGGTGTAGCTCAATAATCTCTGTGGCGTGTCCCATAACTGCATACTGCTGAAGTGTGATAAACTAGTTAGGTAGGAGTTATAATCTCAGACATAGCAACTGTGTGTGTGTGTGTGTGTGTGCCTGTGTAGACAGCAATGCTTTTTAGGCAAGTCACACTCACTACAATTCAAATGCCCTACCTTGGCAAGGCTGCTAATGTCATTCACTGTGAAATACACCTTTCAGAAAGCTATAGCCCAGTAATCTCAGTGGTGCATCATATAACTGTGTACTGCTGTAGTGTGATAAACTAGTTAGGTAGAAGTTCTAATCCCTGACATGGCAACTGTGTATGTGGCTGTCTGTGTATGGAGCAATGCATTTTAGGCTAATCACACTCACTATAATTCATATGCCCTACTTTGGCAATCCTGCTGATGTCATTCACTGTAAAATACACCTTTGGGCAAAGAGTACTCCAGTAATTCCTGTGGTGTGTCCTATAATAGCTTAATGTTGTAGTGTGATATAGAACTCTGTTAGGGGTTCTAGTCCAACATGTAGCAGTTGTGGATGTTTTTGTGTGTGTTTCTATGTCTGTTTAGGGAGCAATGTATTCTAGGCTAGTCACACTCACTACAATTCAAATACCCTACTTTGGCAATCCTGCTGATGTCATTCACTGTGAAATACACCTTTGGGGAAGGAGTACTCCAGTAATCTCCATGGCGTGTCTTATGACTGCGTAGTGCTGTAGTGTAAAAAAATAGTTAGGTAGGAGTTCTACTCCCAGACATGACAGGTGTGTGTGTGTGTGTGTGTGTGTGTGTGTGTGTGTGTGTGTGTGTGTGTGTGTGTGTGTGTGTGTGTGTGTGTGTGTGTGTGTATGTGTGTGTGTGTGTGTGTGTGTGTGTGTGTGTGTGTGTCTGTGTTTGTCATTCATATCCAGTGTGGAGATGGGTGTGAGTGTGTAACAACTGGACTCCATGTGGAGTGGGTTTTGCAAATTCCTTATATGGTGGCCCTAGTATATATCACAATGTCCACCATACAAGGAAAACAGATGTGAAATAACTGAGAGGTTTGGGTGCAAATCCATACCCCTACATGTGACATCAAGGCCAGGCAAACAAAGTTAGCAACCCTTGTATTGCCCAGAGAACACTCTCAACCCATGTCTCATACACACACACACTTGCCTCGGCAACAGCCGCTATGTTGGTAGCACCCTGCATATTGCCCACTGATAGTAACCATAGTGTGATTGCAGTGGGCTACAGAGGGCATGGCACCCTGTCCATCAGTCCAATAGGCACGTACATGCTGACAGTGCACCTTCCCTATGTTCCCCACTGGACACCTGCAACACCTGTGGTGCCATCAAATGTAACCCACAAAGGGCATACCATGCCTAAAAATTTGCCCTGTATGGACAGATGCCACTGACACCAGGGAATACCGGTATAATGCTATCATAGGTTCATAGGTTGGTACTAGGCTATCAGCCCTAGGGCCTATACAAGCCTAGCCATAACAATTCCCTGACTATTTCTTCTCACACTATTTACTTCCCTGGACTCCTGTCTAGGAGGGCAACTGACGTGATCCCCGGGGTGAATTTCCTTTCTCCCATCTAATCATCAAGGTCCTTTTGAAGAGGGCCAAAGAGGCACTCTGCTTGACATGTATGGACAATCTATTCCAGAGTCTGGGGAGTCTCTGGGTCAAGAACCTATCCCTCCAGCATGTTTTGTTTATTGTGATGACAAGATTTAGGACCCTGGAGCGTGTGGCTCTGAAGGATTGGGATTTCTTTAAGTGTAGCATGTCCAACAGCTCTGGGTTTGACATGGCCTTGTATGTTAAGCAGACATCACCTCTGAATAGACGATATGTGACAGAGTATAGCTGGAGTTTTTTAAGGTGGTCAGCATAGGGCATCTGCTTTAGGCCTGTGATTCTATTAGTGAGGTATTTCTGCGGCCTTTCCAGTTGTTGCAGATGTCTTGAGAGGTACATACCAAACAGGGCATTGTATTCTATAATGGGTCTAATGAGGGATGAGTACAGTGAGACAATGACCTCCTTTTTTCTGGATGAAAAGCCCTTAGTGATGAGGTGTGCCAGATAGAAGGATTTCCTGACTGTAGTGGCGATGTGGTTATTTAAGGTGAGACCACTGTCCACCTGTGTCCCTAAGTCTTTTATCACACTTTCGGTGTTTAGTGTACTGCCACCTATATGGTAATTCATGGGTACATGCTTTTTCCCAAAAGGGATAACTATACATTTCTTGACATTGAGCTTGAGCCCATGGCTCTGGCACCAAGCATCTGTTTCTGTAAGGCCCTTTTGTAGAGTATCTACATCATTTGGGGATTCGATAATGGCTCCCAGTTTGCAGTCATCTGCGAACTTTGTTAGCCAGAGTCCCTTAGTGTTGGCCTGTACTTCAGAGAAGTAGATGCCAAACAAGAGCGGTCCCAGGACTGAACCCTGAGGTACTCCACTTGTCACTTGTCTGGAGCTGGATTTGGAGTCGGCTACTTTTACAGTCTGGGTTCTATCAGTAAGCCAGTTAGTAACCCATTGGGTGACATAGGGATTAATGTCCAGCTTAGTAAGTTTCAATGTAGGTGCAGGGTCAACCTACTGTCCATTAACAGTTCCCGCCACATGAGGCCAGGACTGGCACATCTGATGATAATCTGTGTACACAACATGGGCTAGACACCCCAGGTATAGTTCATGTCACTGTAAATGCATGTGGGAGGTGTGCACATCCCAGACACCGTCCATCTCATGGACTAAGGAACACATACATGGCAAGCAATGCACAGCATTTACCACACACAATAGTTACCTAGGTGACTAGATGGCGAATACAATACCCACCTGTGTGGGCAAATCCAGACACTACACCCATGAGCCACACTGCAGGCCATTTTCATGTGGCCTGATGCCAAGGTATACCCATCCCCTAGCCTTCTGTAGCCATCTGGCACAGTCAATCACTACACCACCCGTGAAGCAATGCACCCATGCATTTCAGTACTGGCTCCCTGTGTCTGTGTTGTATGATGCCTATGACCACATTCACACTCACTATAACCCTTATTGGCATACTGAAGCATGCTGTCTGATATTAGACACCTCCACATACTCTTTGCCCATATAACCTCCTTATGACCCCTGTGGTGCATGTGATACCTGCGCAGTACTGTGTTGTGGCAATCTCACTAGTGATGAGTTGTAGTCCTGGCCCTGCCAAGTGTGTCAATGTGTGTGCATTCCTGGTTGATGCGGACACCTTTTATGTGGACAGGCTTGTGATAAAACTACCATATCACTGTTGCAGATTTCACTCACCATCATATATACGTTTGGAGGGCTCTTCAACATGTAACCTATGTGGCACATCCAATAACTGCATAGACATGTGATAGCACTATTACACCTGCTTTGCTTAGGCAGCAGCATGTGTATTTTAAGTGATGCTCATGATCAGCTGATGGCCTCTGCATGAATTGCATCCCTCCTCTAGCTGATTGCATGTGGAACGGCTGTGGTAACATTCCCATAGTCAATTGCATGGAAACACACTCCAATATCTAGGAAAATCATGTTGGTGTTGGGCCTTTTCATTCACTGTCAGCAGGAACTTGATCTGTTGTTTGGCAAACAGCATCACAGATGGGTTGGGGATTTACCTCTAACAACATACACTGTGGAAACAGGCCAACACACAGGAGGGGGATGTGCCTGACCTGACTACAGACTGGAAGTGCTGCTATACTGCATTTGGAGTAATGTTGGTTTAACAAGGTGTGTGTGGATATGGCTATCCTACATGTTTTAATACTTGTCATGTCAATGCTATTTTTATGAGGAAACCCCCATCTGTAGGATCATCTGCAGACTGGGCAGTGTGTGGTGCCTTTTGTTGCATGTGTTACCCACAGATCACCTATCTATGAACTGCAGAAGGTAGTGTGAGGATTGCAGTCTGTAGATGGTGACAGCCGTGAGAGTTACTGACTTCATATCCCTCATAGGACATATAGGTTCATAGGTTCATACTAGGCTATCTGCCCTAGGGCATTTATAAGCCTAGCCAGAGTGTGCTTGGCTTTCACCACCCATTTTAAATTAATTTTGCTATGCCTTTTTTGAGGTTAGTATACTGTGCCTCTGTCTAACAGTGACACAGAAGTGATAGCCGGGATAAGCCTACGATCTCCCATCCACTCATCAAGATTCCTCTTGAAGAGAGTCAATGTGGGACTCTGCCTAACCTGGACTGGGATTTTATTCCAGAGTGAAGGGAGCCTCTGGGTTATGAATCTGTCCCTCCAGCATGTCCTATTTATTTCAGTGCTGAGGTTCAAGTCTCTCGAGTAGGCTCGATGGGATTTGGATTTTCTGAGGTGCAGCATGTCCATTAATTCCGGGTTGGACATGGCTTTATACGTCAGTCACAGATCGCCTCTGAGCAGGTGGTATGCCACTGAGTAGAGCTGGAGTTTCTTAACTGGGCAGCATATGGCATCTGTTTGAGCCCTTTGATCCTCTTGGTGAGGTACTTTTGGGGTCTTTCCAGTTGCTGCAGGTGTCTGGTAAGGTACATCCCAAAAGGGGCATTGTACTCAATTATGGGCCTGATGAGGGATGAGTAAAGAGGCACAATGACCTCCCCTGATCTAGATGTGAATCCCTTCATGATTAGGTGGGCTATATAAAATGTTTTTCTAACCACTTTGGCCACGTGGTTGTCAAATGAGAGATTGCTATCAACTTGGGTCCCCAGGTCCCTAATGACTTCTTCTGTGCTAAGCTATGGGTAAATGTACGGGTGCTTACACAGTGTAGGCTTTGCTTACCAGTGCTCAAATCAACTCAGCTGTTATATTGCAGCAATGTTGATACTTGCTAAGTATGGCTTAGCCCTGGTAACCAGGTCACATCACCCAGTCTGATAACATAGCAGGGTACTGACATCTGTAATATGTGTATGTAATGCCATGTACAATACATGTAACTATGTGCTGTCATTACAGTAGCAAAGGGTGTGAGTGTCATGTGTGGGACACAGATGTATATGAGGCCTATACAGCACTGCTATCCATCTGAATGTGTTACATACAGGGGTATTAGGCCAGGGTACCTGCTGTCACACTGGCATGTAGTGTGGTGTGTGAGCTGTGTCACAGTATATATCCCTCACTGGGTAATGTCCTGACATGTGGAATGTAACTGTAAACTACCGTCTGTCCAGCACATGTAAGTCAGGACTTCTGACATGTTGTTATGGCATACATATTATTGTCAAACATCTATCTGTCAACACACTCATCCTACTGCATAGCTACTTGCCAAGCTGATGACTGTCAGTCCCTGTCCAGATGTGCAGATGGCAGGTATCCATCTAGGATATGTACAGCCAACCTAAGCCTGATTGACACTGACATGTCTGCCCAGCTGTGTAAGCAGTGGAACATATAAACAATGTCACCCTGTATGCACCACATGCCACGGATACCTCCATTACACCACCACAGTCAACAGAACATGCTTGTGTACAGGTCTCCATTACAGACACTAACCATGTGTTGTAATGCATGTTGCATACATGTCAACTTGATCACCGCAGTGGCCATGTGCAGGAGGCACCTGGAGGATTGACTGATGCATGTCATTCTCACCCTGAGGATCACCACAGTAGTGTCTGTCAATAGACTGCCTGCTGCCACCTGGCAGGTGGCAGGATTCCACTGTACACGCAACCCCTACACAATCCATCTCTCCTTGGACAATAGCTAGGTACACAGCTATGACCACCTGATGCGCCCCTGTACTGACACATGTGTATGTGTACATGACTGAGTATAGCAGTGCCTGTGTGTTAGCACACCTGTACTTGGGAATTCCATGAGGGCCTTCACAACCAACACAACACCCATTGCCATAGTAAGTTGTGGCTGGTGCTGTATGGGACATTACATTTACCCTGTTAAGCTCCTCCCCATACCGGCTACATGAGCCTTGCAGTACCAGCACAACAGTGTTTTACAAATGGGTTGATAGGCATGGAATACCCATTGTGTTCTGGCATGTGTGTGTAGTTGTGCATGTTCATATATCTGTAGGGTACAGCATTCCAAGACCACATACTCCTATTACAATACCCATTGCCACACAGTATTACAGATAGTGTTGTTGCTGCCCATAGGTGAGGCATGACAATGCAACACTTTACTACATGTGTGGCATGTGCATAAGATGCATATCCCTGTAGTACCACTGTCGGGGTATACTATGGGTTGTATTGCAGTCGCGGCCAATGTGTGATGGTGGGTATGGCAGAGTGTTATCATGGGTTTTAGAGAGTACAATATCCACTGGGGGATGCGGGTGCTTTGTACACTGTCATTACACCAAGGTAAACCAAGGTAAACCCAGTATATGCCCCATGTACCATGTTATGGTTACCACTGTCACCATCAACCATACAGGTAACTGATATCACAATCCGGGCCAGTTATGCATGTGCTGTATGCAGCCTACCTGTAACACATTGGACACATGGTCAAGTTAGTTAACAGCGATAGGCCCTGGTATCTCAGTTGTGTGTCTGCCTGTTATGTGTCTGTTAATGTGTATATGAAGGTATGTCACACTACATATTGTCCAAATACACCCATTACACCCCCCATAGCATACTGTACATGTCTGGGGATGTTCTGCATGTAAGCTGGGGCACACCTTACCCTAAACTCACTCTAAACACTGTGTGGTGTGTGCAATGTAAGCCACACACTTCAGTATCACTACATAGCTAGGTAGGGGTCTAGTCCCAGTGTTGCCAAGTAACAGTGTGCATGTATGTGGATGGGTCTACATCAGGTTGCAGGGTATACACGCCTTAGTGGGTCACCTGTCCATGTGGTTCAGGCAATAACCATTTTAGTAATTTGTGACATGTTCACCTGTACCCCAGATGTGTCACAGCCATGGTGTCACCACAGTGCCATACCCCGTTGTGGATTATGACTGCAGACCATCCTCATGCTGACACATGTACACCTACAACACAAATGGATAACATTATGGAGACCATAACCAACCAGTGTTGCTAACAGCTATAATGCATCATCGGTGGATGGCTATACTACCTGCCATATATACATTGCACTTTACTCCTTACATGTTACACTGCAGTACTGTGGTACACTGTAGTACAGTCACCGTATGCAACAGAACCATATTAGCCTGTCCCTGCATTGATGGTATGGATGACAGGGATGTGGCACAGGTATCATCATATGCACAGGGCATCCTTGTGCTGACACATGTACACCTACAACACAAATGGATGACATTATAGAGACCACAACCAACCAGTGTTACTAACAGCTGCATCATTGCATCATTGCTGGATGGCTATACTACCTTCCATATATGCAATACACTTTACTCCTTACAACATGTTACACTGCAGTAATGTGGCACACTGTAGTATAATCACTGTGTATATCAGAACGATATTGGCCAGTCCCTGCATTGATGGTATGGATGACAGGGATGTGGTACAGGTGTCATCATATCCACAGGGTGTGATGTTAGTTTGCCAGAAGCCAAGGGTGGGCCATACATTTGACACAATGTGTGTGGGTGAGGGGTGTACTGCAGTGAGCTGGGCATGGTGCTGTGGTGTGTGCAGGTATAGGGTTGCCCTAGGTGTGTTTGTATAGTGTGTGGGTATGCATGCACACAGTTCTGCCATGTGGCTGCCCTACACAGGTGTTTATGGACAGCTGCAGACCAAACCTGGCAGGGTGTGCACAGTTCACTGACCAGGGACACATGGACTGTGCCTGCCAGGGGTTCCATGGGCATGTGCAGGTACAGGTTTAGATGTGCTACTCTCACCTGCCGATGACAAATGTCCGCTGGTACCAGGCCCCTCCAGCGACTAGCCATGACCATGTGCACGTGGCCTGCTGTGGTGTGGACAGCAGTGCCCCGCACTGCTGGGGCTGGTACTGCCACTTTGGGAACCCCTTGGTGTCTTAGCATGTCCACGTTGGCTGCCAGGTGTTGGTGATGCTGGCCTACATCCATGCAGCCATTGCAGCACTCCCACCACACGTTCAAACACAGACAGACCATGGTCAATGAGGGCCATCATCTCACCTGACTGTCTATCCATGAACTTAGTTAACACATGGATGGCACCTGCCAGTTCATGGGCATTGTCACTTGCAGATGTGAGAGCAGCCCTCTGCATCCTCAGGCCCTGTCTGGTGCCTACATGGTGCCCTGCCGGACATCTGGCTATGCCTGCTGTGACCAGACATAGTAGGCATGATTACCACACTTCCCTGTGCACAGCCACCAAACACCAGCTGTCCCTCTTCTATAGCCACTGGTGATGGGGTATGTATAGGCACTGAAACTGTGTGTGGGGGTGGGGTGATTAAAAGGGAGGTGTCATATGATGGCGCTGTTTTGGCCCCTGACAAACCCACCTGTGCCTCAACAGTACTATCATCATCTTCAGTGTCAGTAGAGACACCATTAGATTGCATGCAGGAGGGACTCACCTCGCCACCTGTGGGGGAAAACAATAAACACACTTTAAAACCTGTACAGCATTGCCTAACAGTACACACACACACACCACCGTAATACCTACCTGTCCATGACTTTACAGACAGTCCCACATATATTTTCATGTGTTCCCCATCCTGCATCACACTTGGTAACATACACACATTGATACCACTCATTAACATATCAGTCCTCTAAATGCCTAGACAAGTGAGCACACAAGACCTGCTACTACATTACCTGCCTGACCTGTGTGTAGTGGTGTTAGATGGCCTCACAGCTGTCATTCAGTGTTCACCGTGTGCAAGTCTGGACATCATGAGCATGGCCCCTATATGTGTGGGCTACTATGCTCACTCCATAATATCATGCACTGGTGTTGTGTATGTATTGCTCAGTACATGCCAGATATACTGCTCAATCAACCTATCATGTGACAACTGTAATTTATAGATACAATCCCCGGAGTTGACTAGTACTTTCCCAAAGCATCTGTAGTGCTGCATACATAGGTTGCAGGTCACTTCTCTGCTGAATGCGATATTAAGGGTATACCTAGTGTCTGCCTTCCCTATCAATGCTTGTTCCATGCTACAGACTTTATTATACTATCAGCTGTCCTGTGATTACATACATGACAAGTATTCCTGGTGTGTAATGTGGCAGTCCATGTCCATGTACTGCATGGTCCCAAAGGGAGGTACTGCTGTATGAACACCCCACAATCACAAATGTGCATACATGGCCACACACACACATGCACACACACATCCTATATACATCATTCTCCCTCCACTTCACCGGAGTGACTCTACAGACAAACTAACAACCTGGATGTACACACACATACAGGTGAGGTTACACTATGATAGTACACACAGTCCTCCTATTACCCATCTGTCAACATGCAGAACTTACGGTACACAACAGGATGCAGTGCAGGTATAGTCAATCCATGCTAGTAACAGTATACATGTGTGTAATGCATGCGCTGTGTCACTAGGTGATGTCTCTTCCCCTGGATACCACTGCACCCATGTACACAGTATTGCTGTGCACCTGATCTGCACCCTGCCATGTACTGTGCACCGCCTTACAGGTGTACAACCCATTGTGGAATGTGTAGTACTGTGTCAGTTATGTCAGCTTTAATGCTCACAGCCCTTATGTTTTTCAGCAACACATACCTGGGATGATATGTGGACAGATGTAATTTGCGAATGCCTGATGTCTGATTTACAGCTCTCAACAGCAGCGGACCATGCATGACCAATCTAATACTCTTACACTAACAACCATCAGAACATACCATGGCTATGGGGGGTGTGCACACCCTTCTTGATATGATGCACCCATCCGTGATCTGCATTAGGATCACATCACTGCATATCTTAACAGTACATGAGCCCGATATGTGACATATGTCTTGTACTTTTACATGCAGTGTCTACAGAATGTGTTAGGTGTGTGGATGCTGACCACGATGCATACACTCCGTGTGGTCATATGTGTGCTATGATGGTTTGTCACATCTCTTGTGTGTACTACAGCAGTCACTACTCCTGGTGGGGGTATACCAGCATGGGCCATCTGAAATTGTCAGTGTATGTTCAGTCTGCCCTACACATGTCCCCCTAATCTGTATGATTGCAAGGTCTACACATCCCTTGGCGTTCACACACTGCCATCACTGTTGCTGTGGGGGTAGGGTTATGTCTGCCATAAGTCCCAAACATGACTATGTACAGATACAGTCATTCTTAGCATCCTTAGGATCCCTGCTGCAGTGCACTGGTGTGTCATGCTGACACCCTCCTCCTTCAGCCTTTTTGCAGATGTATGACAAGTAAGCCCTACACATGTCACTTTGCAGTGTCCCATACACTGAGCAACACATGTTACAGCCTAGTCCCAGCTGATAATGTGGACTACTGTAATGCCTTATGCCATAGTGTATCTCTGCAGCAGTTGCCATTGTCCTACAGGTATATACACTAGTGTTTCACTGCATATGGGTGTTGTTCCAAACATGTCCCTACTGTAGGCCATGTCTCCCACCATTATGTTACTCCCTGTGGACACATTCCGCAATGATAGGATGCTAGTTATCATGCAGGTGTCTGACATATCCTTCCAATACCCCATCATGGTCACCACTGTGATGCCATGCATTTCACAGCAACAATACGTACACATTTACAGCATACATTCTGGGTAGGTGTGTTAGATGTGTGCATGAAATATACCATCGCCATTACATGCCCGGTGTGTTGGCAAGCATCTATATAAACCATACTCACCAACTACAGGCTGCTGCCTTGGTGGTATCCCGGAGGGACCTACATCAGAGGGTGAGAGATGCAATGTCAGTAGCCACACCTGTGGCAGTGCTACAAGGTGGGTGCAGTATTACAATACATCAATGCTACATTTTCACAATACTATCACATAGGGACATCTGTTTATCACTACTATGCAGCAACACAATATATGTATATGACATGTCAGATATGCATGATCTAACTGCACCAATGCAGTTGTATACGCAACAGTGGTCTACTGATGTGCCCTGTGGCCTTACCTGCATGCTCCTTGGCTGGTGTGTGTGTGGCACCCACCTCCACAAAGGTGGTTGGTGGTTGGTGGCTGGCTGGATGGGCAGGTGCCATGAGGCTGGACATGTGTCAGGGGGATGGATGGCATGGAACCCGCATGGTGAGGTGATCCCCCCAGACTGCAGCAGCACGCTGATGGGCATTGCAAAGCAAGTCAGAACAATGATGCCGGACCTGCTCATCACTGCGGTTGTGCAGTCCGACATCATTGAACCTGTGGACTAGGTCATTCTACAGGGTGATCCACTCATGCTGCTCATGGGTGGCCCAGCCAAACAGGACAGGGTAGTGCTGGATTAAATAGGTGAGCAGTACTTCATTTTCAGCAGCTGAATAAGATGGTAGCTGTGCATGTGACATCTTGGCTGAAAGACAAAGATGGAAACAGGTTTGAGCAACTCATATAGCAAGGTTACCACAGTTCTTAACACACATCTCTGTCACTCCCCCACCATATCAATGACAACAAACTGTACACACAACTCATTAGGTATGGCTACAGCTTACCTACTAATGGGACAGATATTGTATTGTACCACACTTTGTGCTATGTGTTTGTACCCATGTTCCCTGTGTGGACACTATCATTGCTGGCCTATTACAGACTATTCATATGCATAGGTTCATAGGTTCATACTAGGCTATCTGCCCTAGGGCATTTATAAGCCTAGCCAGAGTGTGTTTGGCTTTCGCCACCCATTTTAAATTAATCTTGCTATGCCCTTTTTCGAGGTTAGTATACTGTGCCTCTGTCTAACAGTGACACAGAAGTGATACCCGGGGTAAACCTATGATCTCCCATCCACTCATCAAGATTCCTCTTGAAGAGAGTCAATGAGGGACTCTGCCTAACCTGGACTGGGATTTTATTCCAGAGTGAAGGGAGCCTCTGGGTTATGAATCTGTCCCTCCAGCATGTCCTATTTATTTCAGTGCTGAGGTTCAAGTCTCTCGAGCACGTAGCTCAATGGGATTTGGATTTTCTGAGGTGCAGCATGTCCATTAATTCCGGGTTGGACATGGCTTTATACATCAGGCACAGATCGCCTCTGAGCAGGCAGTATGCCACTGAGTAGAGCTGGAGTTTCTTTAACCGGGCAGCATATGGCATCTGTTTGAGCCCTATGATCCTCTTGGTGAGGTGCTTTTGGGGTCTTTCCAGTTGCTGCAGGTGTCTGGTAAGGTACATCCCAAAAGGGGCATTGTACTCAATTATGGGCCTGCTGAGGGATGAGTAAAGAGGCACGATGACCTCCCCTGATCTAGATGTGAATCCCTTCATGATTAGGTGGGCTATATAAAATGTTTTTCTACCCAATTTGGCCACGTGGTTGTCAAATGATAGATTTCTATCAACTTGGGTCCCCAGGTCCCTAATTACTTCTTCTGTACTTAATGGATTACCACCTATGTGGTAATATGTGGGCACTTTGTTTTTGCCAAAGGGGATGACTATACACTTTTTGGCATTTAGCTTGAGGCCATGGCTCTGGCACCAGTTGTCTGTTTCTATGAGGCCCTTTTGGAGGATGCTTGTGTCGGCTGGAGAGTTGATTATGGCGCCCAGTTTGCAGTCATCTGCGAACTTAGTCAGCCACAGTCCTTCTGTGTTGGCCTGTACCTCCGAGAAATATATACCGAACAAGAGAGGTCCCAGGACTGAGCCTTGTGGGACGCCACTTGTAACTGGTTTGGAGTCTAACATGGCTCCAGCAATTCTAACCATGTGGGTTCTGTCCTTGAGCCAGTTGCAACCCATCTAGTGACATAGGGGTTTATATTTAAGCTGGTGAGCTTATCTATAATGCCCAAGAGGGGTATTGTATCGAAGGCTTTTGTGAGGCCCAGGTAGGCTGTGTGGACCACCTTCCCCTCGTCAATGGCCTTGGTGACTGTTTCAAAGAAATCAACCAGGTTTAAGAGGCAGGATCTGCCCTTAACAAAGCTGAACTGGGTAGGATCCAGTGTCTAGGTCCCCAATATCTTTATTTATGAGGTCCATGATGATCCTTTCCATAGCTTTGCAGACTAAGCTAGTCAGGCTTATGGGGTGATAGTTTCCAGGATCCGTTGAGGCACCACCTTTGTGGAGAGGGACCACTGTTGCTGTATGCCACTCTTTGGGTACATATCCTTTAGTAAGGCTGAGATTGAACAGTAGTTTTATGTTTGGGTTTAGCTCTTCTTGGAGTTCATGTAGGACGCAGCCCGGGACACCGTCTGGTCTCACTGATGCTGTGTTTTTTGCTTTGGAGAGGGCGGCTCTTACCTGAGCATCTGAGATGTCAGGGGGGCAGCACTCTGTTGGGATAGATATTTGCCCTTTGGTGGGGGGGAGAAGTTTGCACTGAACCTGTCAGCTAGGATGTTGGCAATGTCTGTGGGTTCAGTGTATTTTTTGTCATTTTGGAGTAATTCTGAGCATATCTGGGAATTCCCACCCAGGATCCTAACAAAACTAAAGAAAGCCTTGTGATTATCCTTAGTGTCCTGTGCAATTTTTCTCTCGAAGCTGGCATTAGGCGATTTTATGAGTGCCCGTAGTTTTTTGCTAATACTGATCACAGATGCCTTCCCTTTTTGGGATTTTGCTCTATCATGTAGTAGCTTCCTCCTTCTATTGTATAGTTTGTTTATGGCTGGGGTCCACCGTCTGCCTATGGAGGATTGGGTCTTGTTTTTATTTGGGATTGCATGATCCATGCATTCCTGAAGGTGTTCATAGAATGTGTTTATAAAGGATTCTGCGGTCTGGGCCGTATTTTCCACAGGCCCGGGGGCTTTGAAGGATTCCAACTCGGTTTTGAGGAGTGTGAAATTTGCTTTAGAGAAGTTTTTCACTGTGGTTTTCAGGGCAGGGGGTGGAGTTGGGATATGAATATCCAGTGAGATTAGTTTATGGTCTGATCTTACCAGTGAGGGATACACTTCTGGTCTGGAGCATAGAGTCCCCATGTTGGTGATGATCAGGTCCAGTATGTTTTCCCCTCTTGTGGGAGTGGTAACAATTTGTTCCATAGTATTTGAGTTTATAAATTCTAGGAACCTTTGGGCTAGGGTGCTGGAGCTAGAGTAATGCTCCCAGTCTATGTTTGGGTAGTTGAAGTCACCCAATATAATGGTGTTTTGAGAGACCTTCATATTTTCCAGTGTTCTCAGGAAGGCCAAGTGGGGTTCCTGGGTTTGGGAGGGTGGTCTGTAGCAGGCTATAAACTGGAAGGCAGTTTTACCCTCTGTTAGTTGCACATGGATAGTTGGACATGCAATTGTCAGGGCCACTATGGCTCCATATATGCCTGTGGTATGGCTGCTTTGCGATTGCTGCACATCTGACATTCTGTGTTATTGTGGATATCTATGCATGCTGTTGGACATGTTCCTGCATTGTGTAGACTATTACTACCAATGTATGTTCTATAACAGTGACACAATAGCATGTATATGTAGCAGCACCACCTCTCCAAACCCTTCTGCCCATGTTACCTGGCCACATCACGTGTGTCCCACCCTGGGGCCTTCTCATGTACTGGTCCAGCAATACTGTCAAGTGGAATGAACTCAGGGGATGTTGTCTCCCCCTGGGGGCACACACAGACATGTTCCTGTCCCCTGAGGTCAGGTCCAGGGTCTGTTCCATAACAGGCTCCACAGACACATGTGGGATGTGTTACATCACTCTGAGCTACCCAGTACACATTCACAGAGTCAACATGCTCCTCCTGCTCAGCCTCCAGGCCAGACACCTTCAGGACATGGACAACTGTTGTGAGTAGCAGTGGGTGGGAGGCTTGTTCTCATTGTGTCCATATTGGGGCCCATGTGGCATCCACATCACAGACCACACACACCATCCAGGGTGTTTACCCACCACATGTGTCACATACCACCCCTGTAGACTATCCTATATATCTACCAAACCGTGACCACCTCCACAACTATACCTTGTCATACTTCCCCATTTTCCCATTCCACACTTCACAGACAAGGGCAATGTGGTCCCAACAAGGGGTTCACATGTGACATACCCATCCATGTTGCATACACTGCCAGCTGTGGATATCTGTGTGTATTGCTATGTGAGCTGTTTCCTCACACATAGCATGCAGTACTGTGGTAGTAATATAGGGGACATGTATTTACATGCATATATGTTTGTGTGTGTGTTTGTATATTTGTAGACATGTGCATATAGGTATATATCTATATATGTGTAGATATATGTGATGTATATATGTGCTTATATATATATATATATATATATATATATATATATATATATATATATATATATATATATATATATACATACACACATGGGTATCTGTATATTTGTGGACATACATGTATATATATATATATATATATATATATATATATATATATATATATATATATATTATATATGTGTACATATGTACACATATGCATGCCTGCATACCTATATGTGGGGTACATTAAGGCATCAGGTCCACAATCTCACAACGCCTTCACGCGCAGCTGCACTGCTCTGCCTTGCTACAACACAGACAGGTGCCACATATGGACACAGCCTGACATTAGGAGGTATATGTAGGACCAGATTGCAAGTAACCCTATTACACACCTATGGCATTCCTGCATGCTACATTACAGACTAACCTGAGTATTTTGCAAAGGATGGGCTGTGGATCTCACGTATCCATCATAATGGCATTACTTCCACCACCAGCTATTGGCCACGTAATTTGCATACTTCCCATTACACAACACTCCCTATGATGGCTTACATCTTGTCAGACAGTGCTGATCTGCACAGTTGATGGCTATGGCCGACTACCCACAGGGACAGACACTATTGTCCATAGCAGTTGTTCAGTTGAACATCATTACAACAACACCTGATGGCACATATAAATCATTCCACATCCTCTATCCCATTATTATAGACCAAGTACTACATTCAATTACATGCATATTTACTTCACATACCTGTTGTGGGAATGATGTCTGTTCTGGATAGTTTTCTAGATGCAATTATTTTCTTTTTTTTTTTTTTTTTGCTTGGCTTTGCCTTTAGCTTTCACTCTCTCTCTCTCTATCTCAGTCTCTCTCTCCAGTAAATGGATTGAGCTGCTGTGAAT
The DNA here is from genome assembly GCF_019279795.1 of Protopterus annectens. Taxonomy (NCBI): domain Eukaryota; kingdom Metazoa; phylum Chordata; order Ceratodontiformes; family Protopteridae; genus Protopterus; species Protopterus annectens. The sequence continues at coordinate 1,905,605,244 of NC_056737.1, forward strand.
AGATTGCAGCATGGATTTTGTAGGTGATGCACATGATCAGGTGATGGCGTCTGCACCAATCAGAGTCCTCCACTTGCTACCCGCATACAGCATGCTGTGTAGTACTTTCAGTTACCACTGTCATGGCAAGAAACTATTATAAATCCCTACATCATGTGGGTCCGTTTACCTTTTCTGTATGATGGACATCCTTCCTGTGTGTGGGCGTCAGTGTTATAGACAGCACATAGCAATATCTCTTACAGGAAAACCTGCACACTCAGGCCAGCTACATATTTGTATGAGGTTCCAGAACTATAGACAGAGTGTGAACAGAGTTGTTGTATGCATTGTATAGCACTGGTGCTACAGGGTTTATGTGTACATACTAGTTTAACTTGGAAAGCAGTCTGTCTGCATAGCTCTCATATGTGGGCCTATCCTCCTGATGGCAGGAGGTGTGCCTATTATGTATTGTCTGTCCACCACACAGGTCTTGTGTCAGATATATCACTGGCAGTGTGTGTGTTGAGTGCTATCAGTACATGGCTACATCCGTTTCTGTTTCTAACTTCATATTCCTAAGGGTATGCTGCAGACTATCCTGTAACACCAGTGACTTTCTTAGTGTATGACAACAGTTTTACACATATGGGCCTGTGTTCCAGCCTCTATCCTCCACCTACATACCAGGCTTTGCACATATGACATGTGGTCAGGGGTTGTTCTGCAGTGGGCTGTGAGTATGTCCTGCTGCCATTCCTGCCATCAGTCCACTGCTGTTGTGTCTCCTACACATACGGTGGCGTTGAGGCCATATATGTGTGGGCTTCACCTACACAATACTTGTATGCCCTTATGCACTCCAGAGACCAGTGGTATATGGCCCTGTATTATTGAGTCTGGGTGGATGCACCATAACTAACCTAAGCTGTTACAACATGTGGGGGTATCAGGGGTAAGCTGCCTTAAGATATCTGGATGTACATTGCCATACAATCCACCTTGGGTAAATGCAGGCCTACTGCCTCCTGCCATACAGACTGTTCTGTTTGTCATTGTGATTGTGATGGTGTCATTTATGCCTTGTTATGTAACAGTTACATCCCATTGTGTCAGCTGAGGTCTTTACCACCTAGGGATTGTGTACAGAGTGTAGATAGAGGACGCTGACACTGACCTATACATCTGCATTACTTACTGTTGATTGATTGGTATCCAGTGACCCAGTCTGTCTTTACTATTGTACTACTTAAAGGTCTCGGCCTGGACAGCAACATATGTAAACCTTTCCAGACTACCGTATTAGCATAACTGTTTCACAGTTGCATTACTCTGTTTATATGGATGTCAGTGTCTAAACAGCTATATGACATGGCATATACAACTGTAATAGTACAAAAATAAAGCTTTCCCATGTATGCATACCTGTGTGTGGTGTTATATCCTTTGACCTCTCTGTGGGTATATGTTGCAGGCAACAGTTGTCATTTGTATGGCTGGCTCATACAGTGCCCAGTTGGTAAGGTGGTAACTGTAGACATAGTGGCTGTTCCATATTGTGTGCACCTTCTACATATGTATCTTCCTATACATATTTCTGAGTGTGTATGTGTAGTTACCTATACATCTATATATATATATATATATATATATATATATATATATATATATATATATATATATATATACACTGTATCTGCATAGATGTGTCTTTGTATATGTATCCTAGGTATGTTGATTGCTTCCACATTGTACACTCCCTATGGGAGCCAGACTGTACTGCATATGTTACTAATACCAGCCTGACATCATACAGGTGGGATGGGGTACTGTTAATATCTTGTGCCCATGTTGTGTCATGTCCTGGTTATGGGATCTACAACAGTTGTTAGTGTATTGCAGGGCAGATGTGTTTGGCTGTGGGAGGGGGAATACCAATTCATATGAGATGTATGTTGTTTGGGGCCTCTCAACCCAATTAACGGTGCAAGTGGACATATATGTTTTTGTTATGTTCCCATTTTTATCTACAGATGTATTTCCGTATATACCCATCTGCTTACATATATATAAATTGCTGTATATATCATCATCTTCTTTCAGCTGTTCCCGTTAGGGGTCACCACAGCGAATCACCTGTTTCCATTTCTTCCTGTCCTCTGCATCTTGCTCTGTCACACCAACCACCTGCATGTCCTCTCTCACCACATCCATAAACCTTATCATACGCCTTCCTCTTTTCCTGTTACCTGGTAGCTTCATCCTTAGCATCTTTTTCCCAATATACTCAGCATCCCTCCTCAGCACATGTCCAAACCAACATAATCTTGCCTCTCTGGCTTTGTCTCCAAACCTTCCAACCTGGACTGACCCTCTAATATACTTATTCCTAATCCTGTCCACCCTCGTCACACTCACTGCAAATCTTAATATCTTTAACTCTGCCACATCCAGCTCAAACTCCTGCCTTTTTGTCAATGCCACTGTCTCCAACCCATATAACAAAGCTGGTCTCACTACCCTCTTGTAGACCTTCCCTTTCACTCTTACAGGTACTAGTCTGTCACAAATGACTCCTGACACCTTTCTCCACCCACTCCATCCTGCCTGTACTCTCTTCTTCACCTCTCTTCCACACTCACCATTACTCTGAACTATTGACCCCAAGTATTTAAACTCATCCACCTTTGCCACCTCTACTCCTTACATCCTCACCATTCCTCTATCCTCCCTCTCATTCACACAGATATATTCTGCCTTAGTCCTGCTGACCTTCATTCCTCTTCTCTCTAGAGCATATCTCCATCTCTCCAGGGTCTCCTCCACCTGTTCCCTACTCTCACTACAGTTCACAATGTCATCTGCAAACATCATAGTCCATGGGGACTCCTGTCTGATCTCGTCTGTCAACCTGTCCATCACCATTGCAAATAAGAAAGGGCTCAGAGCTGATCCTTGATGTAACCCCACCTCCACCTTAAACGCATCTGTCACTCCCACTGCAGACCTCACCACTGTCACACTACCCTCGTACATATACTGTACCACTCTTACATACATCTCTGACACTCCTGACTTCCTTATACAATACCAAAACTCCTCTCTAGATACCCTGTCATATGCTTTCTCTAAGTCTACAAAAACACAATGCAACTCCTTATGACATTCTCTGTACTTCATCAACACTCTCAGAGCAAACATCGCATCTGTAGTGCTCTTTCCCAGCATGAAACCATACTGTTGTTCACTAATCATCACGTCCCTTCTTAACCTAGCTTCCACTACTCTTTCCCATAACTTCATGCTGTGACTGATCAATTTAATCCCTCTGTAGTTACTACAGCTCTGCACATCACCCTTATTCTTAAATATCGGTACCAAAACACTTTTTCTCCATGCCTCAGGCATCCTCTCACTTTCTAAGATTTCATTAAACAATCTGGTTAAAAACTCCACTGCCATTTCACCTAAACACCTCCATGCTTCCACAGGTATGCCATCTGGGCCAACAGCCTTTCCATTCTTCATTCTCTTCATAGCTATCCTTACTTCCTCCTTGCTAATCCATTGTACTTCATGATTTACTATCCCTACATCATCCAACCTTCTCTCCCTCTCATTCTCTTCATTCATCAACCCCTCCAAGTACTCTTTCCATCTCCTCAATACACTCTCCTCGCTTGTGAGTATGTTTCCCTCATTATCATTTATCACCTTTACTTGCTGCACATCTTTCTTAGCTCGGTCCCTCTGTCTAACCAGTTGGTACAGGTCCTTTTCTCCCTCCTTAGTGTCCATCCTTTCATACAACTCTTTATATGCCTTATCCTTAGCCTTCACCACCTCTCTCTTTGCCATGCACCTCATCTCCTTATACTCCTGTCTACTTTCTTCATCTCTCTGACAATCCCACTTCTTTGCCAACCTCTTTGTCTGTATACTCTTCTGTACTTCCTCATTCCACCACCATGTCTCCTTGTCATCCTTCCTCTGTCCTGATGTGATACCAAGCACCTTTCTAGCCATCTCCCTTATTAGCTCTGCTGTAGTTGCCCAGCTATTTGGTAACTGTTCACTGCCACCCAGTGCCTGTCTTAACTCATCCCTAAACTCCATCTCACAATTACCCTTTTTCAGTTTCCACCATTTGATCTTTGGTGCTGCCCTCACACTCCTCCTCCTCTTCTTGATCACCAACATCATCCTACAAACCACCATCCTATGCTGCCTAACTACACTTTCTCCGGTCACCACTTTACAGTCTCCATTCTCCTTCAGACTGCCCCTCCTACATAAGATATAATCCACCTGTGTGCATCTTCCTCCACTCTTGTATGTCACCCTATGCTCCTCCCTCTTGTTAAAATACATATTCACCACAGCCATGTCCATCCTTTTAGCAAAATCCACTACCATCTGACCTTCTGCATTCCTTTGTTTAACACCATACCTACCCATCACTTCCTCATCCCCTCTGCTCCCTTCACCAACATGCCCATTGAAATCTGCTCCAATCACCACTCTCTCACCCTTAGGTACAGTCATCACCACTTCATCCAATTCACTTCAAAATTTTTCTTTCTCATCCATTGCACACCCAACTTGTGGAGCATATGCACTAACAACATTCATCATTACACCATCAATTTCCAGCTTCATAAACATCACTCTATCCAGCACTCTTTTCACCTCCAAAACAGTCTTCACATACTGTTCCTTCAGAATAACTCCTACGCCATTTCTTCTCCCATCCATACCATGATAAAACAATTTGAACCCACCTCCAATACACCTAGCCTTACTCCCCTTCCATCTGGTCTCTTGCACACACAATATATCAACCTTCCTTCTGTCCATCATATCAGCTAGCTCTCTCCCCATCATATCAGCTAGCTCTCTCCCTATACCAGTCACACATTCAAAGCTCCGACACTCATTATCACAGTCCTAGCCTTTCTCCTCTCTTCCTGCCTTCAGCCATGCCTTCCGCCTCTTCTCCTCCTTTGGCCAACAGTAGTCTAATTTCTGCCAGCACCCTGTTGGCTAACAGTACTGGTGGCAGTCCTTGTTAACCCGGGCCTTGACCGATCCTGTATGGAAATATTTACTGGTGATTGCATGAAATGATTTGGCGAAGTTTTACACTGGATGCCCTTCCTGACGCAACCCTCCCCATTTATCCGGGCTTGGGACCGGCACAAAAAAATGCACTGGCTTGTGCATCCCTAGTGGCTGTGTTAAATTGATGTATATATATATATATATATATATATATATATATATATATAGAGAGAGAGAGAGAGAGAGATAGCTGTAGACATATATATCTATAGATGTATGCATATGTATGTGTATATATATATATATATATATATATATATATATATATATATATATACATATATAGATATGTATATATCTATTTAGATATTAATATATATATATATACACACACGCATACATCTACATGTTGAAATACATTCCCTGTACTGTTGAATGCCTGGGCTGGATGATATGTTTGTGAAAACATCAGGGTTATGTATATCTGACATGGCTTGGTGGTAAAAACCTCTGGCTAGGGTGTGCATGGTCCTGGGTTCAAGCCTTGTAGAGGCTGTTTAGTTTGTTGCTGGGCAGAACAAGGGCCGTTGGATACAGAGTGATTAAGGCAGTTGTAAAAGGGTTTGCGCAGGTTTGGCAGAAGTAAGCACTGCTAACTTCTGGTTACAGTATCTTATACTCAGTTAGCTTTTCAATTGCTTAAGCTGTGTAGGCATTGCTTACCCTCGTGCAACCAAGCTTAAACCCACTTACTGCTATTTAAAAGTGCTTACTCCCACTTACCCCCATGCTAATTTCTTTAAAAGAAAAGAAAAAAGGGTTGATAGGAAAATGGTGAAAAAGGGGCACAAAGAGGGAAAACAGTAAAGAAAATAGCTAGGGATGTGAAGGAAAGGAGTAGGGAAGGTCCATAGCTGCCTATTTCTTCTACAGCAACAGCTGTGCATATACACTGACTTTGGAGGTAGATTTGGGCACTCAAACCCCTGAGAGAGGGGTGAGGACAACAATAATATGTTGTGATGCCAATTAGACCAGATTATGTGTCCAGTGGACACATGTGCGAAATGGACAGCTATGTATGGGGCAATTTTTTGTGGGGGGAACAAATTGCCCTTTTTTTTCAGGTGAGAGTGGGATGTTGGGAAGGGATAGGTATATTTTGGGATGTAGATTGGGTAGGTTAACAGACAAAACAAACAAGACTCATACAGGGGTGGTATATGACACATGTGGAGGTAGACACCTTGATGGGGAGGGGTGTTGGGACATCAGAAGCCCATGAGACCCCTAGTAGAAACAGTGGGACTGAGATCCCCAACCATGGGCAGTCACCACTGCACCTTCACAGCCCCGAAAGCTGTGCTGGGGGCTGAGTCACAAAGCCATGCCGACCCTCTAGTTGCAATGCATGGCCCTTGAGCTGGTGTAGCAGATCTCCGACCTCCCTGCAGAGCTCGCTATGCTCCATGACCCAGGCCTGGCAACAGGTGACAGGTACCTGTCCGCGCCCGCTCAAAGGGGGGGAACGAGCCCCATCCCCTGAGGCAGTTTCACCTGAAGGTGTTGCAGGAACAGTGGACAAGGAGGTCCCGGGTTGGGCCTCAGACATGTTGGTGCCTGGTGCCACGGCCAGCTGAGGTGGGACAGGTGGGACCGCTGGGACTGGCTTTCTCAAACAGGATATAGTGTTTAAATTTTATCATCACATGTGGGTTAGTAATAGTCAACACATTCCAGGGTTAGGTATAACAGCATGCATTGATATTCTCATTAACCCAGACACCAGATAGAGAACAGTTGCATAGCAAATGGAACACATGCATACATGGGACCACAGTGGTAATAACAACAGCATGCAGGTACATTGATGGCACCATGCCACTAATGTTGGAATATTTCAATATAGCACATGCATGGAAACATTTAAATATTTATCAACCAATCGGACATAATGAGAACAGTGAATTCATTACACACCAGCTGAGGTGGGTATGTAGTTTATTGTTGGAGATATGGTGGGGGGGACATATGTCAATTAACAACTAGTATATTCCTGTAGTCCACATTACTTTCCTAGTCAGTGCTGTTATTGGATCTTACAAGTATTACTACAGTACCCTATAGCCATAGTTTGGACAGTGATATGGCTAACATCATCATTATACATGAACTGGTTTTACCTGCAGTATATACCTCTTACCTGGTATACCTGTGGAGGAAATATTTGTTAACACTAACTGTTTCTACACATACTCACAGATTCCAGGTTGATGTTGTGCACATAGCTGTCCATCTCTTTCTGCACAGACTCTCGCCATGTCTTGACCACATGCAGGTGAACCGGGACATATCTAGACTATTTCACTCTTCAACCTTTAGTGACTTACCACACTCTTATACAGGCTTTCATACACAGTTATATTATGTAGCACAGTGTGAGTGACAGTGATCAGTGATACCTTTTTTATTCAGAGCAACTGCGACACTCAGTTCCATACAATACCAGAGTAAATAGTACCAGTACATTGTATCAAGCTTTTTTTTTTATTGTCACAGTGTTCGTATCTGACGTACCTGTGGGAGCAATGTTTGTTAGCACTACCTGAATGTTGCCACACAAAGTACCTGATTACACATTAGTATTATGCACATTCATCTCACTCTGTTACTGTACATACTCTGGTCACAGCTTGACAACATAGGGGGTGTAGATGGGACATACTTGGCTTATTACTCTCATAACAGTTTCGGGAGTTGCTAGAGTGACATGTTTGTTCTCATAGATGTGCGACAATCAGTTGTATTCCCTGTTTGCTCCCTAGACATCTGGGATCATACCACAGACTTCCTAGGGGGACAGGGTGACAGGCATCAGATATGGGCCCATATACTGGACATTCTGGTCTTATCTGTACAGTTGTGGGGTATGATTCTGTATGCAGCCTACTTCCACTCCCAGGATTCAGACCATGGCTGTCTCTGCTACCACTTAAACACTGTCCATTAGAGTTATGTGTGCTATATAGATATTGCTGCATATCTCCTATCTGCTTACTGTCTTATGATTCTCCTGTGGTTTTGTATTCTGAACTTATATTACAGCACTCTTATACAGGATTTCCTAGACAGTTATATTTTGTAGGACAGTGTGGGCGATAGTGGTGAGTAATACCTTATTATTCGGAGCAACTGCATCAATCACAATGCCATACAATTTCAAAGTAAACAGTACCAGTACAGGGTATCATTCTTGTATTTCTGGGCACAGTGTTGGTATCTGACAGACCTGTGGGAGAAATGTTTGTTAGCACTACCTGAATGTTGCTACACACAGTACCAGATTCCACATTACTATTATGCACATACATCTCACTCTGTTACTGTACACATTCTGGCCACAGCTTGACAACATGAGGGTATAAATGGGACATATGTGGCTTCTTGATCTCATAAGGTTTTGGGGAGTTGCTAGTGTGCCAGCTTTATTCTCATAGATGTGTGTCAATCAATTGTATTTCCTGTTTGCTGCCTATATATCTGGGATCATCCCACTGATTTCCCAGGGGGACAGGTTGACAGGCATCAGTTATGGGCCACTTTACTGGACATTCTGGACATATCTGTAAAGTTGTGGGGTATGATTCTGTACAGTTGTGAGGTATGATTCTATATGCAGACTACTACCACTGCCAGGATTCGAACCATGGCTGTGTGTGCTAAAAATACAGCAGTTCACTTCTCAGTTGCATGTGCTATTCAGATTTTGCTGTCTGACTTTTCACTGTTTTCTGTCTATGTGTCTCTCAGTTGTACTAATTGGCCTCTGGGGATTACACCAGTCATATACAGGCATTCCTACACATTCTATTTATGGTGCACAGTGTGGGTAACAGTGCTTAATACAACAGTACTATTACATGATTGCAAATCTACATTAGCATATGATACCAGCGTATACACATGCAGTCCAGCAGTTAGACTTTTATTGTCAGACTATTAGGCTTTTGTTTACATACAAACTATATGAGACTCTTCCTGCCATATTCTCCAGTGTATGCAGTACTTGTCTTAAACAATACAGGTTTTATGCAGGCAATTCATTTTCTAATACTTTGAGATTATTTCCTATGACAGTACATGCAAGAGTATTACTGACCTGTCTCACATCGTAACCTCTCCAGGAGACTTCCGTGGGCTTCCTGGTTCGTGGCCCACTCACTTGCAGCTGTGGATGACATAAGAAGAATATTTAGCCATACCTATCCATGATATAATTGATCTAGCAATTATTACACACATAGTGGAGTGATACTTACACACAGCTGGGACAGCCCCTGCCATTCTAGCCTCTTGGATCCACTGCTCCAAGCGGTCCTCTTATGCTGTTTCAGGTCGGCATAGTGATGCCTGACCTGCTCACCAGTTTGGGGTATGCCAGTGGCACTGGTGAGGTCATGGTCGAGATGGTCCCAGGCTTCCACCTTCTATTGGGAACCCTGGTACTGGCCCTGAAGCAGTCTCTGATCATGGTCTTTGACAAGGAGTCCTGCCATGACTCTGGACTCCTGGATGCACCAGCGCTGCACCTGGAAGTGCACACCTTCTCCCCCTTCTGCCATAGTGTCTGCAAAGGGAAGCTACAACCAGTTATGAGATGTATTCCCACCTGTTGGATTTAAGTAGGGCCACTTTTCCACACTTTTCCATGATTGGCTGGTTTTGAAAAGGCTAGGCTATGGGCAAACCTGCTTACCCAAGGTTGGCATTGTTTAAAGGGGTATAGCAATGGGCACATTGAGTTAGCTGGCCTACACATTGCTTACACCTCCTAAGCTGGCCTGTGCAATGCTTAGCATTGCTTACATTAGACTTTGCATTATATTTTCTTTTTTGCATTGATTTCTTATTCATTACATCTTTTATATATATATATATATATATATATATATATATATATATATATATATATATATATATATATGCCTGGTATCCATGATTCATGTGTACGTACACTGTATGGTGTCCTTGTGTTTTATTGGGGACGTCAACACGCTATTAAAATTACACCTCACATCTTGGCTTACTGCTGTACTCCAGTTCACATATTTATGTTATGTAGTGAGTTATAGAACATATGACTGTATACTGATTCCTTTCACAGGTTCAGTTTGATTTGCTATAGTGAGTGTTTGGTGATCCCTCATTCTTATGTGATGGTTGGGTGGTTAACTAATGTGACTAAAAATGTATAGGGTCCTAAGTTCAAGACCTGCAAGGCTGTTTATTTTGTTGCTGGGCAGAACAAGGGCCGTTGGATACAGAGTGTTTAAGGCACTTTTGAGCAGTTGTAAGCAGGTTTGCGTGGGTCTGCATGAGGGTAGGTAATCCTAACCTCTGGTTAAACATGCTTCCAGAGAGTTAGCTTCAAAATTGTTTACCCTGTGTACGCATTGCTTACCCCCATGCAAATGGGCTTAAGCTTGCTTACTACTGTTTATTGGTGCTTAAATTTGCTTACTAGTGCTTACTCCTGCTTACAATTGCACTGATTTAGACAGTAATATTGAATGGTTCTTGGGAAGGTGGGGGATTTGGAAGCTGTATGGAGTTGTAATTCATTACACATTTTACCTTCCATTTGTATCCATGATTCCTGTGCACATATACTGTATGAGCACATGCTTATCTGGGGACTTTGCAACATTATGACACTGACACCTCACATGTGCATTTAATGCAGTACTCCAGTTCACAAATGTATGTTATTTAGTGGGTTATGCAACTAAAATATTGGTCATAACATGATTTGCCATGGAAAATGGAATGTGCTGCAGTGCGACTCGAACAGGGAATGCCTGCTCACAAGGCAAATGTTCTGTTCACTACACTATTGGTATACTGCTTCATTTGCATATATCTTTCTTGTTATCCTCTTCAGTCATTTAAGCTGCACTAACCGCAGCTAAGCGATGGGCACACCCGCACACCTACGGTTAGCTTTAATCGGATTCTTAATAAAAAAAAGGTTTGTTTATTTGATTTGTATTTACTATTGCTGTTGTACACATGGGGGAATGTTGCTGGGGATATGCGGACACCTATGAGCGGTCTCACTCATTCCTTTGGCCTTTCTGCAGTTCTTCATTGCAGGGGCATGTATATTCTGACAGCTCTGCTCTCAGACATGCCCCCAGCACTCTTACATGCTCCGTGTAAGATTAGGAGCTCAGGCAACGTGCCTTCATTAATATTCATGGCACGCTGCTGTCCTGCTCCTAAAAGGCCGCTTCCATACAGGACTAAGCTAGTCCTGCATGGAAGAAGAGTAAATCTGGGGGAATATGTTTTAGCACAGAAAAAAGAAAGAAAAGTTAGAAGAAGTAGGGTGCCTAAGTGAGGACTCTCAGAGCAAAGTCCATACTAAAAGTTAAACAGATAAGAAAATGCAGAGTTGTTAATCCATTTATGTTAAGTGTAAAACAGAAAACCCAAGTAAAGGCAGATGCTAAGTAGCATATATCTATAAGAAAAGAAATAAGAAAAAAAATAATTTTGTTCTGAGATACCATTTTCAGAGAGAGGGCAACATAGAGGAGGAAACGAGAAAGAGAGGGAGTGGTGTCCATTCATACCAAATCAGAGGGATGACAACCTGAATGAAAACAGATCACTCAAGAGTCTGATACTAACAGTAAAGCAGAAGGTGGATTTTGTTTAGAACACCCCTCTGTAAATAAAGCCTTCAAGGATGGTGCAGTGCCAGTGTTCATGGAAGACAAATGTATACCTTTCACCTCAGGAAAACTAGCAAAAATAGTAACCCTGACTTACTTACAGGTAAACCACATGAATTAAAAAAAAACACAATGGGAAGACAAAACTTTAAATGAGGCTTGAAAGAACATGGGACATTAGCCAGCAGGATGTTTGCATTACTTCTCACACCTACTTGAGTGGAAAGATGACACCCTATGTAGAGTAAATAAGGACAGGGAGTAAATTCTACATTAATTACTAGTGCCAAAACCTTATAATATACTAGTAATGAAGCTAACCAATATTTACATGTTAGGAGGTCATCTGCGGATGAACAAAATGAATGCTACTAGCTATTAACCAGAGTAATGTGAGGCAACTTCACACCCTAGCAATGCACTGTAGGTAATGGTCAATGAAGGTGCTAGAAATACAAAAGAAAGCATAGCAAAAACTTGTAATTTAACTGTTTTGCAAAAAAAGAACTTTTAAAGTACAGCTACACTTTAGACACAACTCTTCCTCATTCTTGTGTATTTCTTCCTAATAAATGTATATAGTTATACTGTCAGACATAAGCAAAGTATGATCAAACTATTCCTTATCTTGTTTATCATTTTAATGTTATTCATTTCCTCTAAACACACTATGTGGAGGTTCCATAACAATTCACAACACTTATTTTAGTAATTTATCTCTTTGGCTCTCACATTATATGGCCTATTACATTTAAGGTATTTTGGATGAGGGAAAAAGCTACATAGTGAGGTATTTCTATTCCACAGGGCTATGAATGTTGGGGCTCTGGAGTTGCAACCTTATTGTGAACAGACAATCCAGCAGCTGAGAATAGAATGACATTACTAGTTTACTATCATATGTTCGAAGCGAACTCCGTCGACTGCACTTTTGTCGAACACGGAAATTCGAAAATGGTAATGTCGAACACCAAAAGCCAACCTAGGAATGGTTTTAACATGGGTTGAGATTGGTGTTCACTGTTACTGCCGAACTACAAACCTCTCCCCTATCTTGACCCATGTTAAAACCATTCCTAGGTTGGCTTTTGGTGCTCGACATTACTGTTTTCGAATGTCCATGTTCAACAAAAGTGCAGTCGACGGAGTTCGCTTCGAACATATGATAGTAAACCCATAACTATATACTTCTGTCTGACTGAAGGACATAGCTATAAACCTTCTAAATCCAAAATGTGGAACACTGCCTCCCATAATGTGGAGAAAATGAGCAAAATGTGGTAAACTTATCAAAAGCTTGCTTTCAACTTCAACTAGGAAGCCTCGCAGGATTGTTAGGATATGTCATTTTACAGTTATAAAAAGTTATTTTGAAAAATTAGTATGATTTACTGTTATTTACCATGGATATTAGTTAAACAGTTCTTAATACCGAATGTGTGACAGACCCTTTCAATATGCAGCATTGAGGAACATGGACTTTTCCAGATCGAAAATGAGGAAGGTTACTCATAATAAAGTACACTTGAGAGATATGCTGAGAGCGTGAACATGGGAAGTGCACCTATAAGAATACTTTAGCACTTTCTACAACAGAATGAGTTCACTGCAGCTCTGTAGAAGAAGGCTAAGAACACAAACCCATGAAAGCCATTGGACTATAGTTAGTAATATTATGACCAGAGATTTAAAATGAAGGCAGTAATTCTGAGAAATGACATTCTAACAGTCTAAATGAACTGGAAGAAGATCCTGCAAGAGAAGGCACATCACTGTAATTCAATTTTCTTAGGATAAAAAGTCCTTCAGGATAAAGAAAACACTTAGCAAAAATAAAAAAATATGTCATTATGCTTACCCCCATCACGTTATCTATGATTAGAACAAAATAATAAAATAGAAATAACTACCTATTATGCTATAAGGACATTTGTAATTTGTAAGATATTTACATAAGAGAAAATATATACACATACATATATATATATATATATATATATATATATATATATATATATATATATATTTATATATTAGTTTCTAATTACTAATATCATTTATTTGATTATGTATATTTTAAAAGGATACTGTTAACACCAATCAAAATAAAGTACTTAATGCAATGAGACTGTCACCTCTGACTGTCTAAGACATCAACAATTCATAGCATGCCTTTGTGATAGATATAAAGTTCCTGTCATGATAGAGTCTGCCCCCCTGATTCAGCAAGCCCTGCACAGTGTGCAGGACTAGTGCAGAAGCTCCAGCAGGCAATATGTCTGCCGTGCAATCCAGGAATATGCTGCAGGGACGTGCACGAGCGCTCCTGCACTAGTCCTGCACGGACTCAGCTCCTGTAAGCAAATTACTCCATTTGCAGGTGAAATCCATGCAAATGAGGTGAATTTACGATCCAGCAAACTGGAAGCCGACCGTGCAGGGCTAATGTAATCTGCAGAAATATACTCGGTTAGTAACCGACTGCATTTCTGCAAACTACAAAACGGAGTCATGACAGCTCCAAATAAAGGGTGGATATTATGTAGAAAGCATGCCAACAGCCATGGAAAACAGTTGCAAAAAAAAAAAAATTAACTTTTATTTTTTTTTAGCCGATCACGGCTGTTTAAGCGTAGGTCAGCGCCGAGCAAATGGGATCGGGCGAATAATTTAAAAAAAATCCTAAAATAAGCATTCTAACCAAAATCATTATTTTGCCATTATACTCAATGGCAGGCAGAAGACAACATGACCAGTGAATAGTGGTTGCTAATGGGGGAGGCTCAGTGTGGGACCTGTAGCTATGCATCAGCATGCAATCCTATGCAAATGAGGGGAATGATACTGAATCCCAGATTTCCCCTGCATGCTAGTCAGCACCCAACAGTGTAAGAGCAGGAATAGCTTGGTGCAAGCCTAGGAGTTAGCTGACATCATAGGGGGGGTGTCAGGCATACTGTAAGCGGATTAGAGCACTGTGGCTCGGGTTTGCCCTTAGCTTAGCAGACCTAAGCAAGGGGGTATGTCTGAGGCTGCCTAGCACTTTTTACATTGCCTAAGAGGGTGTGCGTGCCACGCACCGGGTTTTAATGGGAAAAAAAAACAAAAGTAAATCAGGAAATAGCAGCTCTGTGCACATTTGAGCACTCTGTGTGGCGCACCCTTGGGCTTAAACAGGAAGGCCATGGGAAGGGAAAACAGCAGTAGGAAGGTAATCTAGGAGAACTAGCATAGCTGGCAGGTGAAATGTATCAGAATCAGCCAATTACACAGGCAGCAGGCCAGCCCAGCAAAGAACACTACTATAAACTATGCAAACACCTTTCCATCTGTTATTTCCCACATACTCTACACCACCGGTGTATACGAGTGGGGGAATCTTAAACAAAAACAACAAAATGATAGGGGCTGCAATACCTATCATACATCAACATGTGGAACAGGCCGAGGGTGGTGAGGATAAGAATACTGTTAACCAACCCACAGTGAGGAGACGGAGAAGAGTGTACAGACCCAGGGTAATCTACCAGGGGCTACATGAGCTGGAGATAATGAAGCACTATAGGGTGGACAGGGACCTCCTACAACAAATTGTTGAGCTATGCCAGCCACGCCTCACCCACAGAACTAACAGAGGGGAATCCATCCCAGTGGATACCAAGGTATGTGTAGGCCTAAGAATACTAGCCACAGGTACCTTCCAAAGGCCAACTGGGGTTATCATGGGGATCTCGAAGGCATCAGCATCCAGGGTACTCCACCAGTTCCTGGATGCTATGTCAGCACATGCCGGTGAGCACGTATATTTCCCCAACACACGTGAGGCGTTGGCCAGCAATATGCATCTCTTCCACCAAATTGCACAATACCCTGAGGTAGTGGGTGCTATAGACTGCATGCACATATACATCAAAGCACCACCTGGTGAGCGGGGTAGGGTCTACATCAACCACAAGGGCTTCCACTCCATCAACTGCCAGGTCATGTGCAATGCCCAGGGCATTATAATGAATGTGTGTGCTGGCTGTCCTGAAAGCTATCACGATTCCTACATCTGGCATCTGTTGCAGTTGTACCAGAGATTTGCCAGTGGGGACATCCCTTATGGTCACCTAGTGGGGGATGCTGGTTACGCACTGGAGCTGTGGCTGATGACATCCATCAGAAACGCACACACACCTGAACAAGAACTCCATAATGAGCCACACGCACAGACCAGAGTTGTAATGGAGTGTGTGTTTGAGATGCTCAAGTCACAGTTCCGGTGCCTGGATACATCCGGTGGAGCCTTGCAGTACTCCCCAGCTACATGTACTCAAATTGTCATCGTATGTTCCATGCTACACAATATGATCCTGTGGAAACAGCTGCAGCAGGAACAGCACGGGGCAGGGCCACACAGCCCCCCACCATTGCCAAGGCCTGCACAGACACAAAGTGACTCGGAGGAGGAACAACCTGAGCCTGCCCCAGTAGGCAGAAGGAGGCATGCCCAGTATTGCCCTGGCCTTGGCAAAGAGACAATGCATAGCACATACACTAACACAGGAGGGACCCAGGGAATGACACCACTCTCTGACTCGCACATACAGTAAAAGGGATGCCAAACATGACACTACCTGTGCTCAACCATGTATAGGGAGTGTACTATGTGCAACCAACATAGGCAGCCCTCCAGCACCATCCTCAATAGTGGCACACCCACAAGGTAAGTCACTCTCCTTACCAATTGCCAGATGGAGTATTATGTGTTGTTACCTGTATCTTTGGTATGGATGTGATAATGCAAAGGAATTGGGTGGCTGAATGTGATGCCAGCAGATACTAGACCTCTCTAGTGGCAGCATGAAATCTGTAACAAATACTGGGTCACCATAGTAGCCAGTACTACACATGGTGACAAAACCCACTGCAGGAAATGTGCAGGGCCACATGTGTGTCCATATGACACACACATGCCAGTCAGGGAGGTTCACATACCCAACAACAGCCTCAGCCAGCAGAACAGGTGTAGGCAAATGCAAACAAAGGCTGTGCTAAGGCCTTTGAATGATGCCTATGGGTAACCTCCCCCCAGACCTACACAGACAGACTACATCAGGTCAGGCAGTGGGATGTTATTTCTGAATGGGTAGGAAGTCAGAAACTGATATGTAGGTCAATCAAACCTAAGACCTGTAGTACACTGATATGCCTCTAGTCAGCATGATAGGTTAGAATACAGAATGAAATGGAGTACCTGACATACCAGTACAGTCATAGCAAATGTGTGCAAGTGTCAGGTGTGCTCCCCAATCCTATGTAGAAATGTAGAAACAGTCACATGTGCCCCCCAATCCTGTGTAGAAATGTAGAAACAGTCAGGTGTGCCCCCTCCCCAATCCTGTGTAGAAATGTAGAAACAGTCAGGTGTGCCCCCTCCCCAATCCTGTGTAGAAATGTAGAAACAGTCAGGTGTGCCCCCTCCCCAATCCTGTGTAGAAATGTAGAAACAGTCAGGTGTGCTCCCCAATCTTGTGTAGAAATGTAGAAACAGACAGGTGTGCCCCCCAATCTTATGTAGAAATGTAGAAACAGTCAGGTGTGGCCCCCCAATCCTATTTAGAAATGTAGTAACAGTCTGGTGTGCCCCCCCAATCAGATGTACATACGTTGTAACAGTCAGGTGTGCCCCCCCCAGTCCTATGTAGAAATGTAGTAACAGTCAGGTGCGCCCCTCCTCCAATCCGATGTAGACATATAGTAACATGTATGTGTAGGTATAATACCAGTGGAGCACAGATGACCTGAGGTGGCCAAAATAGCAGGATAGATTGTAGCATTTGTACAATCTGCAGGTATGCATGTGTTAGTTTGGTGTGTATTTCATATCCTGAGGGAGTGGTCAGTATGTATGCCTGTTGAGGTTTGACCTGGTGGCCATTGCCCACTACTGCCAATGACAGGGACCAAGTCCTCACAACTGCAGTGCCAAAGACAATTCTCCCCAGTATAACACATGCTAGCAGTAAGCCATTCATATCTGAATATCTCTGCTAACACCAGTACCATGTAGCAGAAGCAGCGCAGACACAATCACCTACAGTACACACTATCCCTTGTACAGTTTGACCCCATATTGCCAACTGATCTACAGATATACTACAGAAACAGTCTGCTACCTGTAGGTGTAGAACACAAAGGTCTACAATGGAGTATAAACTACCTGGAATGGATCCACACATTCAATACAGAAGGACATACTGGGCATGCTCACACACGTAGAGAAATGAAGTCAATGTCAGACAACAACATACTGAAAGGTCATAATGGGCATGCTCACACACAAACAAATGAAGCCCATGTCTGCCAACAACAGTGGGCCATACATATCTAACAGTTGCAGATGTTAGTGCATACACTCCTCCGTATGTACCAGTCATGCTTTGCACACACATTGGATAGGAATACACACATATATCCAAGGACAACACACTATAGTATGCCAAAAGTACATATAAACAGATGTGTAGAAGACAGTGACAGTGACAAAGAGCCTTCCATCAAGAGGCATGTCCCACCCAGCACACAGCCAAATGGCTACAACCACTTGATGTGTAAATGTCACTCACTGTAGAAATTAGCCACTGGTATCCCTCAGCATTATAGACTCTGTGGTGCACGTGCTAGCTGTGCAACATGACTGTACAAGGCAGTAGTCATCTAGCAGTTGTATACACATACCTGTGGAATATAAACCTGAGTGTGCCTGAGTGTGGTGTGTCTACATCTAGATGAATGGGTTTTGGCCCATGCACACACACTGCCCTCCCCATAGCCCTACTATGACAAGCCTGCTGATGCCATTCACTTTGGAATACACCTTTGGGAAAGGAGTAGCCCAGTAATCTCTGTGATGTGTCCTATAACTGTGTAATGCTATAGTGCGGTAAACTAGATAAGTAGGAGTTCTAATCCCCAACATAACAACTGTGTATGTGTGTGTGTGTGTGTGTGTGTGTGTGTGTGTGTGTGTGTGTGTGTGTGTGTGTGTGTGTGTGTGTGTGTGTGTATAGGAAGCAATACTTTTTAGGCTACTCACACTCACTACAATTCAAATGCTCTACTTTGGCAAGGCTGCTGATGTCATTCACTTTGACATACACCTTTGGGAAAGGAGTAGCCCATTAATCTCCATTGTGCATCCTATAACTGCATAATGCTGTAGTGTGCTAAACTACTGAGGTAGGAGTACTAATCCCAAACATGGCAATTGTGCATGTGTGTCTCTGTCTGTGTAGGGAGCAATGCTTTTTAGGCTAGTCAGACTCAATACAATCAAATGCCCTACTTTGACAAGGCTGCTGATGTCATTCACTTTGAAATACACCTTTGGGGAAAAATAATCCAGTAATCTCTGTGGTACATCATGTAACTGCATAATGCTGTAGTGTGATAAACTAGTTAGGTAGGAGTTCTAATCCCATACATGGGAACTGTGTGTGTGTGTGTGTGTGTGTGTGTGTGTGTGTGTGTGTGTGTGTGTGTGTGTGTGTGTGTGTGTGTGTGTGTGCCTCTGTGTAGGGAGCAATGCATTTTAGGCTAGTCACACTCACTACAATTCAAATGCCCTACTTTGGCAAGGCTGCTGATGTCATTCACTTTGAAATACACATTTGGGAAGGGAGTAGCCCAGTAATCTCTGTGGCATGTCCTATAACTGCAAAATGCTGTAGTGTGATAAACTAGTTAAGTAGAAGTTCTAATCCCAGACATGGCAACTGTGTGCATGTGTATGTATCTCTGCACAGGGAGCAATGTTTTTTAGGCTAGTCACACTCACTACAATTCAGATGCCTTACTTTGGCAAGGCTGCTGATGTCATTCACTTTGAAATACACCTTTGGGAAAGGAGAAGCCTAGTAATCTCTGTGGTGAATCCTATAACAGTGTAATGCTGTAGTGTGATTATAGGTTCATAGGTTCATAGGTTCATACTAGGCTATCTGCCCGAGGGCATTTACAAGCCTAGCCCATAGTTTTGTGGCTTACGCCACCCCTTTAGTATGGGGAACTATACCCATTATTTTGCTGTGCCTCTGTTGAGCAGTGACACTGAGGTAATCCCTGGGGTATATCTGCGATCTCCCATCCATTGGTCAAGATTTCTCTTGAACAAGGCCAGCGAGGTGCTCTGCCTCACATATACCGGGATTTTATTCCACAGCATAGGGAGTCTTTGGGTGATGAATCTATCCCTCCAGCGCGTCCTATTAATAGCCGTGTCGAGGTTTAAGTCTCCGCCCTTGTGGCTCTGACGGATCTAGATTTTTGAGGTGAAGCATATTCATCAAATCTGGGTTTGCCATGCCCTTCCATGTTAGGCAAAGGTCACCTCTGAGCAAGCGGTGCGACTGAATAGAGCTGGAGTTCTTTCAGTCGGGCAGCATAGGACAGATGTTTGAGACCCTTTATCCTTTTGGTGAGGAACTTTTGTGGCCTCTCCAGCTGCTGCAAGTGTCGGGTCAGATACATTCGAATGGGGCATTGTACTCAATCATTGGTCTGATGAGTGATGAGTATAGGGAGACTATGACCTCCCTTGATCTAGATGAGAATCCCTTCATGATAAGGTGGGCAATGTAGAAGGTCTTCCTAACTACTTTAGCTACATGGGTGTCGAATGACAGACTACTATCAACCTGGGTCCCCAGGTCCCTGATAACTTCTTCTATGCTCAGTGGATTGCCACCTATTTGGTAGCTAGGGGTAACCTTGTTTTTCCCGAAGGGTATGACTATGCATTTTTGGCATTTAACTTTAGGCCATGGCTCTGGCACCAGTTATCCGTTTCTGTGAGACCCTTCTGAAGGATATCTGTGTCAGATGTGTTTTCTACTATGGCCCAGTTTGCAGTCATCTGCAAACTTTGTCAGCCATAACCCTCCTGTGTTTGCTTGTACTTGGAAAGTAGATGCCAAACAAGAGTGGGCCCAGGACTGAGCCCTCTGGTACACCACTTGTGACAGGCTTTGAGTCTGACATGGCACCAGCAACTCTGACCCTGTGGGTTCTGTCACTCAGCCAGTTTGCAACCCATCTTGTGATGTATGGGTTAACATTTAAGCTGATGAGTTTTTCAATGATACCCGAGTGGGGTATTGTATCGAAGGCCTTCGCCAGATCGAGGTAGGCTGTATGGACTGCCTTTCCTCATCAATGGCTTTGGTGACTGTTTGAAAAAGTCAACCAAGTTTAGAAGGCATGATCTGCCTTTGACAAAGCCAAACTGGGATGGATCCAAAGTCTGCAAATTCCCTATGTCTTTATTTATGAGGTCCATTATGATCCTCTCCATGGCTTTGCAGATAAGGCTTGTCAAGCTAATGGGCGGTAATTTCCAGGGTCGGTGGAGGCACCGCCTTTGTGAAGTGGGACCACAGTTGCAGTGCCACTCCTGGGTACGTATCCAGAGGTAAGACTATGATTAAACAGCTGTCCGAGCTGTGGGTTTAATTCCTCGTTGAGTTCGTGGAGCACACAGCCGGGGACACCATCAGGTCCCATGGATGCTGTGTTTTTGCTTTGAGAGAGCAGTTCTCACTTGGGCTGGAGATGTTTGGGGGCTGCAATCGCTTGGTATAGATATCTCTCCTTTGGGAGGGGGAGAAGTTTGCACTGAACCTGTCAGCCAGTATGTTGGCAATGTCTGTAGGATCAGTAATCTTCACATCATTTTGAACTAGTTCTGAGCATATCTGGGAGGTTCCTCCCAGGTTTCTAACATAGCTAAATAAGGCCTTATGATTGTCTTTTGAGTCTTTAGCTATTTTTCTCTCAAAATTTGCTTTGGATGATTTTATGAGAGCTCTTAGTTTTTTACTTATAGTGATCAAGGGTGTCTTACCTTTTAAGGATTTTGCTCTATCTTGTAGTAGCTTCCTCCTACTAGATATAGTACTTTTGTATAGGTTCTATTCCCAGACATGGCAAGTGTGGATGTCTGTGTGTGCTTCTTTGTCTGTGTAGGGTGCAATGCTTTTGAGAGCCCTTCACAGTCACTACAACGCTTATTTCCCTATTTTGGCAAGCCTGCCGATGTCATTCCCAGTGAACTACACCTTTAGAGAAGGAGTAGCCCAATAATCTCCATAGTGTGTCCTATAATGGTGTAATGCTGTAGTATGATATAGTACTTTGATAGGGGTTCTATTCCCACACATAGCAAGTGTGGATGTTGTGTGTGTGTGTTTCTTTGTCTGTGTAGGGAGCAATGATTTTTAGGCTAGTCACACTCACTACAATTCAAATGCCCTACTTTGGCAAGCCTGATGATGTCATTCAATGTGAAATACATCTTTGGGAAATGAGTAACCCAGTAGTCTCGCTGGTGCATCCTATAACTGCATAATGTTATAGTATGATAAGCTAGCTAGGTAGGAGGTCTAATCCCCAACATGGCAACTGTGTGTGTGTGTGTGTGTGTGTGTGTGTGTGTGTGTGTGTGTGTGTGTGTGTGTGTGTGTGTGTGTGTCTGTGTATGGAGCAATGCTTTTAAGGCTAGTCACACTCACTACACATCAAATGCCCTACTTTGGCAAGGCTGCTGATGTCATTTACTTTGAAATACACCTTTGGGAAAAGAGTAGCCTAGTAATCACCATGGTGTGTCCAATAACAGTGTAATGCTGTAACGTGATATAGTACATTGGTAGGAATTACATTCCCCACATGGCAAGTGTGAATGTTTGTGTGTGTGTTTCTTTGTCTGTGTAGGGTGCAATGCTTTTGAGGCCATTCACAGTCACTACAACCACCATTGACCTTCTTTGGCAAGCCTGCTGATTCCCAGTGAAATACACCTTTGGGGAAGGAGTACTCCAGTAATCTCTGTGGAGCATCCTATAACTGTGTAATGCTGTAGGGTAATAAACTAGTTAGGTAGGAGTTTTAATCCCAGACATGACCAATGTGTGTGTGTGTGTCTGTCTGTGTTTGTCATTTGTATCCGATGTGGAGGTGGCTGTGAGTGTGTAAACACTGGACTCATTGTGGAGTGGGTTTTGCAAATTTCTTATATGGTGGCCCTATTATATGTCACAATGTCCAGGATAACAGATGTGAAATAGCCAAAAGGCTGGGGTGCCAATCCATACCCCTACATGTGACATCAACACCTGGTGAACAAAGTTAGCAACCCTAGTATTACCCAGAGAACAACCCATGTCTCATGCACAAACACACTGGCCTAGGCAACAGCCGCTATGTTGGTAGTATTCTGCATATTGCCCACAGATAGTAACCATGGTGTGATTGCAGTGGACCACAGAGGGCATGGCACCCTGTACATCAGTACAATAGGCACGGACATGCAGACAATGCGCCTTCACTATTTTTTCCCACCGGACACCTGCAACACCTGTGGCACCATCAAATGTGACCCACAAAGGACATAACATGCCTTAAACACATGCCCTGTATTGACAGATGCCACTGACAACAGGGAACACCAGTATCATGCTATCAATGTAGGTGCAGGGTTAACCTGCTGTCTGTTACCAGTTCCCATCACATGAGGACAGGACTGGCACATCTGATAACAATCTGTGTACACAACATGGGCCACACACCCAGGTATAGTTCCACATGTCACTGTACATTCATGTAGGACATCTGCACAACCCAGACAGCATCCATGTCATGGACTAAAGAACACATACATGGCAAGCATTGCACAGCAATGGCCACACACAGACATTATCCAGGTGACTGGATAGGGAACACAATATCCATCTGTGTGAGCCAATCCAGACACTACACCCCTGAGCCACATTGCAGATGATTATCATGTGGCCTGCTGCCAAGGTATACCTTTCACCTAGCCTTGTATAGCCTTCTGGCACAGTCAACCACTACACACCCATGAAGCAATGCATGCATGCATGTCAGTACTGGGACCCTGTGTCTGTATGTGTTGTGTATGATGCTTTCAACCACATTCACATTCACTACAACTCCCATTGGTATACTGAAGCATGCTGTCTGATGTCAGACACCTTCACATACTCTTTGCCCATATAACCTCCAGATAACTCCGATGGTGCATGTGATACCTGCACATTACTGTATTGTGGCAAACTAACTAGTTAGGAAGTGTATTCCTGACCCTGCCAAGTGTGTCAATGTGTGTGAGTCCCTGAGAGAGTGTGGCTGTGTTGACACTGACACCTGTTCATGTGGACAGGCACATGTACTACACCTACTGTATCACTACCATATCACTGTTGCAGATGCCACTCACCATCACATATATGTTTGGACAGTGCTTCAACATTTAAGCTATGTGGCGCATGTAATAACTGCATAGACAAGTGATAGCAAAACATAGTCAGTCAGGGGTTTGAAACCCTGTACTGTTAGGTGCGTGACACAAACATGCTTAGGTTTTACTCTCCCACACCCTCCCTGACTTACTTCGTCTATGTCTCTGTCTCTCACTCCCTCTCTGGTGGATGTGGATAACTACACCTGCTTTGCTTAGGCAGCAGCTTGTATTTTGTAAGTGATGCTCATGATCAGCTGATGGCCTCTGAACATATTGCAGCCCTTCTCTAGCTGATTACATATGGAATAGCTGTGGTAACATTCCCATAGCCAATTGCATGGAACAACACTCCAATATCTATGAGCATCATGTTGGTGTTGGGCCTTTTCATTCACTGTGAGCAGGACCTAGACCTGGTGTTTGGCAAACAGCATCACAGATGGATTTAGGATTTACCTATAACAACTTACACTGTGGAAACAGGCCACCACACAGGAGGGGAATGTACCTGACATGACTACAGAATGTAAGTGTTGCTATTCTGCATTTGGAGTAATGTTGGTTTAACAGGGTGCGTATGGATATGGCTGGTATACATGTTTTAATACCTGTCATGACAGTGCTATGTTTTCAGGAAACCCCCATCTGTAGGGTCATCAGCAGACTGGGCAGTGTGTGGAGCCTTTTGTTTCTTGTATTACTCACAGAACACCTACCTGAGAACTACAGAAGCATAGTGAGAGGATTGCAGTCAGTACATGATGACAACCATGAGAGTTACTGACTTCATATCCCTCATAGGACATATGTCATAATAAACCCTGGTAAGACAGTAAATGTATGAGGTTATCACAGCAACATGCCAATATTGGGGCAGTGTTCATAGCTCCAGCCACAAGTCGGTCAACCTTTGTACATATGTCTTGCAGTAATAGGTGCATATGTCCTGTACACCATTATTTATTGACATCATACCTGATAAGCCAGTCAGATATCAGACTGCTAGACATGTTATGTATAGTAGGGATTGTTTCTGAGGACATAGCTTGGCCATTCTGTGGTTGTTTGTACAGTACTGGGATCTTTGTACCGAGGGTGATTGTTGACAGTATGTGTATTGCACATAACTACCTTGGGCTGTGCACAGACTGTGGAAGATGCCATTTTTGTTGGTCCTGTTCTATCTGATGTGAAATGCTGCTCCAGTGAATGGTACCCTATTGGCTCACACGTCTGTAGGGCCAGACACACACGTGTCCCATACCACAGAGCCATCGGACCACACAGTGCCATAACCCAGTGTATGTAGGGTCAGTGTGTGAGTGGCACATAGCTGGATGATGTTTATCAGACAGTCCATATAGTGTCATATTAAGCATGTGTACCATATGTGGCTGTGTTTACATTGGTTGTGGGTATGCACTTTCACACAGGTGTCTGTTATTCTGTGCTGAGACATGCGTGTGGAGCCCGCTATAATCACAGGTACGTGTGTAGTCCCCCATACAAAATGTAGTCCAGTATTGTGGCAGTCTGCCTGAAGCTTGCACAGTGCTTTGTGACATGCCTAGCAGCCTAGTGTAATTACCCAGTGTGCTGATATGTCCACTTATTTGCAAGACATACTGCTGCCAGGCCACCATAACTGTTGTGTATTTCTGACAAAGCAGTGGGATTCTGTACAGATGTATTTCACTAACTACTGGGTAGTATGTGGCCATGTGACCCCTGCACCACCAGGTATTATATGTCAGGACAGACTGGCGTGTGTGCATGCATAAACTATGTGAGCATATGTAGTCCAGTATTTACGTGATATACCCATGTACATATTAACATCCACAATGGGAGGTGTGTTCCACATGTCTCGCATAAAGAGGATATGTGTACACCTCTGGACTGACCACAGAGTACCAGACTGTGCACATATATTGGTCATATCTCTGCTGTCATCCACAGGATCATTACTGTGCTAGCAGTGGTACTGTACTATGATGTCCTTAGAATGTCTGTCAGTAGCCAATGGTGCACATGTTAAAAGCAGATGTGACCTCCCACACACGTCTGTTAAAACAACCCCTATTACAGTAGTAACAGTCTACACATATACCTGCAATACATACCTGACATACCCTTGCACTAAGAGGCTGGGAATATTGGGGCTGAGGTGTGACTCCACTCCATGTTCTGGACGTATGGTGAACATATATGTATGTATATTAATCCATATATCGATATAGATATATACACATATACATATCAACATACATAGATGGATATATATATATATATATATATATATATATATATATATATATATATATATATGTACATATATATACATATAAACATTCAAACATATTCATATACACAGCAACATATGTCTACACATATAGAGATATAGATACATATGCACATATATTTATGGATATCTATATATATATCAACAGTAATAGGTATATCAGAATAGATATGTATGCACATATAGTTATAGATATCTACATATATATCTACAACCATGGTGGTGGTGGTGCTGCGGTAGCATTGTCGCCTCACAATAAGATGCTGTCTGGTTCGATTCTCAGCTAGAGCGTCTTCTGCATGGAGACATGCGTGAATGGGCGTACCTTCGTTGAAGGTTGTACATCAGAGCTGGTAACCCGGCAAGTAAAAATCAACTACCAATTATTAGCAGACCGGAGTTCCGCTGTGGCGACCCCTAACTGGGAAAAGCCGAAAGACACAAACAATCTGTACACATAGGATGTGCATCCATATATAGCTATATATACATATATCTATATATATATATACATATATCTATATATATATATATATATATATATATATATATATATATATATATATATGTATATATATATATATATATATATATATAGAGAGAGAGAGAGAGAGAGAGATATAGATAGATATATGTATATATATATATATATATATATATATATATATATATATAGATAGATATAGATATATATATATATATATATATATATATATATATATATATATATATATATATATATATATATATATATATGTGTGTGTGTGTGTGTGTGTGTGTGTGTGTATACAAAGAGATCTACACATGGCCATATATATGATGCACTATACTATTGTGTATCCAGACATATGTATGAATGTACATGTGTATGTACATGTAGACATATATCAACATATGTGCATGTATATATCCATATTCCTCTCATGTGTAAACATCACGGTTGTGTATACCTTCCCAGATGTATCTCACCATATGCATCTGATATGTGTACATTATGATAAAACAACATATGTGATGCAACAGTCATATTACTAACAAGTACTACATAATTGTGGAAGGAAAGGCAATTGTTCAATACTAATCAATATGTGTATTGACATATTGGAAAAACAACAGCTATATTCACATTGGTCATGGCATAGTGGTTAATTGTTGCAACTACAGTATACAGGGTCCTGGGTTCAAGACCTGCAAAGGCTGTTCATTTTGTTGCTGGGCAGTTGGATACAGAGTGATTAAGGAACTTTTGAGCAGCTTTAAGTGAGTTTGCACAGGTTTACGTGAAGCTGAGTGGTGCTAAGCTACGGGTAAACATACGGACGCTTACACAGTGTAGTCTTTGTTGACCAGTGCGCAAATCAGCTTAGCTGTTATATTGGAGCAATGTTGATACCTGCTAAGCAAGGCTTAGCCCTGGTAACCAGTTCTCACCACCCAGTCCGATAACATAGCAGGGTAATGACATCTGTAATAAGTGTATCTAATGCCATGTACAATACATGCGCCTATGTGCTGTCATTGCAGTAGCAAGGAGTGTGAGTGTCATGTCTTGGACACACAACTATATGAGGCCTGTACAGCACTGTCATCCATGTGAATGTGTTACATATAGGGGTAGTAGCCCAGGGTACGTGCTGTCACACTGGCATGTAGTGCATCATGGCGGGACTACTGTTGACAGTGCTTCCCCTGGCAATAGTAGAGCACTAAATGTAGTACTGACAACAGGTACACCTGCAGGATTAGCTGGACTCTAAAGCCTCCCTGCTGTGTCCCTGGTGTGTGAGCTGTGTCACAGTATATATCCCCTACTGGATAATGATCCGACATGTGGAATGTAACTGTAGACTAACGTCTTTACAGCACGTTAGTGAGGGCTTCCAACATGTAGTTATGGCATACATATTGTTGTAAAACATCTGTCAACACATTCATCCTACTGCATAGCTAGTTGCCAAGCTGATGACTGTCAGTCCCTGTACAGATGTGCAGATGGCAGGTATCCAGCTGGGATATGTACAGGCAATCTATGCTTGATCGATAGTGACATGTCTGCCCAGCTGTGTAAGAACTGGCACATATAGGAGACAACACTCTGTACGCACCACATGCAATGGGTACCTCCACTACACTACCACAGTCGACAAAACATGCTTGGGTACAGGTCTCCATCACAGACACTAACCATGTGTTGTAATACATGTTGCATACATGTCAACTTGATCACCTCAGTGGCCATTTGTAGGAGGCACCCAGAGGATTGGTTGATGCATGTCACTCTCACCCTGAGGGTCAGCACAGTGGTGTCTCTCGATAGATTGACTGCTGCCACATGGCAGGTGGCAGGATACCACTGTACACACATCCCCTACACAATCCATCTCTCCATGGATAATAGCTAGGCACACAGCTATGACCACCTGCAGCAATTCACCCCAGTACTGACACATGTGTACATGTGCATTACTGAGGATAGCAGTGTATGTATGTTAGTAAACCTGTAATTGGGAATTCTATGAGGGCCTTCACAACCATTGCAACACCCATTGCCATAGTCAGTTATGGCTGCTGCTGTATGGGACATTACATGTACCCTGTTACGCTCCTTTCCCTACCAGCTACATGAGCCATGCAGTACAAGCACAACAGTGTTGTACAAATGAGTCGATAGGCATGGGATACCCATAGAGTTCTGGCAAGTGTGTGTATGTGTGCATGTCTGTATATTTTAGAGTACAACATTCCGAGGCCACATACTCCTATTACAATACTCATTGTCACACAATAGTACAGCTAGTGTTGTTGCTGCCCATAGGTGAGGCATGACAATGCAACACCCTACTATGCCTGTGGCATGTGCACTAGATGCATATCCCTGTAGTACCACTGTTGGGATATGCAATGGGTTGTATCACAGTCATGGGTAATGTGTGATGGTGGATATGTCAGAGTGTCATCATGGGTTTCAGAAAGTACAATATCCACTGGGGATGTGGGTGCTGTGTACACTTTCATTACACCAAGGTACAACCAGTATATGTTCCATGTACCACTTTATGGTGACCACTGTCACCATCATCCATACAGGTAACTGCTACCACAATACAGCCTAGTTATGCATGTACTGTGTGCAGTCTACCTGTAACATATTGGACACATGGTCAAGTTAGTTAGCATCAATAGGCCCAGGTCTCTCAGATGTGGGTCTGCCATTTATGTGTCTATTAATGTGTATGTGATGGAATGCCACACAATGTATGGCCCATATACAACCATTACATCCCCCATTACCATACTGTACATGTCTGGGGATGTTCTGCATGTAACATGTAACCTGGAACACACCTCACCCTAAACGCTGTGTGGTGTGTGCAATGAAAGCCACACACTTCAGTAGCACTGCATACCTAAGTAGGGGTCTAGTCCCAGTGTTGCCAAGTAAGAGTGTGCGTGTATGTGGATGGGTTTACATCAGGTTGCAGATTATACACATCCCAGCAGGTCACCTGTTCATGTGGCATAGCCAATAACTGTTATACAAACCTGTGACGTGTTCAACTGTTCCCCAGACATGTCACAGCCATGGTGTCACCTCAGTGCCATACCGCTTGTGGAATATGACTGCAGACCATCCTCCTGCTGACACATGTAGACCTACAACACAAATGGATAACATTATGGAGACCACAATCAACCAGTGTTACTAACAACTATAATGCATCATTGCTGGATGGCTACCCTACCAGACATGTATGCATTAAACTTTACTCCTGACATGTTACACTGCAGTACATTGGTACACTGTTGTACAGTCACTGTGTGCATCAGAACTATATTAGCCTGTCCCTGCATTGATGTTATGGATGACAGGGATGTGGCACAGATATCATACTCATAAGGTGTGTTGTTGGTTTGCCAGAGGCTGAGGGTGGGCCATACATTTGACATCATGTGTGTGGGTGAGGAGTGTAATGAGGTGAACTGGGCATGATGATGTGGTGGGTGTAGGTATGGGGTTGCCCTAGGTGTGTTCGTATAGTGTGTGGGAATGCATGCATACAGTTCTGCCATGTGATTGCCCTACACAATTGTTTATGGACAGCTGCAGACCATACCTCACAGGGTGCGCAGTTCACTGCCTCCTGCTGTGGACACATGGACTGTGCCTGCCAGGGGTTCCATGGGCACATCCAGGTACAGGCCTCGATGTGCTACTCTCCCCTGATGATGACAGATGTCTGCTGGAACCAGGTCCCTCCTGGGACTGGTGAGGATCACATGCTCATGGCCTGCTGTGGTGTGGTGTGGAAAGCAACCCCCCCCCGCAGTGTCGAGGCTGGTACTGCCACTAAGGGGGCCCCTTGGTGTCCTAGCATGTCCATAAAAACTGCCAGCTGTTGGTGTTTCTGGCCTATGTCCATCCGGCCCTCGCCGCACTCCCACCACATGTTCAAGGATGGACAAACCATGGTCGATGAGGCCCATCATCTCACCAAACTATCTATCCATGAGCTCGGTATAAGCACGAATGGCATCAGGCAGTTCATGGAAGTTGTCACTTGCAGATGTGAGAGCAGCCCTCTGCAGCCACAGGCCCTGTCTGGTGTAACATTCCATACGTGCCTGCGCTATCATGACAGCCTGAAACATGTGCCTGGTGGTACCAGTTATAGCACATCTGCCAGGGGCATGATGACCAGAGGTCCTACCATAAGCACCCTGGGACATCTGCCTATGTGGTGCGCTGCTGAACATCTGGCTATGCCTGGTGTGACTAGACACAGTAGGCATGGTTACCACACTTTCCTGTGCACTGCCACTAACTGCCAGCTGTCCCTCCGCTATGGCCACTCGTGATGGGGTATATATAGGCACTCAAACTGTGTGCGGGTTGGGGTGGCTAAAAGGGGGATGTCAAATGATGGTGCTGTTTCAGCCCCTGGCAACCCCACCTATGCCTCAACAGTACTATCATCATATTCGGTGTCTGTATGAACACCAACATCAGATTGCATGCAGGAGGGACCCTGACCCACCTCGCCATCTGTGGGGGAAAACCAAGAAACACACTTTAAGACCTGTACAGCATTGAATAACAGTACACACATACATACACACACACACACACACACACCACCTTAATACCTACCTGTCTGTAAATTTACCGACAGTCCCATGTTTATTCCCATTCATTGTCCATCCTGCATCATACTTGGTAACATACACTCATTAATACCACTCATTAATGTATCATTCCTCTAAATGTCTAGACAAGTGATCACAACACAAGACCTGTTACTCCATTACCTCCCTGACCTGAGTGGAGTAGTTTTACATGGCCTCACTGCTGTCATTCAGTGTTCACCCTGTGTATGTCTGGACATCGTGAGCATGGCCCCTATATGTGAGGGGCTACTATGTTCACTCCATAATTTCCATGCACTGAAGTGTCGTGTGTAAGTATTGCTCAGTACATGCCAGATATACTGTTCAATCAACCTATCATGTGACAACTGTAATATATGGATACACTCCCTGGTGTTGTCTAGTAATTCCCCAGTGTATCTGTAGTGCTACATACGTGGGTTGTCGGTCACCTCTCTGCTGAATGTGACATTACGGATATACCTGGTGTCTACTTTCCCTCCCAATGCATGTTCTATGCTACATACCTTATTATAGTATCAGCTGTCATGTGATTACATACATGACAAGTATTCCTGGTGTATCATGTGTCAGTCCCTGTCCATCTACTGCACAATCCCAAAGGGAAGTACTGCTGTAAGAACATCCCCACAATCACACATGTGCATACATAGACACCCACACAAACACACACACATGCACACAAACACATCCTACATGCATCAACCTCCCTCTACTTCACCAGAGTGACCTTACAGACAAAATAACCACCCACCAACAGAAGTACTGCTGTAAGAACATCCCCACAATCACACATGTGCATACATGGACACCCACACAAACACACACACATGCACACAAACACATCCTACATGCATCAACCTCCCTCTACTTCACCAGAGTGACCTTACAGACAAAATAACCACCCACCAAAACACACACACACACACACACACACACACACACACACACACACACACACACACACACACACACACACACACACACACACACACACACACAGGTGAAGTTGCAAAAATATAGTACACACAGTCCTCCTATTACCCACCTGTCAACATGCATAGCATAGGTACACAGCAGTATTCAGTGCAGCTATAGTCAATCCATGCTAGCAACAGTATACATGTGTGTGATGCATGTGCTGTGTTAGTAGGTGATGCCCCTTCCCCTGGATACCACTGCACCCATGTACATAGTATTGCTGTGCACCTGTTCTGCACCCTGCCATGTACTGTACACCAAACGTCACAGGTGTACAACCTATTGCTGAATGTGTAGTACTGTGTCAGTTATTTCAGCTCTAATGCTCACAGCCCCTAATGTTTTTGAGCAACACATACCTGGGATGATATGGCAACAAATGTCATTTGAGAATGCCTGATGTCTGGTTTACAGATCTCAACATCAGTGGACCATGTATGACCAATCCAGTACTATTAGACTGACAACTATCAGACCATACCGTGGCTATGGGAAGTGTGCACATCCTTATTGATATGACGCACCCTTCCTTGATCTACCATGGGACCATATCACCACATATATTAACAGTACACGAGCTCGATATGTGACATATGTCCTGTACATTCAAATGCAATGTCTACAGAATGTGTTAGGTGTGCAGATGCTGACCGTGATGCATACACTCCGTGTGTGCATATGTGTGCACACCCTTATCATGATGGTTTATTGCACCTATTGTTATGTCTACTACAGCAGTCACGACTCCTGGCAGGGATATACTGACATGGGCCATCTGCATTTGCCAGTATTTGTTCAGTCTGCCCTAAACATGTCCCCCAAATCTGGATGATTGCAAGGTATACTCATGTGCACATCCTTTGGTGTTCACACACTGCCATCACTATTGCTGTGGGGGTAGGGTTATGTCTGCCACAGTTCCTGAACCTGTCTATGTGCAGATACAGCCATTCTTAGCATCCCTGCTGCAGTGCACTGGTGTGTCATGCTGACACCCCCTCCCAACCTTCTGCCTTTTTGAAGATGCTTGACAAGTAAGGCCTACCCATGTGTGTCAGTTTGCAGTGTCCCATATACTGAACACCACGTATTACAGTCTAGTCCCAGCTAATAATGTGGATCACAGTAATACATTATGCCATAGTCTAAATCTGTAACAGTTGCCATTGTACTACTGGTACAGACACTGTATACGGGTCATGTTACACACATGGTGGTGGTGTGTGGGTGTGTGTGTATGTGTGTGTGTAAGTAATGCCCAGTTGCTATATGGTGGTGGGTAGAGAATACACATGTTTGAACCCTGTATCTTGGGCCCTGGTGGTAAGAGCCTGAATTCCCTACCCACCACATTTGTAAAAAATTTGCAGATTTTTGCCTCATAGTTGTTCTGTTCTGTTACTCATAAAATCTGTGGTTTCTGTATTTTTGTGTCTTTACACACGCAGTGGGAGCATTGTTGCCTGACAGTTACAGGTTTTCTATTTTGATTCTTGGCTGGGGTGCCTTCTGTGTGGAGTCTGCATGTCTTTGCTGTGTTTGTGTGGGTTTCGTCTGGGTGCTCTGGTGTCCCCCCATCTTACAAAGACATAAGTCTGGAGTGTTTCTCCCTGGGCCTCTGCTGAAAACTGGCTTTTGTTCTAAGTCAGACTTTGCTGGTTAACAAATGTTAAATAAAGAAAAATGACAAGCATTTGAATTTCAGACGTCATATTCTTCAGAAAGTATATGATAACATAAAACCTTTTATTCTAGCAATTTTCTAAGTTTATAAGATGGATATTTGAAATGTGTCCCTATTTTTGGGACTGTATTACCCCCATTATTAGCTTTGTCCAGGTTTTTTGTGCTAAGGTTGAGAGCTATGGTAAAAACTGAATTCACTGAATATGTTTGGGGGCTGTATTCCCCATTATTGGCTTTGTTCAGGTGTTTTAAGATGTTGACAGCTGCAGTGAGAACTGAATTCACTAAATGGTAGCCATTTAAGCTTCAGTCGTCCTCTCTTTCACAAAACAGCTGATTTAGCATAGTGGTGCATTGCTCTGACAGTTTTGCACAGGGACCTGGGTTCAAGGCTTGGCAGTGAAATGTATGGTGGTAACACAGCATTTTATTCTAGCAACTTTCCAACATTATACAAGCAATGTTTAAAATGTGTCCCTGGTTTTGGGGCTTTTGCCCCCCCCCCCAATACAGTTTGGCTTTTTCCAGATTTATTGTGCTGCAAGGTTCAGAGATACAGCTGAGCGCTGAGTAGATTTTACAAGGAGCTGAGAGCTGCAGGGGAGCAAAATTTTAGTGCTGCTTATGCTAAGTCTGCTTGCATTGTTAATAGCACCGCAGGTAATGTACTTGCTTTTGATGCAGAAGGCTGTGGGTTTTACTCCCACAATAGGTAAATGCATGGCTGATACTGTACTGTGTTGCAAAGGGGGTGGATGCTGCAGTCCTTTTTGGTGAAGATACCTAGTAACTATGGACCTGTTATCAGTTTGCCATGCATTCTCTATTCCAATATTACTAGCTTATCATTTTCTTAGTGTAACATAGTCAATTTATTCCTCAAGGGCAGCAGGCACTTTATTTGTAGACGAAACAATGAAATATAAAGTTGTTTGCTAGCAGCAACCTCTTCATTAGTTGCAGATCTCTTTAATGTGGAATTATTTAAATTACTTTTACTTCTTCAGAGATTGCGCATATTTACTGATACTGGTGGACTGTAGAAGTTTGAGTAAACTTTTATGATGGAAATGTTCTGAATTGGGCAATTTTGTCATTATTGGTGCATGCATTTTGTTTCATTGTTTTTCAGAAAAATGTTCAAAACAATAAATTTAAAATGCCCTCTAAAACTGTACTGTATTGTACAAGGAATATAATTTAATACAGTCAGGAAGGTGTATCAAAGAGCATGTGTATGTTTCGTGTGCAAGGGGCCTGTGATTTGAAAACAGCCCAAAGTTAATCTTCATCGGCCACTGGCAAAATGTATTTTCTTTGAATGTGGGTTTCAATGCTGTTTTAATGAATGTGAGTTTCAAGGGCAGAGAAGTTTTAATGCTAAGTCTATTTTCATTGTGAGACTGCATTGCTTTGTTTAGCAGATATCTATTAATGTTTGTGCTGTAAAATGCAAAATAAAACAAGTCCAAATCCTCGCAGAAATAAAACAGTACGCACATTAGTGTTTATGGTAAATGGGGTGAAATAGCCTAGTAATGGTTCACTGGAATGGTTGCAGGGGGGAGGCTCCATTCGACCGTGATTTTGTGAGGGGGGAAGGGCAGAAAACTCAA
The DNA here is from genome assembly GCF_019279795.1 of Protopterus annectens. Classification (NCBI taxonomy): domain Eukaryota; kingdom Metazoa; phylum Chordata; order Ceratodontiformes; family Protopteridae; genus Protopterus; species Protopterus annectens. Next base: position 1,905,641,079 of record NC_056737.1, read on the forward strand.
AGACAGCAATGACTGAACTACACCTCTCAACTGTCCAGATATTTGCAGAATGAATTGATTTTTGCTTCTTATTTTTGGTCTGTTCCTCATAAAATTTGTGGTTTTCTGGCAAATCATTTAGGAATTAAGACACTAAATAATGACAGACACTTAGTTTCAGACTTCATAACCTTCCGAAAAATGTATGGTAAAGCAAGACCTGCTATTCTATCAACTGTCTCAGTTTATACAAGAGCAATTTTTAGTACTGTTTATATGTTCCCCCAATATTTTTGGCCTTGTCCAGATTTCCTGCATTAACAGGTTGAGAGGTATGTGCAAATAAATTGCTTTATAGAATTAGGCATATTCAAACCTCTCAACTGTCCCAGATTTTGGCTCAAAATGTTGCTGTTCCCCTAATAATCCCTCTGCAAAATCGCAATTTTGGAAGAAAACGTGGAGGGTTTACAATTAATAAATAAATGTAATAATCAGAGTTATAGATTACTTTTATTGCAGAAATGCATGTAGGTTTTTTTATTTTGTCAGCAGATACATATGTGTATGTATGTATGTGTGTGTGTGTGTGTGTGTGTGTGTGTATATATATATATATATATATATATATATATATATATAACTACACGTACACACACAGAGATATGTTCAAGTTATATGTACTAATATTAAAAAAGTGTCCCTTCTTTGACAGGTTCCCAGCTGTATTGTGCGACATTTTATATTTTTGCATCACATTTTTGGTCCATTTTTCATAAAATTGTGTTTTTTTGGCAAATTAGTGGCAAATCATTAAAGACTGAAGTTAGAAATAAAAGACAGACATTAAAGTTTCAGATTTCCTACCCTTCAGAAAATTCATACTAATGCAAGACCTACTATTCTATTATCTTTCTAAGTTTGCAAGAGCAATATTTAAAAATTGTCCTTATTTTTGGGCCTTTGTTCCACTTCTATGCATGGCTTTGTCCAAATTTCTTGATCTGAGGTTGAGAGGTATGACAAATGTGTCAGGGTCATCACAGTCTGTCAGAGACATTTCAAATTGTGACATACTTGTTGCACCCCACTCCCCCATGTAGACACTCCGGATGTATCCAAGCAAGGCAAGGAGCAGTTATGCAGTGTAAATGTGCAGAGTATCACCCCATCCAAGATAGACACAAGTACTACAGTGGTTTTTCATCTGTCCTTGATTTTGCAGAATGTTCTGGTTTCTGTCATATTTTTATACTGTTGATTTATGCTTATTATTATTCATAAAGTGCCTGTTGCTCTGTTTTTAAGTAGCAATGCTTTAATGACCATCAGGTAAGCTTGTCTGAGATTGTAAGATGAAAGTAAGCTTTAATAAGCATACTGTTAAAGAATTGCCAACACTGAAAGCCTTTCTATTGTTGCCATGTAGAGAATACTTACATAACTAAAGAACTGCCAACATTGAAAGCCTTTCTGTTGTTGCCATGCAGAGAATACTTACATGACTAGATAACGCATAAGCCTTGGGTATTGAAATGCATATGACAGTATTTATAATAAAGGACATGATTACATTATTTTAAGAAGCTCATTACATTTGTTGGAGACTTGCAGTCCTCTTGGCAATCTTTACCTGTAAACTAAACAGAATGCCAATCTATCGTCTGTGGTCCATAACCTGTGCAGTAATCCTTTAAGCAATGTATATTGTGCTTGTTTCTTGTTTGCTTTTCATTTTTTACTTTGATCATGTTTTCCCCATGAAACAAGTAGATAGTTGTTGTCAGGCAACAGGTTTTTTTTGGATAAGAAGCATTTTTACAAGTGGGAGTATCACAGAGATTGCTACTTTCAGCATGTTACTTGGTACTTTAATAAAGCTGAATATAAATTATAATTAGAACTGGAGTGCAAGGAGAAGTGGTTTGAGTTGAGTGCTGCTTGTTTTTCTTATACTTGATTTTGACTGGCATTCCAGTAATGTATTTAAAAAGTAATTTATTTTTTCATGCCTCATAACCTTTTTGTTTCCATCTAGATATTAAGTAAGCTGTCATGCAGCCAATGCATTGAAATATTTTTTCTTCTGCACTTCATTTTGTTTTGATTGGACTCTCATAATGATGGTTTGGCATCCCAGGGGAGCGTATTTATTTAAAGTTACAGTTTTTGTTGTTTTGAGCATAGCTCCTCCCCTTTCTAGTTGAACACACCCATTCAGCTGTCTCCTGCAGCCCCCCTTTGATTTGAAGTCACCAGCCACCAATGCACATGTCCCTACTGCAGGCCATGTCTCCCACCATTATGTTAATTTCTGTGGCCACATTCCACAATGACAGGATGTTAGTCATCTTGCAGGTGTCTGACATACCCTTCCAATACCCCATCATAGTCAACACTGTGATGCCATGCATTTAACAGCAACAATATGTGCACATGTTCAGCATGCATTCTGGGCAGGTGTGTTAGATGTGTGCATGGAATATACCATAGCCATTACATGCCTGGTGTCTTGGCAAGCATCAACATAAACCATATTAACCAGCCACAGGCTGCTGCCTTGGTGGTATACCAGGGGGACCTACATAAGAGGGTGAGAGATGCAAAGTCAGTGGCCACACCTGTGGCATTGCTACAGGGTGGTTGCAGCATTACAGTACATCAAAAGTACATGTCCACAATTCTACCACATATGCACATCTGTTTAATACTACTATGCTGCAACAAACTATATATATGACATGTCAGATATGCATGATATACCTGTACAGATGTGGAAACATACTCATCATTGGTCTACTGATGTACCCTGTGGCCTTACCTGCACGCTCCTCAGCCAATGTGTGGGTAGCACCCACCTCCACAATGGTGTCCGGCAGTTGCTGGCTGTGTAGATGGGCAGGTGCTACGAGGCTGGCGAGGAGCTCCTGAGCACATATCAGGGGGGATGGATGGCATGTGCCCCCCCTGTTGTGAGGTGATCCCCCTGGACTGCAGCAGCATGCCGACGAGCATTGTGAAGCAGGTCAGAACAATGATGCTGGACCTGTTCATAACTGCGGTTGTGCAGTCCGACATCATTGACTTTGCAGACTAGGTCATTCCACAGGGCAGTCCACTCCTGCTGCTCATGGGTGGCCCAGCCAACAGGACAGGGTAGTGCTTGATTAGATAGTTTAGCACCATTTCATTTTCAGCAGCTGAGTAAGCAGGGAGCCGTCCATGTGACATCTTGATGGAAACAGGTCTGAGCAACTCATACAGCAAGGTTACCACAGTTCTTAATACACATCTCTGTCATCCCCCCACCATATCAGTGACAACAAACTATACACACAACTCAATAGGCATGGCTACAGCTTACCTACCAGTGGGACAGATATTGTATTGCACCACACTTTGTGCTATGTGTTTGTAGCCATGTTCCCTGTGTGGACACTATCATTGATGCCCTGTTACAGACTATTCATCTGCATGCCTTGTCAGGGCCACTATGGTTCCATATATGCCTGTGATATGCTTGCTATGTGATTGCTGCACATCTGACATTCTGTGTTATTGGGGATATCTATGCATGCTGTTGGACATGTTCCGGGATTGTGTAGACTATTACTACCCACATATGTCCTATAACAGTGACACAATAGCATGTTTAGGGCATATTTGCCAGTAGAACCACCTTTTCATACTCATCTGCCCATGTTACCAGGCCACATCACATGTGGGACCCACCTTGGGGCCTCCTCATCTACTGGTCCAGCACTACTTTCAGGTGGAACCAACTCAGGAGATGTTGTCCCCCCCCCGGGTGCACACACTGACATGATCCTGTCCCCTGAGGTCAGGTCCAAGGTCTGCTCCATAGCGGGCTCCACAGACACATGTGGGATGTGCTACATTACCTTCAGACACCCAGTACACATTCACAGGGTCTACATGCTCCTCCTGTTCAGCCTCCATGCCAGACACCTTCCAGACATGGACTGCTGTTGTGAGTAGCAGTGGGTAGGAGGCTTGTTCCCACTGTGTCCATATTGGGGCCAATGAGGCTTCCACATTGCAGACCACACACACCATCCAGGGTGTTTACCCACCACATGTGTCATATACCACCCCTGTAGGCTGTCCTCTATATCTACCAACCCAGACCACCTCCACAACTATAACTGCCATACTTCCCCATATTCCCATTTCTTACTTCACAGACAAGGACAATGTGGTCCCAACAAGGGGGTCACATGTGACATATCCATCCATATTGCATACACTGTCAGTTGTATATATCTGTGAGTATTGCTATGTGTGCTGTTCCCACGCACATAGCATGCAGCACTGTGGTGGTAATATAGGGAACATGTATTTACATACATATATATGTGTGTGTGTGTGTGTGTGTGTGTGTGTGTGTGTGTGTGCGCGTGCTTGTATATATGTAGACATGTGCATATAGATATATATGATGTATATATGTGTTTATATATATATATATCTACATATGGGTTTCTGTATATCTGTGGACATGCATGTATATAAATGTTACGTATTATGTTCTACCTGTCCACCACACAGGTCTTGTGTCAGATATATCACTTGCTGTGGGTGTGTTGAGTGCTATCAGTACATGGCTACTTCCATTTGTGTTTCTGACTTCATATTCCCGACTAACGGTATGTTGCAGACTATCCTGTAACATCAACGACTTGCTTAGTGCATGACGACACTATTTCACATATGGGCCTGTGTTCCAGCCTCTGTCCTCCACCTACATACCAGACTTTGTCCATATGACATGCTGTCTGGGGTTGTTATGTAATGGTATGTGAGTATGTCATGCTGCCATTCCTGCCATCATTCTACTGCTGTTGTGGCCCCCACACATATTGTGGGGTTGGATCCATATATGTGTGGGCTTCATCTGCACAATACATGTGTGCCCTTATGAAGCCCAGAGGCTAGTGTACGTAACAGTGGTATATGATCCTGTATGTCAGTCTATGGGGGGTGCACCATAACTAACCTAGGCTGTTACAACATGTGGGGGTATCAGGGTAAGCTGCCTTAAGGTATATAGATGTGCATTACCATACAATTCAACCTGGGTAAATGCAGCCCTACTGCTTCCTGCCATACAGACTGTTCTGTGTGTCAGTGTGTTTGCAATAGTTTCAATTATGCCTTGTTATGTAACAGATACATCCCATTGTGTCAACTGAGGTATATACCCCCAAGGGATTGTGTACAGAGTGTAGATAGAGGCTGCTGGACTATACATCTGCATTACTTACTGTTGATTGATTGTTATTTAGTGGCCCAGTCTGTCTTTACTGTTGTACTACTTGAAGGCCTTCGCCTGGACAGCAACGTATGTAATCCTTTCCAGAATACTGTATTAATTTATCTGTTTGACAGTTGCATTAGTCTGTTTATATGTATTTCAGAGTCTAAACAGCTATATGACATGGCATATATAACTGTAATAGTACACAAATAAAGCTTTCCCATGTATGCAAACCTGTATGTGATGTTATATCCTTTGACCCCTCTGTGGGTATCTGTTGCAGGCAACAACTGCCATTTGTATGGGTGGCTCATACAGTGTCCAGTTGGTAAGGTGGCAACTGTAGGCATAGTGGCTGTTCCATATTGTGTGCACCCTCTACATATGTATCTTCCTATACATATCTCTGTGTGTGTATGTGTAGTTTTATATATATATATATATATATATATATACACACACACACACACACACAACACATATTTATCTGCATATATGTGTCTCTGTATATCTATCTTGGGAATGTTGATTGCTTCCACATTGTACATTCCCTATGGCAGCCAGACTGTACTGCATTATGTTACTGATACGAGCCTGACATCATACAGGCGGTATGGAGTACTGTTAACATCTTGTGCCCATGTTGTGTCAGGTCCTGGGTATGGGATTTGCAAAAGTTGGTACTGTATTGCAGGGCAGATGTGCATGGCTGGGGAGGGTATCTATATGTATAAGACGCATATGTTTTTGTTATGTTCTCTTTTATATCTATAGACATATGACTGCATATGCATATATAGATATATATTTATGCTTACATATATATATATTGCTGTGTGTGTATATATATATATATATATATATATATATATATATATATATATATATATATATATATATATATATATATATATATAGACATATATATGTGGACATATATATCTATAGATGTTATGTGTATATATATATTTATATATATATATATATATATATATATATATATATATATATATGTATATACATATCTATATATATATATATATATTTATATATGTAAATATATATATATATATTTATATATATATAAATATATATATATATATATATATATGTATATATATATATATCTGCATATATAGATATGTATATATATATTTAGATATAAATATATATACACACACACACATACATTTCTTGTTCTGTTGAATGACTGTGCTGGATGTTATGTTTGTGAAAACATCAGGGTTATGTATATCTAACATGGCTTATGGTTAAGTCACTTTGGCTATGGTGTGCCGGGTCCTGGGTTTGAGGCTTCCAAAGGCTGTTTATTTTGTTGCTGGGCAGAGCAAGGGCCATTGGATACAGAGTGATTAATGCACTTTTAAGAAGTTGTAAGCAGGTTTGCACAGGTTTGTGAGGAGGTAAGCACTGCTAACCTCCAGTTACAATTTCTTATACTGATTTAACTTCTCAATTGCTTAAGCTGTGTAGGCATTGCTTACCCCAGCGCACGCAGGCTTAAACTCACTTACTGCTGCTTAAAAGGGATTTCTCCCACTTACCCCCATACTAATTTCTTTGAAAGAAAAGAAAAAAGGGTTGATAGGAGAGTGGTGAAAAAGAGGCACAAAGAGGGAAAGACAGTAGGGAAAATAGCTAGGGATGTGCAGGAAGGGTGTAGGGAAGGTCCATGGCTACCCATTTTTTCTACAGCAACAGCTGGGTATATAGACTAAATTTGAAGGTAGATTTGGACACTCAAACCCCTGAGAGAAGAGTGAGGACAGCACTAATATGTTGTGAAGCCAATTAGACCAGATTGCATGTGTCCAGTGGACAAGTGTGCAAAATGGACAGCTATGTACTGGGTACAGATTGCCCTTTTTTTTCGAGGTGAGAGTGGGATGTTGGGGAGGGATAGTAGGTATATTTCGGGAGGTAGGTTGGGCAGATTAACAGACAAGATGAACAAGATGCATACAGGAGTGGTATATGACACATGTGGATGGTAAACACCTTGATGGGGAGGGGTGCTGGGAAATCACCATGCCACCGGTGTGGGAGTATTTCAACATAGCACATGCATAGAAACAGATTTAAATAATTATCAAAAAATAGGAAATATGTCCCAACATTACAGTTAAGTCAAACATACCAATTGAGTTGGGTATTTAGTTTATTGCTGCAGATATGGTGGGGGGAGACTAATATGTCAATTAACAACTAGTATATTCTTGTAATTCGCATTACATTCCTAGTCAGTGCTGTTAGAACACTGCCCTATTGCCTTACTTTGGACAGTGGTATGGCTGTCGACAACTATATACATGAACTGGTTTTACCTGCAATATATACCTCTTAGCAGTAGCAAAAATAAATGCACTGACCACAGCTGAATGGGTATCCAAGTTCCAAAAAGATAAAACTTTAATGAGAGATACAAGAGTAAGTGCTTTCACGATTCAACAACTTGTTGCTGAATCATGAAAGCGCTTACTCTCGTATCTCTCATTAAAGTTTTATCTTTTTGGAACTTGGATACTCATTCAGCTGTGGTCAGTTCGTTTATTTTATTTTTGCTACTGCTTTGAGGTGTAAACCAAGCATTCATCCAGTCTGTGGATCCTTTTTTCTCTAGTATACACCTCTTACCTGGTATACCTGTGGAGGAATTGTTTAACACTAATTAACTACTTTTACACATACTCCCAGATTCCAGGTTGATGTTATGCACATACTTGTCCATCTCTTTTTGCACAGACTCTAGCCATGTCTTGACCACATGCAGGTGAACCGGGATATATTTAGACTCTTGCCCTCTTAAACCTTGAGTGACTTACAGCACTCTTATACAGGATTTCCTAGACAGTTATATTATGTAGCACAGTGTTGGTGACAGTGATGAGTGAAACCTTATTATTTAGAGCAACTGCAACACTCACAAATCCATACAATACCAGAGTAAACAGTACCAGTACAGGGTATCAGTCTTTTATTTCTAGGCACAGTGTTTGTATCTGTCGGACCTGTGGGAGCAATGTTTGTTAGCACTACATGAATCTTGCCACACAAAGTACCAGAGTCCACATTAGTATTATGCGCATACATCTTACTCTGTTGCTGTATTTCCCGGGGGGACAGGCTGACAGGTAGCAGATATGGGCCGATTTACTGGACATTCTGGACACATCTGTACAGCTGTGGGGTATGATTCTGTATGCAGCCTACTACCACTCCCAAGATTCGAACCATGGCTGTGTGTGCTAAAAATACAACAGTTCATGTCTCAGTTACATGTGTTATTTGGATTTTGTTGTCTGTCTTTTCACTGTTTTCTGTCTTATGTCTCTCTCAGTTGTACTAAATGACCTCTGGGGATTACACCAGTCATATACAGACATTCCTACACATTTTATTTATGTTGCACAGTGTGGGTAACTGTGCTTAATACAACAGTACTATTAAGTGATTGCAAATCTACATTACCATATGATACCAGAGTAAACACATGCAGTCCAGCAGTTAGACCTTTATTGTCAGGTTATTATACTTTTATTTACATACAACCTATGTGAGACTCTTCCTGCCATATTCTCTGGTGTATACAGTACTTGCCTTAAACAATACAGGTTTTATACAGGCAATTAACTTACTAATACTTTTAGATTAATTTCCTATGATAGTACATGCAAGAATATTACTAACCTGCCTCGCATCGCAACCTCTCCAAGTGACATCCATGGACCTCCTGGTTCGCAGCTTGCTCACTTGCCACTGTGAAGGACATAAGAGGAATATATAGCCATACCTATCCATAATATACATGAGCTGGCAATTATTAAATAGGCAGTGGAATCATACTTGCACACAGCTGGGACTTCCCCTGTCCTCCTATCCTCTTGGATCCACTGATCCAAGAGATGCCCTTTCAACACTTCTCATCGGCATAGTGATGCCTGACCTGCTCCCCAGTTCGAGGTATGCCAGTGGCACTGGTGAGGTCACAGTTGAGACGGTCCCAGGCTTCCACTTTATATTGGGAGCCCTGGTCCTGGATCTGCAGCAGTCTCTGTTCATGGTCTTTGACAAGGAGTCCTGCCATGACTCTGGACTCCTAAATGCCCCAGAACTGCACCTGAAAGTGCACTCCCTCTCCCATTCCAGACATTGTGCCTGCAAAGGGAAGTTACAACCAGTTATGAGATGTATTCCCACCTGTTGGGTTTAAACAGAGCCGATTTCCTGCACTCTGCCATGATTGGACGGTTTTGAAAAGGCTAAGCTATGGGCAAACCTGCTTACCTAAGGTTGGCATTGTTTAAAAGGGTATACCAATGGGCAAATTGAGTTAGCTGGCCTACACATTGCTTACACCTACTAAGCTGGGCTTTTCCTATAGTGAGGAGTGTTTTGTGATTCCTCAATCATATGTACTGCTGTGATGGCTTAGTGGTTAATTACTTTGACTGTAGTGTACAGGGTCCTGGGTTCAAGTCCTGCAAAGGCTGTTTATTTTGTTTCTGGCCAGAACAGCGGCTATTAAATACAGAGTGATTAAGGCACTTTTAAGCACTTGTAAGCAGGTTTGGGTGGGTTTGTGCGAGGGTAAGCTATGCTAACCTCTGGTTAAATATGCTTACAGAGTGTTAGATTCAATATTGCTTAACCTGTGTGCGCATTGCTTACCCCCGTGCAAACAGGCTTAAACCCGCTTACTGGTGCTTAAATATACTTACTCCTGCTTACTACTGCTTAATAGTGCTTACACTTGCTTACTAGTGCTTACTCCCACTTACCATTGCAATAATTTAGACAGTAATATCTAATGGTTCTTGGGAAGATGGGGGATTTGGAAGCTGTATGGAGTTATCATTCATTACACATTTAACCTTCCATTTATATCCCTGATTCCTGTGTACATATACTGTATGGGGCACATGTGATTATCTGTGGACTTTGCAACATTATGATACTGACACTTCACATCTGCATTTACTGCAGTACTCCAGTTCACAAATATATGTTATTCGGTAGGTTATGCAACTACAAATATTGGTCATAAAGTGATTTGACATGGAAAAAGGAATGTGCTGCAGTGGGATTTGACCCAGGAATGATTGCTTGTAAGGTGAATGGTCTGCCCACTACACTATTGCTGTAGTGCTTCATTTGCATATATCTTGCTTTTTATCCTCTTCTGCCATTTAAGCTGCATTAACCATAGCTAAGCGATTAGAAACCTGTGCACCTACGGTTAAATTTAGTCTGTTTCATAAAAAATAAATCTTTATTTTTGTTGTTTTAACTATTGCTCTTATACACGTGGGGGGATGTTGCTGGGGGTATGCGTACACCTATGAGTGGTCCCGCTCATTATTTTATGCCTTGTCTGCTGTTCATCATTGCAGGGGCATGTATATTCTGTGAGCTCTGCTCTCAGACATGCCTCCTGCACTCTCACATACTCCGTGTAAGATTAGGTGCTCAGACAGTGCACCTTCATTAATATGCATGGTGCGCTGCCGTTCTGCTCCTAAACAGTCGTTTCCTTGCAGGACTAAGCTAGTCCTGCATGGAAGGATACTGAATCCAGGGGTATATCATATCATATTATGAAGACACACACTGTATCATATGGTAAAGAAGGCAGGGTGAAAAAATAAATAAATCAGTTTTGTAGCCACCATCAGGCCATTTTCAGTTATAATAGATTACAAAATAACAGTAATGGTACAGAGGGGTTAGTGCTGCATGAAATGTCAATACATAATTGAATACAGATTTTTTTTTACTTGGAGGTGGATTTTTCCTTCAAGCACCACAATGACCTATTTAGAGGGTTCTTGCTATATAATTAATTACCTAAATAAAGTTTTTCAAACATAAAATAATTGCTTGTACGATGTTCTAAAATGTTTAAAAAATAATTATAAACTGCAAAAAAGTCATACTGATGCAAGCTTTTAAACATTTGATAAAAATATTAATTTGAACAGGATTGCTACAAAGCAAATGTCCAGAATATAAAGTCTGGCAATTGGCACAGAAGGTTAAGACTGTGAGCTGTGGGACAGGATTTGATTACCTCAACCCTCATTTGCCTACTGAGTGACCCTGAGTAAGTCCCTTAACTAGATACTGCTTGGGAGCTACTGGCATTTTAGACTGTGCTCATCAGTGATCTCCTGGACTGCAAGCCTAGTTACTACTGAAGACATTAAAATAAATAAATAAATTAAAAGGTTTCGTTTTTTTTAATTCAACCAGGAAAGTATGGGATCCAAGGATCTATATGTTTTTATATCTAAATGCCTCTTTTTTTTAATTTCAACAAGTCTTTTGTGTTTCTAATACCATGATGGGTATGATTAAAGTTCATGAAATTAGCATTATGTCTTTGATGCTAGCAAGATGTGCTCTTTGCAGCACTTGCAGTATACCCAGTAATAACTCCTTCTGCAATTCGTACGGAGTTACATGTATTGGTAACATATCTAAGTATGATTGTAAATTCTTTTTTATAAGACCCATTGCTCCTACTACAACTGGAACTGTCTGAGTATCCTTCTTCCACATAGTCCTCATTTCTGCCAGCAAATCCTGAAATTTTATGACTTTTTGTCTCTGTACATAACACACTGTAGTCACTGGGTGTATCAATTTCAGTAATCAATGCTACTTTTTTCTTCCTTTCATGGACTACTATATCTTGTTTCCTAGCATCTATTTTTTAATCTGCTGGTAATGGGCGATCCCTTGTGATATAAACCATCATTTTCTACAATGCTCAATGGCGCATGTTTCCATTACCTTTCAACTACTTCAGTAGCATAATGTCTGCACAATACCCACTGCAACAGTCTTGCCACATTATTATGCCTTTCAGTATTAGTATATCACAACCAGCAACAAGATGTGCAACTGTTTCCAATTCTGTTTTACAAAACCTACATTTTTCTGTTTCTACTACATGTTCAAAGGATTTTGTAAACCAATGTGTACGTAGTCTACTATCTTGGGCCACCAATGTTAACCTCTTGGTTTAAAATTCACCTCTTCTTAACTATACCTGCATTCGATCCTGATCAACATGAAGTTGTTCCAAGAGTTTTCTATACTTGCAACTATATTTATGTATTTTCCACATTTCTTGCCTTCTCATCTGATTCCTTACCTTACATTCTTTCTTTTATTTTTTGGCACATTCAGTTGTTGCCTGACTTTTATCTACTTATAGTTTGATTTCCATTCCTGTTTGATGCCGATATGATTCTGTCAAACTAGCAGGGAAGTCATCTTAGACTTATTCTCCTCATGTTTCAAAACTTTCACTACTTTTGGGTCTTGTGAGGTCAGCAGATATGTATGCAGTCCCATGATTGCAGATCTATACATATAATCAATTTTGAGGAGGCCTGTACCTCCTTCAGAACAGGGAATATATATAGTTTTGATATGCATATAAATCAGTTGATGAGCATGAAGCATCCTTTTTGTTTTCCTGCCCACCCTATCCACCATCCTTTAGGGCCAGTCAATCACTCCAAAACTATAAGTTAGGACAGAAAGAGCAAATTGATTTATAGCTTGAACTTTGTTCCTAGATGTCAACATTGTTTTCAGAATTGATTTTAGCCTTCTAAAATATTCTTTACTAAGTTTTATTCACGTTTTTTCATGTTTTATTGGTGATCCTTCATCAATACCCATGGAATGTGCAAGGTCTGACACACAGCCACGTGCACATACTATCCCTGGATGCAAACACAAATATGGGTGGCTACAAACCTGCCCATACACCACAATAGGGGTAATGTCCTGACTTATGACCTCTGCCTCTGGGTAACCTGTGTGAATCTGTACAGCTGTGAGGGATTGCCACAGTAAGATAAGACCATACTGTTATGTTGATGGATGTACAAGTATGGGATCCTCTGCTAGCACTGTACCAAGGTGCTGAATTGGATAAACAGACCCAGCAGCAAATGTCTGCAGCTCCCCCTCCAGAATGGCATAACTTTCCATGAATATGTAGGCATTTGACCACAATACTGGATACAGCTGCATTCACCCTGTGTTCCCTAGGACATCACTGTGATCAAAAATGTCCACCTGACAGTACTTGAGGACAAAAAACATTACAGTGTATAACAGTACACATGTCTGAATATCTCTGCTAATGCCAGTACCATGTAGCAGAAGCAGCACAGACACAATCACCTACAGAACACACTATCCCTTGCCAGCTGACCTACAGATATCCTACAGAAACAATTTTCTACCTGTATGTGTAGAACACAAAGGTCTGCACTGGAGTACAAACTACCTGGAATGGATCCACACATTCACTACAGAAGGGCATACTGGGCATGCTCACACACAAACAAATGAAGCCCGTGTCTGCCAACAACAGTGGGCCATACATATCTAACAGTTGCAGATGTTACACTTCTCAATATGCACCAGGCATGCTTTGCACACACATTGGATAGGAATACACACATTTATACAAGGACAACACACTATAATATGCCAAAAGTACACATACATAGATGTGTGGAAGAGAGTGACAGTGAAAAAGAGCCTTCCATCATGAGGCCTGTCCCACCCAGCATACAGCCAAATGGCTTACAACCACATGATGTGTAAATGTCACTCACTGCAGAAATTGGCCACTGGTATCCCTCAGCATTACAGACTCTGTGGTGCAAGTGCTAGCTGTGCAACATGACTGTACAAGGCAGTCGTCATCTAGCAGTTGTATACATGTACCTGTGGAATATAAACCTGCGTGTGCCTAAGTGTGGTGTGCCTATCTGTAGATGAATGGGTTTTGGCCCATGCACACACAGTGCCCTCTCCATAGTCCTACTATGACAAGCCTGCTGATGTCATTCACTTTGGAATACACCTTTGGGAAAGGAGTAGCACAGTAATCTATGTGGTGTGTCCTATAACTGTGTAATTCTATAGTGCGATAAACTAGATAAGTAGGAGTTCTAATCCCTGACATAGCAAGTGTGTGTGTGTGTGTGTGTGTGTGTGTGTGTGAGTGTGTGTGTAGGGAGCAATGCTTTATAGGCTACTCACACTCACTACAATTCAAATGTTCTACTTTGGCAAGGCTGCTGATGTCATTCACTTTGACATACACCTTTGGAAAAGGAGTAGCCCATTAATCTCTATGGTGCATCCTATAACTGCATAATGCTGTTGTGTGATAAACTAGTGAGGTAGGAGTTCTAATTCCCAACTTGGCAATTGTGCATGTGTGTCTCTGTCTGTGTAGGGAACAATGCTTTTTAGGCTAGTCACACTCACTACAATTCAAATGCCCTACTTTGTCAAGGCTGCTGATGTCATTCACTTTGAACTACACCTTTGGGAAGGGAGTAGCCCAGTAATTTATGTGGCATGTCCTATAACTGCATAATAATGTAGTGTGATAAATTAGTTAGGTAGGAGTTCTAATCCCAGACATGGCAACTGTGTGTGTATATATATATATATGTGTTTCTGTGTGCATCTCTGTCTGCGCAGGGAGCAATGTTTTTTAGGCTAGTCACACTCACTACAATTCAAATGCCCTACTTTGGCAAGGTTGCTGATGTCATTCATTTTGAAATACACCTTTAGGTTCATAGCTTCAGAGGTTCATACTAGGCTATCTGCCCTAGGGCATTTATAAGCCTAGCCAGAGTGTGTTTGGCTTTTGCTACCCATTTTAAATTAATTTTGCTATGCCCTTTTTTGAGGTTAGTATACTGTGCCTCTGTCTAACAGTGACACAGAAGTGATACCCGGGGTAAACCTACGATCTCCCATCCACTCATCAAGATTCCTCTTGAAGAGAGTCAATGAGGGACTCTGCTTAACCTGGAATGGGATTTTATTCCAGAGTGAAGGGAGCCTCTGGGTTATGAATCTGTCCCCTGATGAGGGATGAGTAAAGAGGCATGATGACCTCCCCTGATCTAGATGTGAATCCCTTCATGATTAGGTGGGCTATATAAAATGTTTTTCTAACCACTTTGGCCACGTAGTTGTCAAATGAGAGATTGCTATCAACTTGGGTCCCCAGGTCCCTGATTACTTCTTCCGTACTTAATGGATTACCACCTATGTGGTAATTTGTGGGCACTTTGTTTTTGCCAAAGGGGATGACTATACACTTTTTGGCGTTTAGCTTGAGGCCATGGCTCTGGCACCAGTTGTCTGTTTCTATGAGGCCCTTTTGGGGGATGCTTGTGTCAGCTGGAGAGTTGATTATGGCACCCAGTTTGCAGTCATCTGCAAACTTGGTAAGCCACAGTCCTTCCGTTTTGGCCTGTACCTCCGAGAAATATATACCGAACAAGAGAGGTCCCAGGACTGAGCCTTGTGGGGCGCAACTTGTAACTGGTTTGGAGTCTGACATGGCTCCAGCAATTCTAACCATGTGGGTTCTGTCCTTGAGCAAGTTTGCAACCCATCTAGTGACATAGGGGGTTTATATTTAAGTTGGTGAGCTTATATATAATGCCCGAGTGGGGTATTGTATCGAAGGCTTTTGCGAGGTCCAGGTAGGCTGTGTGGACCACCTTCCCCTCGTCAATGGCCTTGGTGACTGTTTCAAAGAAATCAACCAGGTTTAAGATGCAGGATCTGCCCTTAACAAAGCCGAACTGGGTAGGCTCCAGTGTCTGTAGGTCCCCAATATCTTTATTTATGAGGTCCATGATGATCCTTTCCATAGCTTTGCAGACCAAGCTAGTCAGGCTTATGGGGTGATAGTTTCCAGGATCCGTTGAGGCACCACCTTTGTGGAGAGGGACCACTGTTGCTGTATGCCACTCTTTGGGTACATATCCTGTAGTAAGGCTGAGATTGAACAGTAGTTTTATGTTTGGGTTTAGCTCTTCTTGGAGGTTATGTAGGATGCAGCCCGAGACACCGTCTGGTCCCATTGATGCTGTTTTTTTTTCTTTGGAGAGGGCGGCTCTTACCTGAGCATCTGAGATGTCAGGGGGGCAGCACTCTGCTGGGATAGATATTTGCCCTTTTGGTGGGGGGGGGGTTGCGCTGAACCTGTCAGCAAAGATGTTGGCAATGTCTGTGGATTTGGTGGATTTTTTTCATTTTGGACTAATTCTGAGCATATCTGGGAATTCCCACCCAGGTTCCTAACATAACTAAAGAAAGCCTTGTGATTATCCTTAGTGTCCTATGCAATTTTTCTCTTGAAGCTGGCCTTAAATGATTTTATGAGTGCCCATAGTTTTTTGCTAATACTGAACAGAGATGCCTTCCCTTTTTGGGATTTTGCTCTATCATGTAGTAGCTTCCGCCTTCTATTGTATAGTTTTTGTTTATGGCTGGGGTCCAGCAGACAGGAAGTCTGCCTTTGGAGGATTGGGTCTTGGTTTTATTTGGGATTGCATGATCCATGCATTCCTGAAGGTGTTCATAGAATGCATTTATAAAGGATTCTGCGGTCTGGGCCGTATTTTCCAGAGGCCCGGGGGCTTTGAAGGATTCCACCTCGGTTTCGAAGAGTGTGAAATTTGGTTTAGAGAAGTTTTTCACTGTGGTTTTCTGGGCAGGGGGTGGGGTTGGGATGTGAATATCCAGAGAGATTAGTTTATGGTCTGATTTTACCAGTGAGGGATACACTTCTGGTCTGGAGCATAGAGTCCCCATGTTGGTGATGATCAGGTCCAGTATGTTTTCCCCTCTTGTAGGAGTGGTAACAAGTTGTTCCATAGCATTTGAGTTTATAAATTCTAGGAACCTTTGGGCTAGGGTGTTGGAGCTAGAGTAATGCTCCCAGTCTATGTTTGGGTAGTTGAAGTCGCCCAATATAATGGTGTTTGGAGAGACCTACATATGTTCCAGTGTTCTCAGGAAGGCCGAGTGGAGTTCCTGGGTTTGGGTGGGTGGTCTGTAGCAGGCTATAAACTGGAAGACAGTTTTACCCACTGTTAGTTGCACATGGATAGTCTCTGATGCTTCGCGCTGTGCCACCAACCTGGAGGTGTGGGTATCTTTGACGAATATTGATACCCCCCTCCTTTTGTGGTTCAGTCCAGGTTTTGGGGCTGAAAAGCATGGTATGAGGTATAAACTGGTAGTGCTGGGGTGCTCTCGGGAGCCTTGAACCAGGTTTCTGTTACTGCACAGATATCGATGTTCTCCATGCTAAGGAGAGTTTTGAGTGCGTGCATCTTGAGGTTAAGACTTCTGGCGTTGAGTAGCATTACTCTTAGTTTCTTATCCCTTGTGATACCTATGGAGGTGGGTTTGTCTTTTGAGCCTTGCCTAAAAATGGCACTATGGGGGTAGCAAGAGCCTTTGCCAATATCCGAAAGCCCAGGGGTGACAGGTGCAAGCTGTCCCTAGCAAAGCATTGTGGCTTGTCGAGCATGTCATCCCAGGCTGACAGGCATTGGATTCCCTTTGAATGACACCAATACTTAAGCCAATTTTTGAAATTGATCATCTTGTCTTCATACTGTGGCATTATTCTTGGTGCGGGTAAGATGCTACTCAAGGTCAGGGTCATACCGGCCTGGGCTACATGCTCAGAGAGCTCCTCTATGTCTCTTTTCATGTTGTCCAGGGAGGTACATCTCAGATCATTCACACCAGCATGGACAATGACTGAGTCATATTTGCACTTGCCTTGGAGTGACCTGAGTGCTTGTGTTATGTGGTGGATGCTAGTGCCCGACAGGCAGCTCACCATGACCTTCTCCTTGTTCAGCCTGGTGAGCGGGACGTTAGTGTGGCTGACGATAGAGTCACCTATTACAAGTGTATCAGGTGTGTTGTTTAACCGTAAGGGCTGTGACTGTTCAGCACACTGGCTTTGTGAGCTCTGTGTTTTGTTTTGGGGTAGCGGTTGCTTGGGTGTCTGCTTTGGAGGTCTCTGTTGCTTAGGCAGATTTTTATTTAGAGCCTCTGAGTATGTTTTTGTGTGTTTATGTGTTAGGTTTGCTGTCGTGGTAGGTCTATGTGAGACTGGAATTGTTGCGAGTGTGGTTTCCTTCTCCTCCTGACTGGTTATGCCAGTACTGAGTTGAGAGAGCTTAGCCTCCAGTTTGGCTATATGGTTGCATCTCTCACATGTGTTGGAATTTGTTGGGAGGAGGAGAGGGTTGTTTATGTACATGAGGCAGTTGTAACATTGCCTCAAGATTCCCAGATTCACCAGCTGGACCAGAGAGGAGATTGACAACTGACCTTTGGACATGCTAGAATAGTATTGGGAATTCCTTTATAATTGAAAAAAAGGGCCAGTGGGGAACAAGGTACTCAAGGGGAGTTTGTGAGGGTGTAGTGCTTTTAATTTTTTAGTGCTTATATAATTGCTTTAGTGAGCCAGTGCCAGGTAACTTAAATGCAATGTGTTACAGGTAACTTAAATGCAAAAATGACAAACAGTAACTTTCTTTCAAGTGAAACAAGGAAATGAGTACAGTAAGCAATGCAGATATCACTAGAGATCCACAGAAGTGCTGAAAAGCTGTGTTTTAGGTGGAATTAGTGTTTCAGGGAAATAACAAGCAAACAAACAACAAGCATACAAACAAAGCTAGATTCAGCAGGCCTGGATCTAGTCTATGCTACAGCAAACAAGGTGTACCAATTTCAGTAAGAAACAGTTCAGATATGCAGGCACTATAAGCCTTTAACCAGAAATTCCCAGCTCAGAAGGGCAGAGTCCAGCCTCTCCTCCCACAAGAGTGCAGACCACGAACCTTCTTAATGTAAAATAACTGGCCTGAAGCCCAAGTGCTTAAACCAGAACTAATACACTTTTAGAATAACAGACACTGAGCCCTCAATCAGCAGTTCCCAACTTAGAAGGATGTAAGCTACATGTCCTGCCACCACAGTGCAGGCCACAAACCTTCATAATGTAAAACAACTGGTCTGAAGCCCAAGTGCTTAATCCAAAAGACTTAGAATGATAGTTACACTTTAATCAAGTTACTACCAAGCAGTAATAAATACAATTGAATACTTTAAAGAATGCCTGGATTAGTGCTCAAGTTATACAAACAAAGCTAGATTCAGCAGGCCTGGATCTAGTCTATGCTACAGCAAACAAGGCGTACCAATTTCAATAAGAAGCAGTTCAAATATGCAGGCACTATAAGCCTTTAACCATAAATTCCCAGCTCAAAAGGGCAGAGTCCAGCCTCTCCTCCCACAAGAGTGCAGACCACGAACCCTCTTAATGTAAAATAACTGGCCTGAAGCCCAAGTGCTTAAACCAGAATGAATATACTTTTAGAATAACAGACACTGAGCCCTCAATCAGCAGTTCCCAACTTAGAAGGATGTAAGCTACATGTTCTGCCACTGCAGTGCAGACCACAAACCTTCTTAATGTAAAACAACTGGTCTGAAGCCCAAGTGCTTAAACTAAAAGGCTAAGAATGAGTTACACCAAGCAGTAATAAATACAATTGAGTACTTTTAAGATGACAAAAGCAAATAAAGTAGGAAGAAACGCAAATACAGTAAAAGCAGATAACATTTTTTTTTTTTTTGGGAAAGGAGTAGCCCAGTATTCTCCGTGGTACATCCTAAAACAGTGTACTGCTGTAGTGTGATATAGTACTTTGGCAGGGGTTCTATTCCCAGACATGGCAAGTGTGGATGTTTGTGTGTGTGTTTCTTTGTCTGTGTAGGGTGCAATGCTTCTGAGGCCATTCACAGTCACTACAACCTCTATTGCCCTAATTTGGCAAACCTGCTGATGTCATTTCCAGTGAAATGCACCTTTGGGGAAGGAATAGCCCAGTAATCTCCTTAGTGCATCCTATAATGTAGTGCGACATAGTACTTTGATAGGGGTTCCATTCCCACACATAGCAAGCATGGATGTTGTGTGTGTGTTTCTTTGTCTGTGTAGGGAGCAATGCTTTTTAGGCTAGTCACACTCATCACAATTCAAATGCCCTACTTTGGCAAGCCTGATGATGTCATTCACTGTGAAATACTTCTCTGGGAAAGTAGTAACCCAGTAGTCTCTGTGGCACATCCTAGAACTGCATAATGCTGTAGTGTGATAAGCTAGCTAGGTAGGAGTTCTAATCCCCAACATGGCAACTGTGTGTGTGTGTGTGTGTGTGTGTGTGTGTGTCTCTCTGTCTGTGTATGGAGCAATGATTTTTAGGATAGTCACATTCACCACAAGTCAAATGCTTTACTTTGGCAAGGCTGCTCATGTCATTTCCTTTGAAATACACTTTTGGGAAAAGAGTAGCCCAATAATCACCATAGTGTGTCCTATAACAGTGTAATGCTGTAGTGCGATATAGTAATATAGTAGCAATTCCATTCCCACACATGGCAAGTGTGGATGTGTGTGTGTTTCTTTGTCTGTGTAGGGTGCAATGCTTTTGAGACCATTCACAGTAACTACAACCTCCACTGACCTTCTTTGGCAAGCCTGCTGATATCATTCCTAGTGAAATACACCTTTGGGGAAGGAGTACTCCACTAATCTCCATGGAGCATCCTATAACTGTGTAATGCTGTAGGGTAATAAACTAGTTAGGTAGGAGTTCTAATCCCAGACATGGCCTGTGTGTGTGTGTGTGTGTGTGTGTGTGTGTGTGTGTGTGTGTGTGTGTGTGTGTGTGTGTGGTGTCTGTCTGCATTTGTCATTCATATCCAGTGTGGAGGTGGCTGTGAGTGTGTAACAACTGGACTCATTGTGGAGTGGGCTTTGCAAATTTCTTATATGGTGGCCCTATTATATGTCACAATGTCCACCTTACAAGGATAACATATGTGAAATAGCCAAGAGGCTAGGGTGCCAATCCATACCCCTACATATGACATCAAGGCCTGGCAAACAAAGTTAGCAACCATTGTATTACCCAGAGAACACTCTCAACCCATGTTTCATACAGAAACACACTGGCCTAGGCAACAACCGCTATGTTGACAGCATTCTGCATATTACCCACAGATAGTAACCATGATGTGATTGCAGTGGACCACAGAGGGCATGGCACCCTGTCCATCAGTACAATAGGCACGTACATGCAGACAGTGTGCCTTTACTATGTTCCCCACTGGACGCCTCCAAAACCTGTGGTGCCATCAAATGTGACCCACAAAGGACATCACATGCCCTGTATTATATCATGCTATCAATGTAGGTGAGGGTCAACCTGCTGTCCATTACCAGTTCCTGCCACATGAGGC